>NC_057936.1:21225205-21525205 GCF_018555375.3 Anguilla rostrata | reverse complement strand
CACAATAGACAGAGCGTCATACCACTCACACTACACACTGCACTGCAGAGCATCCATAACACTCACACTACATACACACTGACGTAGAGCATCAAAACACTACACTACAATACCACTGCACTGCAGAGCACATACACTAACTACACAATACACCTGCACCGCAGCATTCATACACCACACTACAAAATACAACTGCACTGCAGAGCATCCATAACACTCACACTACACAATACACACTGCACTGCAGAGCATCCATAACACTCACACTACACAATACACATGCACTGCAGAGCATTCATAACACTCACACTACACAATACACACTGCACTGCAGACATCCATAACACTCACACTACACAATACACACTGCACTGCAGAGCATTCATAACACTCACACTACACAATACACACTGCACTGCAGAGCATCCATAACACTCACACTACACAATACACACTGCACTGCAGAGCATCCATAACACTCACACTACACAATACACACTGCACTGCAGAGCATTCATAACACTCACACTACACAATACACACTGCACTGCAGAGCATTCATAACACTCACACTACACAATACACACTGCACTGCAGAACATTCATTAGAATCAGACTGCACAATGCAGACTACACAGCATAGTATTCATAATACTCACACTACACAGCATCACATTCGTATCATAGACCATACAGTGCACACTACACAGCACAGGGTTCATCAGTCACAGTCTGGTAGCCACACAAGGTGCACAGTACACTGCAGTAAGTGAGGCTGTGCAGAGGCCTTCTTACCCTGCAGTAGACAGGACGAATGAGGAGACGGGAAATATGGGACCCAGATGAATTCCTGAGTCCTAATGTGAGGCCAATGAGAGTGTTGGGAGGTTCTTTCAGTCTCACACTTGCATATGTGCACACACAATGAAGCACACACGTATACAAACACACACACACACACATGCTCACATATGGGCAAACACACACACACACACACACACTCATGCACACACTCACGTACACACACACACACATGCACATGCTCACATGAACACTCATGCACACACACACACTCACACACACACACACACAGACACGCGCACAGACACACACTCACTCACACACACACACAGGGACACACACATACACACTCACTCACACACACAGGGACACGCACAGAGACACACACACACACACACACACGCACGCCCTGCACTGCATCACCTCTGCAGCTCTTGCTGAGAAGGCAGGAGCGAGGCGGTGAGTGATGGGGTCCCTGTGTCCCACTTCTGCTCCCAGCATCCTTCATATGCAGCTCACCCCTCACAGGTCTCACCCCCGAAACACTCATCACTCACCTCGCCTCACCTGCCATTCAGACCGCACTTTTATTACCTGCTGCTGTACTGCAGTCATGTTAATGTGTGAATAGTGAGAGACATTGCTGAAGGTCTGTAATGTACAGAAGGGGATCCCACCGCACAGGACAGATGTGATTGGTCGGTTTATGACAGGTTTCTGTATGCAAACCTCTGTAGCTGAAACTGCATCTTGCTCAATAGACTGTCCTTCGTGTAAACAGCAGGGGGCGTACTTTACTCAGTAAAATAGAAATGCAAAAAAATAAATCCTTAACGACCGCAGCAATTCAAATCTCGTACCAAATCAGAAAAATTACAAAGTGTGCACTGGTGGATCTCTCTAGTGGGAACACCAAACATTTATTCATAACTGATTTTCTCATTGTCGTCCCGTCTTGTCTATCTATGGATACACGTCTATCTATGGGGTTTTGCGTGAACAGCTGGGTTGGTGTACACTAAAAGAAAAATGGTAGGAAAGAGGAGAGAAACAGGAAGGAGAAACAGCTTAGATGTAGTAGTCTTGTATATTATTAGACTTCCTCGTAGCCTGCAGCCACATCTGTTTTTTGAGCGGGGTGCTTTTTTTTCTTCTTTTTTTTTTTTTTTTTTTTTTTTGGACAAAACCAATTTCTGTTGAGAGTGTAATCTGTGGGGTTTACATTGGAGGCTAGACGAACCTTCTCTGACCCCACGCTGAAGATTCCTCCTCCGGTGCAGAGAGAGACCTTGGATATTCTCCCCCTCACAGCTGGAGGCAGGGGGGGTGAGTTGGGGGTGGGGGGGTGACCTACACCAGCAGGGGGAATACAGACCGAGTTTCGGAGTGCCAGGACATCAGACCGCACGCTGACATCGGCCTCGAACGCCGTACGGTAGTGGCAAGCCATTGTTCCAAGAGAAATAGTTATTGCTGTACTTTGTAAAAGAATCTGTTCCAGATGAAAACACTTGCCTTTGTCTCGTTCATGCTGTTTTAATACTGTCTGATGGGATTGCCAATAAACAGCTGTTCTGCCGCTCGAGACAAAGCAAATACGTCGGTGGTGTAAACAGAGAGGTGAAGTATCTACCTCCTGTCGCACTGTGAAACTGGTACACTCACGGGCAGTCAGGCATCCACTGTTATGGGCTGGTTTGACTATTCCTTGGTTCCGTTCTTTTTTTTAATCTGTATTTTCTGTTGGTGGCCATGAGGGGGCGCCATTACTCCAACATGGTTTTGGCAGGTTGTTTGAAGGCAGGGGATAATTTTATGCATAAACAGTTTTTTTTTTTACTTTTTCATTTTTTATTTTGTTCACAAAATTCAAAAGCAGAACACTTTATATTAATATGGCATTGTTCCATTCTTTCTAATTATCTCTTGAAAGATGAAGGATTAACTGAAGACCTCATTAATGTGGGGTTAAAGGTGCATCTTTTAGATATCACACTGTTAAAATGTTAATTCATATTTAAGATTCTGAAAAGAGAAGTATTCAAAATAATAAGAGAATTGTCTCTTTTTTTTAGAGAGAGAGTTTCTCATAGAGAGCTGGCCTGTACTATAGGAGTAATGAACTGACTGTCCCTCCTGGGCTGTAGCTGTTGCTGCTCTCCAGTGATAGGTTCTTCCTGCGAGCTGCTGTGTTCAGGTTACAGTGCAGACAGGAACTCAGTGAAACGCAGTTCCCCTCAATCTTCCTCTTTGTGTTCCCCTCCACCGTCCGGGATTACACTCTCATTACCGCACAGCAGAAAAGGACAGACACAAGATCCGCGATCCCAAACCAGGGAGTTTCTCTCGCTCATTCTGCCATTTCACACGGGGGATGTAATGTTGCGCTATCTACTCTTTTTTTTTTTTTGTGTAGCCTAATGCCCCCTCCCCCCGTGCTTCTGTATGCGAAACGAGGGCAAGCCGCATTGAAAATGAAGATGTTAAAAGAAACATTAAGAGGATTTTGTTTTTGTTTTTTAATCGGAGGGGTTATTTTTTTGCCAGCTCCGGCCTGACAGAAGCGCATGTTGTGGGAAGATAGCAGGGCAACAACAAAGGGGGCCTTGAGCTGAGGACAGCAGCGGGAGCGGCGCTGGCAGGGCCACAGGCTTCCCCTTCCCTGGCACTGTCGCCCCGCGTTAGTCACGCCCCGGGAGAGGGAGCCGCCGCCACCGCCGCCGCCCAAACTGGCACCCTCTCTCAGGCTGCTGCGGAGGGGCACAATGGCCTGGCACTGCCAAACCCCCCCCACCCCCACCCTGGCCCCCTCCGGTGGCCCCTCCCCCCCGGCCAGTGCATGCGCCCACACCACAAACAAAAACGGCACCGCCGAAATGGAAAGAGACGCGTTTTCCAGATTCCCCATCAGTCCGGTCTTCGGCCGTGCGTTTCAGCTCAGGTACCGGTGTGGGCCTCCTCAGAGGAGGGGGAAGTGTTCATCTGAAGCGCTTTTAATGGCCTGGCGTGAATTACACGACAATGCGGGACTCTTAATTGGTCACGCTTGCTGAGATTTGTGCAGAATCCCTTCATTTTAAAAAAACGATAGCCAAATTAAGGAGCAGGTGATGGTTTTGGAACCGAAAGAGCGTCCAAGTGGTTTGCTGATTGAGCTAATGGCTTCTTCGTATATACACGTGTATACGGAGCATTCACATTATGGCAGACTAATGTATGGCAGTATCCTTCCTATGTTCCCTGCGTGCGTGGCCTCTCTCTCTCTCTCTCTCTCTCTCTCTCTCTCTCATCCACGCAGCTGTGCTCAAAAGTACCTGGACACTTCCATTTGCTGAAGGACTTCCACGCCATAATGGGCCGCTGTAATTAGCACATCCGCTTGGACTCTTCCTTTTAGATAATTTCATTCCAGTCACCTGTCAATTAAACTGCAGTGGCAGAGAGCGCCGCGAGGAGAGGGGGTTTGGGGAGGGGGGGGGGGATGTGCGCAGGGCATCCACACCCAGCTGTGTGCTTGAATCTGCTATTGTTTGGAGGGAACAGCTGTCAGGTGTCTTCTGATGTTTTGTGTGTGTGTGGGTGTGTGTGTGCATATTTTTTTATGGGTATGCGTGTGTGTGTGTGTGTGTGTGTGTGTGTGTGTGTGTGTGTGTGTGTGTGTGTGTATGTGTGAGTGAGTGTGCTGCGTGTGTGTGTGGTATACGTGTGTGTCTGTGTTTGTGTTTGTGTGTGTGCATGTGTGAGTGTGTGATTGTGTGTGTGTGTGTGCATGTGTGTGTGAGTGTGAGTGTGTGTGTGTGTGTGTGTGAGTGTGTGTGTGTGTGTGAGTGTGTGTGCATGTGTGAGTGTGGGTGTATGTGTGAGTGTGAGTGTATGCGTGTGTATCATTGTATGTGCAGTATCTGTATTACAGAGAGATGCTCCCCCTGTTTCCACCTCTCTGTGCCTCTCTCCCTGGGATGGGGAATAGGCCGCTGTAACTGCGTGCACCGAGCACAGAGCCGCTGCTGCTACACACAGCCAGTCGAGTGGGGTCTCTTGTGAAGATGCATATGTGTGCAGATCCAAACGCTAGCCTGCTCCTGGCGTTCCTCGCCGCTCTCAGCCCGAGACTCTCGGCTCAGACAGAAGGAGTGAGGGGGAGGGGTGAGATGTGTCAGATCCACCCAGCATATGCCTGGCTTTGCCAACAGCTTGCATATGGAGTAAACTTGCCCGGAGGCTGCTTTTAAAGAAGAATTTTTGGTCTCCTTCTCAGTCTGGGCCTCACCAAACATAAGTGTGCGTGGGCAAGCTGCTGGACAGCTGAAGTCGAGCCATGTGATGTGCGCGGATATGTGTGTGGGCATGTGCGTGTACGTGTGTGTGTGTGTGTGTGTGTGCATGTGTGTATGGTGGGATGACTGCCCTAAAAGGCACGTTTTACGGATGTTCAATATTTCTATCATTACTCTGCTATTTGAAAAACAAAACAAAAAACCTAAGCATATTTGTGCTCATGTGAGGGTGCAAACTGGGCTTTAATACAGCGAAGAGGCCTGATGGTCACAAACAGAACATAAGAATCTGGGGGCTTCCTGGCTGGTATGCACGGCGACGGTGGGTTATTTACGCAGGCCAGGCCTGCAGCTCGGGTTTGAAATCTGGCGCTGTTGACGGGTGGCTGGAGCGCGCTTTTAACCCAGGATTTAATCTAGACCACGGAGAGGCCTGACATTTTGCCATATAAGGGCGAGAGAATGGCAGGTTTCTATGAGACGGTGTGACTGACAGGCTGACGGCTGAGGCTCGCTGTAATTACATCAGTCTGTCACACATGCAGCTGGAAAAGTAGACCTCTTAAAAGGCTCCCTAACCAAACACAGCGCCAGAACCTGCTGCTGCTGGCCTGTGTGTGTGCGTGTGCGTGCGCGTGCATGCATGTGATATTTGTGTGTGTGTGCGCGTGCTTGTGATATTCATGTGCGTTTGTGTGTGTGTGTTCATGGTGTGTACGTGTGTCTGCGTGTGTTTGCGAGAGTGTGTGCGTGTGTCTGTCTGTGTGTGTGTGTGTGTGTGTGTGTGTGTGTGCACATGCATGTATGAACAAAGAATGATGCAGTGTGTATGTTTGCCTTCGAGCTGTGCTTAAATTATCAATATGAAAATATATTGCACCTTACCTCTCAGTGTGATTGCTGTATTGATGTTTATAGTTTTCTTTCATTTCCATGAAACGTGAACATTTGTATTACCAATGAGGTGCTGTAGTAAGTGCAGATATTTAAACATGAGAACTATGAATATCCCAGGCTTTTTTGTGTGTTTTTCTTAGGCGTGGCAGACATTGTATAGTTTTGTTTATTAATGTTCATAATAACATTTTGTGTGTGTGTGTGTGTGTATACTGTGTGCATACAGTACCTGCATATGGATGTGTGTGTGTGTGTGTGTACTGTGTGCATACAGTACTTGCATATGGATGTGTGTGTGTGTGTGTGTGTACTGTGTGCATACAGTACTTGCATATGGATGTGTGTGTGTGTGTGTACTGTGTGCAGTACCTGCATATGGATGTGTGTGTGTGTGTACTGTGTGCATACAGTACTTGCATATGGATATGTGTGTGTGTGTGTACTGTGTGCATACAGTACCTGCATATGGATATGTGTGTGTGTGTTTGTACTGTGGCCATGTTCATCTCTGACATGTGCAGGTTTCCTGTCTCCTCCTGCTCTTCCTAAACCCATCTGTTCTTTTTGACTTCCCTTTCATAGCACAACTGTCTATCTTTTTATCAAGGCTTCTGTCGCTCTCTGGCTTCCAGGATGGAAGGCTGATATAAGCACAGCCATTCAGTAAATAGCAGAACAGCTTGTCCGTGTAGAGATGAAATGATATATCGGTCTGAATCAGGCAGTGCTAAGGGGTTGAATTTTTAAAATGCTACATCTTGCATCTGCACGGGACTTAAGATCACTGTATCTGCCTGAGAGTAATCCTCAAAAAGGTCACAGGAAACAGGAAGCATTTCTGTGGAAAACCAAAATGATTTTTTAATTAATTGTGTTGCTTTCAGGGAATATTTAATTGAACTTTCTTGCCCCTCGAGTTTTTACATTCCATTACAAATAGATAATTAAAATAAGTCATTTCAGAAAAGCACTAAAACACATTTGGGTAATGTAACCAAACATCTTTTATTTATTTGTTAATTATTACAGTTATAAATGCCCTAGTTGAGACTGCCTCGGTGATTACATCTGGCACATCAGAGTACAACTGCACACAGTGAAGCCCTATAAAGAAAACTTAATGTACAAGCAAATAAAACCACAAATTTACAAAAGGTAAACTGTTAAAACAAAATTCCAGTTCAACCAGTTCAACAGGCGTGGAAATTATCTTTTCAGTTTGTATACAATTTATTTTCCTGTTTTGTCTTGTATGTGCTGGTAACTTCCATAATCTCATGCAAATGTTAAAATTTAGGGGGTTTTAAAAATTTTACTTGTACTTCATATTTTATGATAAGGCCTTGACCCCCTTTTCTGGAATAACATGTTTTGTATTGCACCTCTGTTGTCAAGAGCACAAAATGCATGAGAGATTTGCTATGAAATAAACCTTTTTATCTAGACCTACTTCAAGTATAAATTGGCCCAAATCTTTTGTACCGGTATGAGGTGTGCTGTTCATGAACATTGTTGTGGATGAAATTATTTTATTTTGACAAGGACACATTAACTGATAATATAATAGAACGTACAGTTACTGACAAACTTTTCATGGCTTACTCAGTTTTATTTCCTGAACATCTACTGTAAATATGCATAGAAGTGTTTCAGGTTTAATTTGGAATCAAGTTGTGCCATCACTTAGAACTGATGACAATTCATAAGAACATTATTTTTTAATTTTCAGATCATTTAAAATGAAGATGCTAAAATGGAAAATTATATTTCACTGGTTTCCCAGTATGTTTTCTCAAAAAATGCAGTTAGGTATAGATTTTTAGATTGTTTAAGATGTTTAATTTCGCACCTTTAACCAGCTGTTAGGGAAGGAGGACGCGCACCCCAAAATATATTGCTGCTGCTAACTAACTGAAAACAAACATGAAAAGAGAAAGATAGTTGGGCACACTTATTATGCTATGCACCCAAGTAATTTAATACAAAAAACAGCGTCTTCTTCAGGGTGTAAGGTGACCTATCACCTGCCATAGAGCCATGGTCAGGTCTGAAAGAGTACTCTACACTCGTATATTAGACAAAGTGCAGGGGACAGTTGTAGCAACAACAACATTGGGTTATTGCAAAAGGTCAGAACGTAGGTTCAGACTACAAAGAATTTGTGAAAACGGCACCACCATATGGCCACTTTGGACATTTTCTGGAAGTTTGCCATTTGAAATATAATGATGAATTACGTCACTGCGAAGCAGAAATTAACGGAAAATACATAACTTCAATGTAGTTTAAAAATACACATTTCTATTGAGCACATAACGTGGTCACAATATGTAGTCATTTAAAAAATAATAATATAGATGTAACATAGCTAGCTAGCTGTTGTCATTTTGTTGATGTCGCAGCTCTATCTATTTTAATTTAATTGCATCTCGACCAGTGATTAAGATTTTATGTATATAACACTTGAGGTCAAACGCTTTTAAATTAAGATGCGAATACTTTCAGTTTTCATTTGAAAGATATTTCTGATAAAGCTTCTGCTGATACTGTGTCCTTTATGCAAACACAAATCATTGTACAAATACAATGCTTGAGTATTTTTAAATGTCATAGTCTGTGAAAAGGCTTGGGCTCATAAATGGACACTTCATGTGGTACTGTTTATGCTTTCATCTAAGTTTCAGGTAAATTAGTTTTATGTTTTTCTAATAGCAAATAATTCATTATTTCAAGTGGTGCACAGGAGCACCATCCCAGGCAACATATTTATGTTAAAATATATAAAATATAAAACAAAAGTACAGGTAGTTTTGAAAATTGAGTTGTAGAATCACATGTTGATTCAGTTAGGCTAAAACACAGAGCAGCCTTAATGTCAAATTCTGTACAGTAAAATATATAACTTCACTGGAACTTAATCAGTTACAAAAATACTAGTCGAGCCATTTTCATAAATGTGTGTAAATTGGTATTCTAGATAAGTAAATACAAGTAGACACTTCTGCAGGAGACAGACTAATTTGAATAAAACATGCAAATGACGCTTTCAAATAATTACATTCAGAGTTACCATATAGATATGTATATCAGAGTGGAGCCTAATACAACACCAGGAGAAATGTATGCATTCTAATCTGTGCTTCCATGGACAGATTTATCCAGTTGCAAAATTGATTAGATTTAAATAGCCATAGGTTTCCATGCTAGTAGAAAGAAATCTAAATTTAAAAAATGTAAATATTTAAATTAGCGTGTAAAGGGAAAAAGCTTGGAATCGGCAGATCTGTAAATGTCATGTTCAGATACATTTTGGATAGAATGTTCTGGCATCCAAATACTATGTCCAAATAAATTAGTCTTAGAATGAATGGTTTTCAGAATTCTTGCATTTTGCTGCATGTATGTTTAAAAATTTGCTTAAAATGTATTAAATTAAATTTTTACAATCAAAATGAATTTAAATATTGGATATCTGGAAATGTATCTTAAGAAATATAATTGAAGTTCCTACCCTCTCCTTGCCCCCCCTGCTGGCTTCCATATCTGAGAGTATGGCTACGTGGCTTGACTCTATATATTTGACATACTTAACACAATCATTCTCTCTCGTGCAAATCCTGTACTGTTACATGCACACAAAATGAATATATTGCAACACTTATTTTCATTGTGTGTGCATGTATGTGAGTGGATTTGTCGGAGTGTGTTCATATATGAGTGAGTGTTACGTGTGAGTATGTGATCTTTTCTGTGTGTGTGTGTGTGTGTGTGTGTGAGAGAGAGAGAGAGAGAGAGAGAGAGCGCTCTGGGCCAGTGGATCCTCCTCGGGCTCAATGTCTCTCACACAACCTTGGTGTGGGATGGCACTGGCCAAGATCCAGCACTGGCATCTTAGCAAAGCAGGTGGAGCCAGCAAGCTCCACTCGTCCGCCCCTCCCCCCAGCTCCCACGCCATTGGTCTGGGAGACTTAACTATGCCACTCACTTCTGTAAACGCAGCTACCAATTCAAAATGAGTGACTCTTATGTGTTTCAGTTGCTGTGTGCATCTGCGAGGTTCTGGCCCTGAGTAGTTCAGAAAATTGCATTGCTTCCATTACGCGTCATTGTTTGACTGCGGTGTTAATTATTTAATGGTCTTGACAATTATCACAGCGCCATTTTATTTCACATTTAGTTTTTTCACATCTTTGCCATATTCACGTCTTAAACTGAAGCATTCCTAGCGTGACTCTGAGTATTTAATTGAATAGTATTCCAGTAATTACAACATATTAGCAACTTAATTGTAATGCTGTAAAGTTTATGAAGCAGTGTTACATGTTGAAAATAGGATAATGTAAGCCCTGTAAATTAAGAAATATGTGGTGTCGTTCACTTTGTGATATGATGTTCTGTTGTGCATCACACTGCAGGACAAGTAAGGACAATAAACACAAACAGTGAATCTGTTCAGTACTGTATGATAACTCTTTAACTCCCTGCTGCCCTCTGCAGACTAGAAGTACCAACTGCACTAAATGCAGTGTTTGGAACGCTTGCATTGTAGCTACATACAGCATTGAGTGCAGAATGAACTGGGATATGAAAAAGACGGTTTTGCTCACAATAAGATAAGATATGAGGAACTGGACAAAATGGATGTTCAGAAACTAAACGTGAAATTCACATAACTTGGAGCCTTTACTGCAGTTTCACTTTCAGCAAAAAAAACTAAATACACTTGGCTCGGTGTCAAGTCAGGTTTTTAAATAATTAAACTAAAGGGAGACTGTTTGTGAAAGCCTGAGGTATAACAGGCAGTAGGTAGACAGGGAAGCCATGCTGTAGTCATCTGCTGCCTCAGATTCCATTAGAGTACAGTCATCGGTAGGTTCAGGTGTCTCTTGTTTTTTATATGAAATGTTTGTCTCAGGCTTTTGATGTGCCCGTATGGGGAGGGAGTGGGCCGGAGTGCGTACTGCTCCAGTCTCTGAAGAATGTGATAGCATTACAGAAAGGGGATCCTCGGTCAGTCTGCTTGTTTATTCATAAGGCCTGGATGAGCGGAGCTTCGAAGGCAAGCTGCCACAGAACTGGATAGTGTAATTACCTCCAGACTGCCTGAGCATTGCCACACCCCTCCCTCCGCCCCCTGCACCCCCCCCCCCCCGGCCCCCGCCCCCCGCCCCCAGGCCGTACCTCACAGCCATCCCAGCCATCCCAGCCCAGGTGTGCATTTCAGGGAGCTTTTAATTATTGTAATTTAGCGGCCCGCGCCGGCGCTGCAGATAAAGGGGGCTCCATTTGCACGTCGGGAGCGGGCCAAGGGCCGCCAGGGTCAGCCCGAGCCTCCCTCTGCAGCCGGGCACCGCCAGAACGCCGGGGCGGCAGGGAGGAGAGGGGCCTGGCAGCCAGACCACGGCTTCGCACTGCGACACACACACTCACAGACCCCCTCGCATACACACTCACAGACCCCCTCGCGTACACACTCACAGACCCCCTCGCGTACACACTCACAGACCCCTGCGCCCAGTCATCTGTCAACTTGGACATATTCAAGACCCTCGATCACACTCAGCAGGCCTCCTCGGGTGGCTCACAGACGCGTCCCTCCGACCTCCTACCGCTGTACATCAGGTGGAGTCATGTGCGGGATTGTGAATATTAGATGAGCTCAGTGTTAGCAGCATGTCTGTGGGTGGCTGACAGACAGTTCTTTCCAAGCTTGATAATCTGGAGGGGATAGCGTGGGGCAGATGATCGGCCGGGACACATTCTCCAACTGATACCTCATCAGTCCCAGCAATCATCGCGTTTCTGCGATGGCAAGGCAGAAACATCCATTATTAAACAGGGAACGACCAGGGAGCTGAAGAGAGGTGAACACAGAAGGTCTGAGGTGTGCCGGAGACTGAGGTTGTGGGACTGCTGTATTCAGCTAGATGTAGCCTTTATTGTATGCAATTTGTAACAGATGACCTGAAGCACAAGGGAAAAGCCAGTCATGGGGGTGAATATCCCATTGTCTGTTTTGGCATTTATATGGAATACATTATTTTAGCTCACCTTTGCACCACATTGTTTTCTTCACCTATTTACGTTGATAAGATAATTAATGTCAGGTGAACTCACTGAAATTCCAAGTGTTTTTCAGCGAAGTATATGAAGTGTATGGTGTTCCGCTTTTCACCTTGGGATCGCAGTGGAAACCTATTTGTATGTTTAAAAAAAAAAATCATTTTGGTTTTGCATTGAGTGAGCGCCCTCCTGTGGCAGAGTGGTCAATCGTGGAGGAAACATGCTCTCACAGTATGCTGACCAGTGCACCTGTACGCAACGCACTGGGCTGTGAACGCGCGTCAACTTTAAAACCAAAGTTTTTTTGTTTTGTTTTCAACAGCATTGAGCACGATGACCCTGTGGAAAACTGATGAAATACCACCATTTTGTTCAAATGTATGATTATAAATCATGATTATGATAAAATTCCGTGGAACTCATTCCCAATCAATCCCTAATCGCTGGAAATAATTTAAATGCCCAAACTTATTTAAGTACGATATTTCATTTATAAACATTTTTAAATACTAATAATAATAATCATCATCATCATAATCTGCGTAAATGTTATCCACGATTTTTATGTAAATTGAGAACATCTCCGATAGTAGATCCAGTTGAAGAATGAGGAATTAGTTAAGCGGTTTGTATCTCCAGATATAAATCAAGGTTCTGTGTTAGTGTTAATGATGACCATTGAAAGGTTCAGGCTATTTATAATTTTTTTTATTTATTCATACTTATATTCGCAGAATGATGATGCGAATGGCATGTGGAAAGCTCATAATATATATGTATTGAGAATATAAAATGTATAATGTGGATTAACATTAACTGTACAAGTACGTGCAATTATTTGAACTTCATGTATTTCTGCCATTTAATCTCGTAGAACGTTATAAAATAAATAATCGTAGTTCTAATATCGTCGTATATAAATTAAATTATGTCGTACATAATCAATTTTTCATCATAGTAGTCTTATTTCACTAAGTGATATAAATATTTTCCCCATAATATTTTGAAACGAGATTTAACATTAAGACTCTAACCTTTAACGAGAATTCAACATTTTGATCCACGATTATTATAATTATTGTTGTTATATGTATGATACTTCGCTTCCCTTCTAATTTACCAGATATTGTCAATATTATATTGATACGCAGCTTCAGGCACACTTCTATTTACGTAACGTCGTGTATTTTTCAGTTATTGTCACATTTTGAAATGGTGGAGTTGTGCATAACGCTGACCAAGCCTTTTGGAAGGAAATCTCAT
Source organism: Anguilla rostrata (assembly GCF_018555375.3). Lineage (NCBI taxonomy): Eukaryota > Metazoa > Chordata > Actinopteri > Anguilliformes > Anguillidae > Anguilla > Anguilla rostrata. The sequence continues at coordinate 21,511,904 of NC_057936.1, read as the reverse complement.
CGTTGTCACAACATTAAGCCTGTTCTTGTAAAGATTGCTTGTGCGTTAATGTTTTAAAGGCTCTTAAAATTTGTAGGACCTTGTTTGCGCGACATTATTTGAGATTCGGTGAGATACCCTTGTAGCCTTTCGTTTCTATGAATAACTAGAACAATCTAGATGATAGCCTACGTCTTGTAATATGTTGTTTTCCTGTACTCGAGCGTTGCCTTGTCATCGCTTGTAATATCCAATTTCAGCATAACCCGTGATGTCCTGAATGTTTTTATTTGTGTGTGTAACCATTTATCATTAAGTTCGAATGCCGGGCGTGTTTACAACTTCAAGTTTTCATGGAAAGTCCAGTTTAAGTAAAGATTGAAGTTAAGATTGTAGGTTCAGTGTGTGACCTCTAGATGGAGCGTCGAACTGCATCTGACGGGCTCATGTTGTGATATTTTTTTTGATGGGTGCGAGCGAGGCATGGCTTTATTCTCCTTCGTGGATTTCAGTGCCATAAATTCAAAATCGGTCGTTTCATGTCAAATGTGTTATTATTATTGTTATTGTTATTATTATTATATTATATTTTTGTAATAAATAAATGCATAACAATTATATATATAGTTTATTTAGTCTGCCCACAGCTACATGTACTCCTTGAATTAAATTGACGTCAAAAATATGGAAATGGATTCCCCCTTTACTTCACTACTGCACTTGAGAGTAATGATGCTGCTGGTGCTACTAGCTTAATATGCCTATACTGTTTGTCCTGCTACTCTTCATCATTTTCAACAAAGAATGATGTAGTGTCAAACGAGTTTAGTTAGAAATAATCATAAGATTCATTTCATTGTTATTTATTTATGCAAGGATATTCATTTTTTGGGGGATATTGATCTAATGTACTAATCACATAAAGAACAAATGATAAGAGAGTATTACTATTGTGGCACTTTGCTTTATATTACTGATATATGATGCTGTCGTCATAATATTTGATTATACCTTACAGGAATCTAAGACACAGCTGGAGTTTCACTGAGAGATATATCCTTGTTTACAAAATATTCTTTCAAATGGTAAGATAAATTAAGTACAAACTAATCAAATACTTCATGATTAATCCTAAGGGGCATCCTAACTGTTCAGAATTGCTCATTATTATGCATAATTATTATGGATATATTAGTATTTAGTGGAAGGCTAGTAGTAGTTGTACCAGAAAATAGTGAATCGTCATTGTAGTAGCCTTCTATTCAAGTTGCCCATTAGATGATATTTAATCCACTGTAACAGTGCTATTATAATAATTTAGGCACTATGTATTTATATTTATTTGTGGAATGTTCAAAAGAATCTATTGTGTGCATATATACGTACCGTTTACATTGTTGACCTCAGATTACCAAAATGTATCCCAAAATTAATTATTCTGGACTGTTTTTTTTTACCCAGAAGTGCCCTGTGTTTTTCGTTTACGGTTCTTGAAATGGATTGCAGCAGTTCGTATAATGAAATTGGTTATTTATTTATCTTTTCAGTTTTCATATCTCCGATTTGACGTCTAAAAATGACAATTTGGGTAAGTTCAGTTCAGACAAAACACAGTTAATTAACGAGAACGCACCGAATCAGCATCTCCCCAGCCATAAAAGTCCAATATTATTTTTAAATCTACAACAAATGACAGATTCATCAATGTTCACCATAGCTATTGATATTATTTTAGCGATGCAACAAACGCGACGACTGTTTTGGGTTGTTCGTATGCTATTATTATGCAATAGAAGAGCCATCGTATAATTTTAAAAACCGATTTATTCAAGGATAGGGTCCTTTTTGTGTATTTGAATCTGGCGCCATTTACGTGCTCTTTAATTCATTGAATTCCGTCTCCATAAGATTAAACATAAGATTTCCCTGCGCTGCTGATTAAAAAGTTTAAAGCGTTCCATAGGGAACATTAAGGATGCCATATGCAGCATTGCACGGACCTCTTTGAAGTTCTATAGATTAAGCGTGGAGGCCTGCGTATCGCTTTGTGAAAGCATGCAACGCACTCCGTTCTTAAGGAGTTCGATGATCACATTATTTTGGGAGGATGGAGTTGAACTGCTGTGCTATGCAGTATTGTTTCAATTTTACAGAAACCCCTGCAACCACATGACAGTGCTGTTCAAACGACATTAATATTACTGAAAAGCCTAAACACTCAAATATTTCTAAAACAATAGCGATTAAAAGGAAAATATCATACGAGATCTGTTACAGTGAGTCTGAAATGACGGTGCTTCTGTCGTTCAGAATAGGTCGAATAGGTGGAATGGAAAGACAGCCTGCGATTTAGGCTAAGCTATATATTGTCTGATGAATTGGATACAGATGAAGTATTCTTTACTGTTTTCCGTGAGCTGATTTCTTGTCTGCTTGTTTTCTGTCGAGCACTGAACAAAAACAACAATTCTGGCATCGCTTTGTCTTAAATTCCTCATGTTTAATTTTAGGTTTTTCTTTTCAATGATTGTCAGTCGTATTTAATAAGTTATACCTGCATTTTATTATCAACTGGCACTCTGTGTAGACTACGATTATTACTATTGTATACAGTGAGGTTGTTACGTATTTTCTGACGGTGTCTGTAATCGTTTAATACTCTATATTGCCAATTAATATGATGCACACATAGGCCCATGCTGCAATTGATAAGGCTACATAATATGCATCATTCTCTTTTGTTTTGACCGTTATAATTAGCTTATGTTCAGATGCATGTCAAAAGGTGTGCGTTGAGAATAATAAATATGAATTCAGCAAGGAATGTCACAAAAATGCATTGCTGACACCTGCAAATAGGCCTACGTCAGGTTACCTTTGTCACCACGGACCCGTCGTAGTGGTAGGCTTAGGCTATATATGGTATGGTAATGACGAGGCCAGTCAGTTGGCATCCGTGTTTTCTTATAAGCAAGGAATGTAGTAAATGTTATTGCATTGTATTGTTGCAGGGTTTATGAAGCATCTGGCAAAGTATTGCTTCACCATGCTCTATTATATATAGTTTTTTATGTGGTATCCCGTTTTCCAGGATACGCCTACTTTTTTTAAATAACTGTAAAATATATATCCTCGGGTTTCTAATAGCATGAATATGCGGTGCATGCTTTGTAATAAATATTGAATTACATCAACAATTAACGTTGATACTAACAAGTTTATTTATAAAAACGTATTTATGTACTGCCGTAATAACAAACTTTTCAAAAGACAAGTTTGGCTTTATTAAAGCATCTTAAGCAATGCTCTGCATTTCAAATGTACTAACCCTTACTAGACTTAATGCTTTGCCATGAGTTGATAAAGTAGTTATTCGAGTTACAGTGCTGTGAAAACTTGTGAAAGTCTTCTCCACGTGCGTCCTGAAGGGTATGCCTGACCGGGATAAGTTCTAGCTGCCGCAAATGAAATGGCCGACAACACTTTAAAGCTTGCCTATACTTTAAGCCACAGTGCAGATACTGTACAGCAAGCACGCATTTACGCACTTAACGCAGGCTGTGCTCTTAGTCAGAGCTACATTGAAAATAGCACATTTAATTGGTCATTACAGAGGAATTCAAATAGGCACAGAACATGCCTGAGTGTGATTGAGTTTTACTCGAGAGACTTGTGCTCTCGACCGTAATATACATATATTCTATGCGTCCACACTTTAGCAACACGAAAGAAAATGATCACACTGAAGACAGCCTAACTGCTTTTGTAAGTTTTCGTTTCCCCCACTTGCTTTACCTTGCATTGGAGCACATTCCTACCGTCTTGAAGTGGACGAGAAGAAACAAAATCTCCAAATGATTAATTCTGTTTTAGTTTCGGCGTGTATAAAACTGCAGATGAAAAACTTGCTGGAAGTCCATTCCAAACACATTTGCAATCGATTTGTATAGCATAGTAGAAGTGCTTATTAAAGCTTGCGAGTACTATTAATACGCTCCATGTTATTTTCTGTCGCACTAGAGCAGTCATTTACGCCTCCTTGGGCACACTCTCTTGGACAGCCCTGGCATGAGGACTGCGGCTTTAAACATCTTTTTAGCAGAACTTGGCAGAAAATACTGTAAAGGCGTCTCTTCTACCTCCTTGTTTTAGACATTGGCTGAGCTGTGGTGCAGAAGGTGGTGTGATGAGAGAAGAAAACAACTTCAAAATGAACTTGATTCGTAATTCAGGTCTAGAGTAAATAAAAAAAAATCAATATAAACATGCTTTAATAATTATTAATAGGTAATTTTACGAGAATGTATTGGAGAAGTCGTACCTAAATAATGCCGGTCGGAAAACCGTTATGGCGTGTCATGGGCGATATCTTCAGTAACCATAGTACTTCAGTAATACCTTGGCAAGGTTTTACCAGTTTAGAGGCGTGGGCAACTGTGTCTAGACATATTTATACTTTTATTGAGTAATTATCATTTAATTGTTCCACTCAAACGCACTGTCAATTTACCGTCAGCGATAGTGCATTGATTTGTATATGGTGCGTAAAAATGAAGTGCAGGCTCGCATGGTTCTTCACTTGGTGCTCAGGCTGTGAACATCCATTAATACAACTCCATATACATTTATTCAGGATGCCCCCTGACTGCTGGCATGGGTGGAGAGTTTTGACATGGTGGTTCTTTTTTCGTTTCGGAAAAGAACGTTGTTTTCCATAATAGCGTAATTGTGATCCTAACGCGCAAAAAAATTACAGAAAGTATCAAGAATCATATTTTTTGAATATGGATTATATATCACCCTCCCTCCTCCCACCACTCCTCAAAAAATGAAGGTCACCTAGCACGTTTTAATTTAAGTTTTAGTGAAGTAGTTCGCGTAATTCTCCAGTCACAAGACAGAGCAGAAATACAGGAAGGATGATGTTTACTCTAAACGGCCAAAGCTTTCTGACATAGTCTTTCTCAGGTAGGAAGGCATTCTGTCTGGCATACTTTCGGTATAAATAACCGAATAACTGCACTGTTCTTTTCTATGCACTGGGCTTGAGATACACACTAATAAAAACCCAGGACTGAAGCTCTGACTTTACTCCTTTAAATGTAAAAAAAAATGCAGGTGCTCTTTGTCTCCCTTTTCAATGTGTTGCTGTTTGAACCCTTATTTACGGGATTGTATTTCTCTAAAATAAAATTGAAAGTAATGGTAACTTTGTGTGTGTGGGTGGGGGGGAGGCATAAAACATACTTCTCTACAAATATAATAAATAATAAATATAGGCAACAAATCAGCAAATTTTTTTACATTTGTAGAGGTTACAATGAATTGTTTTGGTGTAAGTTACCTGTGCACAATTTCTGACTGATCTGGAGCCATCAATAGTCCATCATGATTCTTATAACACAGAATCACAACATATGACAATGAAGAATCCTCTGAGATTGTTACCTTTTAGTTTTACAGGACAATTAGTTTAAATAAATTGATTAAATAGGTGCTTGTGTTCTTATATCAGCCCATTGAAAATATTACATAGGCCTAGTTCATATTGTAATATCGAGTGCATGTAATTGAAAGCAATGTGTGTCAGCTTTACAGAATAAAGTCATGGTTGTAGGTGTAGAATCTTGTTAGATGATTCATTGATAACTTCTTAATCCTGGTGAATTCATATCTGTAACAACAGTGGCAACTATCAAATATGTTTGTATAGTTCATCCATGTGGTTTTCAGGCCTGTGCCATTTTTTTCATGTTTGAAATATGTTGTCTGCACATTGTGCAATTAACTTTATTTTAATGAAGTGTTACATTAGAAAAGACTTTGGTTTGAGAAGAAGTTACACCCATGACCACAGTCTTTGCTAGCATTTTTGCACAAAATGTTCTCACCTGAGGTAAAAGCGCAGACCAGTTTCATTTAAGAACTTCCTCTGACGTTTAAAACGATGTACTCTAAGCGCAAAACCAAAAGTTCTCACCAACTAATAAGTTTTAAGCTGCCTTACGTGTAGTGACAACTTTACTCTCTATTTTAAGAACAGTACGTTTTCCATAGCTTTGCTTAATTACCAATCCCCTTCTAGTGCTGATATCTAAACTGCAATGATTTGATTAATGTATATGGCTTTAAAATAATGTAAACCAAATGCTATTCCACCTTATTGATTTGATTGTAGGTTACAGTTTAAGCAAGACCCCCAGACAATTTCTAATTTATGCATTGTACCTCATCTAAATGAATTGCATTAAGGACTGTATAAATCAGCACATTTCACAAAAAAATGTTATTGAATTATGAATTTCATTTAAAGAAAACGTTTAAACGACTGATATGTAAAGGATATGAGTTATGAACTTTTAGAAAGGTAATCTTATTTTCGAATTTTGCTCAATCTTTCAGGAGTACATGATAAAAACAGGAAATGTGAAATTGATATAGTTGGATGAAGTTAAAATAGTACCAACAAAAAGATAACGGACTGAATTGCATTTATGCTATAGCACATTTCAGACTCCCATAAATCCCTACAGCTACATTTAATGCTAGCTAGCTGTAGCAGGAATGACCATTTAGCTGCTTTCTCAGTAAGACGTGGTTATGCTTCTCAATTCTACATTTGCACTGAACGGACAGAAGTCTTATTTGTTTCACTGGTGTGACTAATTGGAACACAAAGAAGCGCAGCATTAGGAGTCATTAAACCACCGCTGCTCCATTACCTCACTAAAAAGCATTGTTACAGAACTCGCTTATGTCCGTCGCATTTCCCCAACAAAACAAGTGTTCGACATACGTTAGCTACCGTGGGAACTGTTGGCTTCTCGCTTTAAGATAAAATGTCACCCTTCCTTTGAGTTGTCCCGTAAATTCCACAACGGGAAGCATTTGTTTTAAATTCTTGTCTTCAGAAGCATTTACCCTGACGCTATTGCCGCTATACTGCAGCTGCACTATGCGAACATCTTGTTGAGATTAGCGGTGCCAATTAGTTTCAGGAAGAATAAATGTTTTAAAGTAGCCTACAGTTTAATATTCAAGAGCATTTAAACGCCTCGGATGTAAAATTGCTAGGTTCAGTAAGGGTTCCATAGTAGCCCACCTCAAACAAAACAAGAAACACATTTAACCACAAGGGCAACTGAACATGGCGAAATTCCAGCCGCATATGGTTCTATAGCTACAGTCCCTAAATGCAAAACAAGCCACGGTTCACAAGCGTATCTGCACAGATTAACCATTTTAGCGATATCTTCTAATTCACCGTCGCATCACTTTCTCGTGGACCGAACGTTCTACGGGAACGCGTTGTCTTAATGGTGGAGCTACTGGACCCTCTGCAAGAGGCACCCGTGAATGACCTTAGCTGTTTCTCTCGATACAAGGACGCTATAGGAAAATCCGCCGCAGACGTTCGATGTTATTGCCGAGCTGCTGAAAGCTTGCACCACCATTGGAGCTCTGATGAACAGGACGAAAATGTAGCATAATAAAACCAGAAATGGTTGACGTCCACCATTTTCACAGCACTTAAGTAAACCGCCGTAGTCGTGCGAATATAACATCACTTTAGCGTTTGAAGCTATATATTTCGTTGCGTTATTTCTACAACATTAAAACTGCACTTAAGAATGCGCATGGCAGCACCCCCACCCTTTCCCTCTTCATCGCGATGCACACGAACGGACACTAGTGTGGTTCTGCAGCAGTATGTACAAGGAAAAACTTCGGCTTTCTATACGAGAGCGGAAAGCTGTCTGGGGTCTGGCTGGCACGCAGCTCCAGTTGCTCTGATTTGCCAGAAAGGCTCGGGGAGGGGAGGAGATGGCGAGAGAGAGAGAAGTGGCGTTCCGTTGCCGCTCGGGTGCTGCGTGGTTACTATGCAAATTGCAGCGATTGCGGAAATAAACAAGCGAGGACTCGCTGAATCGATTGCAACTTCTGCACAAAGTCTAACAAACCGAGCAAAGACAGCCAGAGTGTGTCTCGCGAGCCAGTCAGCTTTGCCAAGCTTGGATCGCTGTCAAATATCAAGGAGGGAAGAAAGGGTTTATTGCAATTTTTTTGCTCGGGATTTTTTTTTTTTTAAAAGCAGCAGGAGGAGCAGCAATTGGTCAGCTTTTATTTTCTTTATTTTAACCTCCTCTGGGTGTTAAAATGTCAAACAACGGCAGCAAGTTTTAAGACTTTTTTTCACCTTAAAATAACAAAGGTGGCCGAAAATGAAGCACTACTTCGTCTCAACATTTTAAAGTTTCTCACGTACACTTTACATGGCAATGGTACGTGCACTTGCATATGAAACCTTTCTGTTTTTCCTTATAACAGTGTTGTTTAAAAATATGAATGAAACAGCGCATGTAATGTAAAGCAATTAATTGAAAGGTATTCTGTCGGACGGTTTGGTTCATGCATACGGTCAGTATCAGTTGTATCATCTATGATTTAGCTTGCTGTTAGTGTTTTAGATATTGCAACAGTTTTTTTTCTTAGAATCTTACTTGCTTGCATGAAGAGCAAAAAGTACTGAGGTTGTCAGTAATCCCTCGATGGTCTTAGTATTGTGTCAGGACAAATCTAGCGCTTAGATTGAGAGGATATTGTAGTGTTACATACTGTTCTGCAAAGCAGTCTAGCGATCGCGGTCAACCTATATTGTAGAGTAGAACATTTTTTTGGTCGAGGGACCTATAGTGACGTGATATTCGTCCAATCAGATGAGCTTTTGAGTTTAAAAGCCGGCGACTATCCAGTCACAGACAGGCATTTTTTCAGATGCGAAAATGAAGCACCAAGAGGGTGGGACACTATATGCAGCAAGTTCAGCTCCGCAAGAGGTGCTGTGCAGTGCAACCTGTCAAATATGCTAACTTCTCCGAAAGTTGTATTGCGCTTGTAAAACCAAGAGCTATCTTTTCAGCCGGGAGAACTTGTTCTTCTGGTTAGAGAAGCAGGAGGACATTTATTTTTAGACATGTATCCATATCATGAAAATAGTATGAACTCCTTTTAGCCTACTTGAAATACACCCATCATACATGTATTTTAAATAGGATTCTTATTAGACCTACTATAGGTGATTTCTAACTTTATCGATTGTATTTAATCTTTAATCTTTTAAATCTTTTTAAAATCTTTTAATCTTGTATTCCCATTATATTCGGGTTGTAGGCCTACACGCCAGCGTCTGCTGATCTAAAGTATTAGGTTATGCATTCTACACCATGGTGAATTTGGGTCCAATAAGTCGTATTTTAATTTGGGCTAGACTTATTTTAAGAAATTATTCATGGGTGCTAGATTCTAACTACTAATAAAATCCAGACTTATGAGAGGAATTATCGACTGGCATTGCAACTATTTTTAATAAACTATGCCATTATGGATTTCAAGATTTATCAGTTGCACGAGTAATTTAATAATCGTTGGAAGGACTAACATTTAAAAAACATGTAGTAAAATAGCAATCCAACAAAGTGTTGTTTGCAACATTCTTGTTATGAAACTACAGTTCCCATAGACCATACTGCACATGCGCTCATATATCCAAGTGTTCGGTCAGCCGGACCGATGCCTGGAGAGTGGAAGGCTGCTGCTGCAGGCACGAAACAAACGAGTATCTGACCATTTTCTAGAGGGCGCACATTTGACTTCTCTTCCTTGTGTCGTAATAGTAGATGGCAAAAAAGTTGTTCACTTCAAAACGTAGTTCAATGCATCGAGGTCAATACTCGTTTTTATGTATGAAAGAGTATGGACACAATTTAGCATTTATCGGTGATATTTTTTCTAGATATGGTAGAATTAACAAAAAAGAGAGAGGTCGCTGTCCTTTTCACATGTTCATGTTCAATAATTTAGTCTATGGCATATTTTCACCAATCGCCTCGGCAATTTAAAATAAGCATCTGCAATTATCAAAGAATCCATTGAGATGTGTGCGTATAGCCTATTAAAAAAAAAAACTAGTGATTTTACAACCCATAGAAGACATTTTACTATGCGAGTTAAAATACTGATTTTTTTACAACATTTTATCTGTAAGCTGTCCAATAAATGTATATTATTATTATTATTATTATTAATAATAATTATATTTGCACTTTTTACGATATAATATTTGCTTTACTCTGTTGACAAACCTTTTAAGTCTTAATGTGAGCAAATGAATCCCTGTGAACCCCACAACCACAGGTTGGTCATGCAAGCCGTGGTGTGTTGTTTTAGGATGAATGGAATAAAGAGTTGTGTAAAATACTGTACCTTCGTCACGTAGCCGTTCATATTGTGTAAATTCCCTACGTATTACGTGAGAGGCACTTGTACTTGTTATTGATGGTCTAGTCCAGGTCTAATAAAAGGCGTCAGATATGTACCTCAAGTAGATTCAAACAGTAACGTTTACTAGTGGACAATGCTCGTGTATCGAGTCGTTTAAACCATACGTCACACACATTGGCATTTGTAATCATTAAACCTTACTGACGACGTTTTGGCTTGTGTGCTGCCTCTGTCGAAGTAGTAAGAACAAGGGTTGACATTAAGAGATAAAACTAAGCAAATGAAGTGTACGTTGTTTGTACGCTGATATTATTTGTAACCTCGCCGAGGTTAAGAGTGCACAGTGCATCAGAGGACTCATGGTTGCATAATGATATCAGTTATGGAGAATTATTGATAATCTGTTTGTTCCTGTCTATTTTTTCTTATACAGTTTTGTGTGGGGTGCTTTTATCGTTATGCAAAGTTTGTTCATAACATACTTTACAGTGTTTTGTATCCATGCCTTGGTATTCCATTTTGGTGTGCTTTGTAGTTATTTATGGTAGACTTGCTCACAGATGACCATTGCGTGACGTCTGATGTAATGTACTGTTTTTAATAAATAATGATTTGCACTAGAATAATTAATTTGCTGACTTCACTATGCAATCAAAAACCATTGTTTCACACGATTTGTTTGAAAGGACAGTGAAATAATAATAATAATAATTCCTGTTGTTTTAATGTACTACTGCTAGTATGAATACTACTACTACTACTAATAATAATAATAATACGACCAGACGTTTGGCCCTTTAATCCATAAAACGTTAACTATCCGACAGCTGAGGAATTCAGTGTCTACCAAATACTGTTCAGAAAATGTTTAACAGTACCGCGAGGCCAATTGCTTAGTCGGACGTATCACAAAAGTTAAGCATTGTACAAAAGGGGCGGTATATTCCCCTATCAAGTGCACGCTGCTCAGCTCTTGCTCTATCTCTCGCTCTGCTTTCAATACTCTGCTTTTTTAACGTATATCACTTTGTTTAATATATTTTGCTCTGATGGATTGAAGCGTTAGCCTATGCAACTGAACTGCACCGCTCTGCAAGGGGTTTCGCTGTACGCACCGGTTGGAAAAAGCCATTACGTGCCAGGGCACAGGCACTCGGGCTAATAATTTGAGCGGCTAGAATACTCATTGTTCCGCGTCTGGATTTGCTGACTGATTGAATAGTCGCGTTTTCACCTTCATTTTATTAACTTTGTAAACATTGCCACGTTCCATCTTGCGCAACGTCCTTGCTATCGCGTTTTTACCATTTCCTCAGAGGCAACATTTGAGGATATTTTCTTATATTTCCCAACGTTTAAAGAACGTTATCGCATAATTGCTCATTTTATCTTGGATTTTTCGGAAGCTATTCGGATAGAAGAACCAAAGAGTTTGTCCTCTTGGCACAGTGGATAAAAGTGAACTGGTTCCGAGGTGGGACACAGTAAAGACGTTTTGGTTTGTCTCTGCTGCGCTTTGGACTGAAAATCTGGATTTTCTGAACCTTTTCCTCTTTGGAAAATAACAGCAAAATAACTCAGGTGTCGCATTTTTTTCTGCCATCAAGCACTTGATTAGGTCGCACGGATATTAATTCGTTTCCGTCTCACTCTTCGCTAGTCTTCGTTCGCGCTGAATCCGACAGACTCAGTGCGGAGTTGGGTGCACGGCAGAGCTACCATATGCCTAATATGCTTGTAGTTTTTACAAGCATACACTTACCCTTAATAAGAAAGCGCTGAGAAATTTAAATGCGCGCTGGACTACATGGATTTGGTGGAATGCGCTATTTACAGCTTCATTTCCCAGTCTTTGCGCGTCTAGATAGGAACTCGTTGTCCAGCGATTCATCCTTTTTCTTTTTCTTTGGTTTCTCAACCCTCCGCGCGCCCTCTGTAGCCGCTCCGCTTCGGGACCTTTCTTGATTGTTGATTATGCCACTGGTGAAAGTTGTGTGTACCCCAGCAAAGGGACTGCTCTACGGCTTTAACAGCTGAGTACAGTAGATGTGTGTGGAGAGTGGAAGCTGTGTAACTCGAGGCGGGGTTAAAGTTCAACTCTATGGAGCGGTGAAGCGCTGGTTGCAGTTCGCAGAGTTGGAAATGTGAAAGCAAGGAGCAGGCTTGATTTTTTTCCCTCTCTCTCCCTTCTTTCTCTGTCTCTCTCCTTTTTTTTCTTTTCACACACGGACACAAACACCACGCACACACATACACATACACACACGTACACATATACATACACATTTACATATACACATCACTTAACATACATAAACAAGCAGACGCTCTGTACAGACAGACACACCTCACAGATCCAAAATAAAACACAGAAGGCATGTATTCTCCGCTATGTCTAACACAGGTAAGTGAATCTTTCCTCCGTAATTAATAATATGTGGTGCATTTGGGTTGTTTCCCTGGCTGGGGTGGGACAGCGCGATGTGAGCTATTGCGTTGCTTAAGACAAGTAACTTTGTGTGCAGTATGCATTCCAGGTCTGACAGAGCCATCTGTACTAACTACCACATGGCGGATGGCGCCTACCTCGTACAAATGTACACATGTCTATTTGTCTATTTTCCGTTGGATTTTTATTGTGCTGAGTATCACGTTATTCAATTAATTTGGTGAAATTAGCATGGCTTCTTGAGATTTAGGATCCCTCTGTAGAATAAAAAACTAAACTGAAATTAAAGTCGAACAATGTCAGGCGCGTGTTGATGTCTATAAAAACTTGCTTAATTATTTTTGTATGTGTGTGCTTTCTCAGTGAATTATTGCGTATGTGAACTTACTAATAAAACCACCGACCTCACTTTAAATGTGTATTTCGCTCAGCTGTCATTCACTGATTCTTTTTTACTTAGATCCGGCAATATAAAGACTTACTAGCATTTTGTCACTTGAAATATTATCAGTATGTAGTTTGCTGTATGCAGTTAAGTATTGCTAAACATAATAGTTATTTTTGGCTACAAACTGATATTAAGAGAGTTTGGAGATATGGGCTAATAGATGTGAGTTTCTCAACTATACACGTCACTTTGTCACGTTTCCAACTGATAAACTATTAACTTTTCTGTAAGCCATGTGCACTGGAACCTCGTGAGTTTGGACCATAGAACTTACAGTAATAACCCTTGTTTCTGTAAATTGATATTCGCCCAGGCGCCTTGTAGCGGTATTTATGAATGATCTGCGAAATACTAAACCTTGATTTAGTATTTAAACGAAATTAAAAACACAGTGCAGTGTGTATTGTAGATTTTTTTTATTTTATTTTATTTTTTTACAATTTCTGCTTGATGGAAAAATATTTACTTATAATTCTGAGAAATACGTGTATTTATCAAGTGTTATAATAGGCTACTATACATCATTTGTTAATTCGGAGGACAAGCAACTTCTTGCATTACCCCGACTCTGTTGCTGTCAGTATTAGAGGCCTTTCCCGAAAGAATCGTGTTTTAACCCTTACTGGGTTTTAGTTTTGTGTTTTCGTGTTGGTAGCTCTTTCACGGCAGTAGTGTTGCTGTTTTTTTTAAATTTGGATTTATTTCCGAATTTCCCAGAAATTAAAATGAAAGGAGTGATTATGGAGTCCGCCAAAACACGCGCTACAGCAAGGCGCGCATGCTTTTATTCGTTACTGTACGTGCGTCTAGGATTCCGGGGGTAAGCTGAGGTGACAGACCTGCAGACCTCGCTAAAATAAATAAATGTAGATATAACTAAATAAACAAACAAATACACAGTTATGTACAGGAATTCAATAGCATTCTGAATGACATCACCTTCCGTTTGAATTATTATTGTCTATTCTCTTTCTTTTATTAATGAAAAGGCTGCATATTTAGGCTGTTAGACTCCCTTTGCCAGACACACAAAACATGAACTATACTTTAACAAAACTAGGCCCATTAATGGAAAGTTAAGTGAAAAATGCATTCATGCATTATCAACTGATATAAAGTTAAAACAGAGGTCCTAGGATTCTTGTTTGCTCTTGGTTCCTTGCAGTTGCATGGTAAGCTTAAGGCAGTCTTGGTGATTGTATGATTTATAATTTTTGCTGAATGTATCTTACTTGATTAGAGTCATGTTACCAGACCATGATGCACTTGGCCTCTTGAACGACAAAAAATCCTCCAGTCTAAATGTAATTTTGTTCATGTTACCAGCTTGTCAAATGAATTGTCCAAATTCCCTTTTTTGATTATTTACATTCACAGTTTGTCAGGAAAATATTTTGTATTTCCAGTTATTATTTCCCTCATTTTTTGTATCTGTTTGAGGGACCTACCTTGTGGTGTTGATGTAAGTTCTGAATTTTGCTGTGAGCCCCAGCTGGACTGATGTTTGATGTGTCACTTTACCATAGGATTTACCATTATCCTCTCTGGCCATTTTGGATAAAGACAAAGGAGTCTTAGACTTTACTAGCTGTCCTTATGTTTAAATATGTGTGTGAACTTGAAAGTAAATTAAAGTGAAACATGTTTAAAAAGTATTAGAGGATAGCCATTAATGCTCTGTTCACATTTCAAAACTGTATATTTATTATATATGCAATTATTAGAATATCAATTTATGCAGTTAGAAGCAAACACACCACATTTAACTTTATTTATTTAGGAAAACGCACCACTGTAGAATTTTCTTTTATAACTACTGTCAAATTTACAATCATATGTTTTTAAACAGTTAGAACATCGATATGCCATTATTTCCATTATTTGTAAGGCAATTGGTTTGCATTAAAGTGTTCCAGGAGTAAAGAAAGATTAGTGAGGACCTCTGGGGTTATCGTTTGAATTTTTTATTTGAAGTTATTTGCAAAGTCCTGAGTGGAACCTTCCCATATAATGTTGGCAAATAGCTCACATCTTAACCCTGTAGACCATTTTAAACTGCACTCCTGACCAAATAACCTCATGAAATCTTAAAACATCCAGATCTGGGGATATATCACTTAAATAGATTAAATATATTTTTATTAATTTGTATTCCGTTTCTTTATTACCTACTTGCTTCCTTCCTGAAATATGCTAAAAATATTTTGTGAAATCGCTCATAGTGCTGCAAATAAAGGTAGCGGTGACATGGTGAGCTAATTTACATAATCAAGAATTGGAAACATGTTTTTACTTAGCTGCATATGTGACACTCAACCGTCTTATATTGATGACTTTATTGAATATTGTATATTACTCGATTAAAAAATGGACTTGAGTATTCCGTTTCGACATCGGAAGTTTTACTGGAAAAAGGGACCGTGAGTTAAAACTCTTACTGTGTAAAGTACCGAATCTTTGTTGGTGGAAGTGCATATGGTCTTAAGCAAAGGAGGGAGCGATGAAATTCTTTTCGCCTTTGTGCTCTCCACTAGTGCAAGGTGAGCAGGGAACGTCTCGAATGGACAACTCTTTTTCTTTGCACAAAAAAACCCCGCTGTTTGTTTGTACCAGGCACTTGCAGAGCCAGCAATGGCTGAGAAACAGCCGAGAGCTCTTTTGATTTGCTGACATCTTATTTGACCCTTTATGATCTGAGTTTGCTGCCAGTATAATCTGTGTGTGTGTGTGTGTGTGAGAGAGAGTTTACTTCCCCAGGACCACAGCAACAGGAGAAAGTAAACTCTGCCGACTCTTTCATAATTAGTTCTGTGTGTTGTGGGTCTCGTAGCGTGGGTGTCAATAAAGGAGGATTACCATCATTTGTGTTTAAGATTATAGTTATTTATGAATTGTTGTAAGAGGCCAGTTATTTAGAGCCATTACATCTGTCAGCAAGGTGTGCTGAAGGAGCTCACAGCTGGAAGTTAAGCTAAAGTCATTCTAACATTAAGGTGTATATACTAAGTCATTTTGACTAATATATTTAGAAATGGATATAATTTAGACACAAGCATGTATGTGGTTATACGTCTGAAAAAAGAAAGAAGATATATTGTCAGATATAACCATATTTAGCTGGAAAACCACACAGTAAACACAAATTAATGAATACAATGAATTAACAATATATACTATTACCTATTGAGAAGTAATATTTAAAAGCATTGAACCTTGCTTTATTAATCATTGTTGATACTTTGGATATTTTATTTACGCAAGTTTAATCTAACTAGAAATAGTGCATTTGACAGACTTTATGGGATGAGGCTTGTTTGAATTTCGTTCATGAAGGGAATCACTTGTCTTTTCTCCCAGAATTTTTCAGGTAATTATTCCAAGTCAATAATTATATGTGCGTAAGCGAAATAAGTAGGCATGGTAAAGCGCACACGGCTGAACTATGCATTCCGAGTATTAATGCATGTTTGGGGTAATAATACATGTTGAGGTGAAGCCAAGGACCAGAGCACCCCTGTGCGGTATAATCCAACAACGGCGAGGCTATGCCTTCTTTAAGCCACTTTATTAGCCGAACCCTGGAAACAATATAGTTTTGATATACACACTCTTTGGGAAAGTAAAAATTCAGACATCTTCCCTTGCAGTGCCACTGTGTTCATACTACAGTTCCATGTGACACCTGTATTTAAATTAGTATAAATTTTAATTGTGCTCAGTTTGTTTAGTACCTTGTAGTTTGCGAGTCGTGTTTGAGTCCACACTGTCTTGCTAAAGCATCAGGAGGAGCAGAAAAGAAGAATTCTTTTAGCACTCGTTTCCATACGGGAGCGTGCAGTGTGTGTACGGCACACGTGTGTGCGTATGTATATATGCATATGCATGGCAGCAATAGTATGTTGTTGCTGCGCAGGCTTTTGAATTGTTGTGATCGGGCTGTATGTGATGTGGAAGGCCTGTTGTCCTGTCGATGTGAAATTCGAGCAGAATTCTTCCCTGTACCCCTTGACGCGTGTGTACCGCTGTCTTTTTCATCAAACTTTTCTTCGTTTTCGCATGATTTAAGGATCTGTTCCACGAAGGCCGTAAAACTTAACAGGGGAGTTAAAGTGGCTTCCACCACATTTTTATTTTGTTCGGCCTGCAGAGTTAGCTCAGAGTCATAATCTGTTTGAACTTCAGGGTTTAGTGCCACAATTTCATGACACCCCTTGGTTTGAAGAACATTTCTCATAATTTTATTAAATAGTAGCGTTGTATTTTTAGTAGGTTGGTGAATTATTGCAGAGCCTCCTGATAATTGCTTGTGCAGTGTGCATTGATTCATAGAATCAGAACATTTGGGTTTTTCCTGAAGGTTTGGGGCCTTAGATGTGATTGATACTGTTTTATTGGTGAACAGAGTGTGCTGTATATACCCCTTTAATGGCGGATTGCTAGTCGTGTTGATGCAGTTCTCAACACTGCTTGCAGGAACGGGTGACGTGTTTTGGGAGTTCTTTCCGAAGCCAGGAATAAGCACTGTATTTTATCCTAATAATTTCAGCATGTTAGCATATCATCTATGGGCAGTTATGTATTGGAAAAAAATAAACTGAATTCATTTAGAATGATAAAAACAGTCATTTCTGATAAATTGGGATTATATCAAGTGGGGGACGAGCATTTGTGCGTTTGCATTTTCTGCTTCAGGCCCGTCTCTCGGCAGAGTGTTTTTGCGCGCTTTACTTTGACTCTGGAATTTAGCCAGCGGTTTTATTTAGCATGGATCCTTTTCAATATGTAACTGTGCTGGGGTTTATTTCTCTGAATACCGTGCAGTATTAGGGCAATGCGCGGGGAACTGTCCTGGACTGAGTCAGCTCCGCACAGAGTGGCATACTTGACGAGCACTGGAAAGAATGAGGGGGAAAAGACAACAGTAAACAGTACACATAATATGGAAAACTGCACCGTAGAGCATGTACACAAACATATCCTTACCCAACCCTGCGCCATAGATAGTAGGGTTCTTTTTCTGTGGCACTGCTAGTGTTGCTTGGCATGACTTACAGTGTGGCCCACTTGGATATGAAGACTGCAGTCGCTCTATATCTTTTTGTATTTGCCAACATGCTATATTTAAGCTCCTAAACATTGTTGTTTACAGTCATATTTAATCAATTCAGTGAGATTATTATTATCACTTTGATAATATTTTAATTGTTAAATTTATGTAACACCTAGCAAGATTTGGAGATAGATTGTGTGGATATTTCACATGTTCCTTAGGCTGTAATGGAACTAATGTGCTACAAAAAGTTGATCTCTCAAAATGTGGGTTAAAAACATTTCATTTTAGGCACGCATAATTTTGTGCAAATCTGGAATGCAGATTATGAAAGGGATGCATTGTGGTTTCCAAATTAAATGATTAAAAAACAGCCAAAATGTATGGATATTTCTGAATAGCTACAAAATATAGGTTCACATGCATGACTGCTGTTCAGATAACATGTGAGAGGTTAGTTGTGGTACCTAATGCTGTAAAAGTGATTTTTTTTAAAAATCCACATACAGCAACATTTGCAGTGTGCACTGTGCAATTTAGAGGACGTGTGTTGATTCTATAGTGGCGTTCTCGATATTGCATGCAAATGAAAGGAGATGACTAATTTGTTTATTTCAGATTGGAAAATAGTATTACTGTGATAGTCATGGTTAATTAGTAGACTCTTAAGGAAGCCAGACCTGTTATTTTATTCTGTAGTCATCACCGAAGGGTCTTACATTTAAAATGATAATAAAATAATCCTTTTTACCACAAACACATTCTGACACTTTGTGTGTTTAGAATGCATGTGCACTCATAGTTATGGAGATGAATTACATCCATGTGTATCTTGTGACTGTAATTTTGTTTTTGTTCTTCGAATATTGTGTGTGTGTGTGTGTGTGTGTGTGTGTGTGTGTTTGGAGGGGGTAATGGATCACATAGATGTGTGTCAGGTGAAAATAAATATTCAGTTTAGTTGATTTAAACTAAGGATTAGATTTAGTTTCTTTTCAGTTCAATTTCTGACATTCAGTTCAAAATGTATCTGTGATAGTTGTACTTTGCTAATTTCTATTATATGTTTCTTCATGCCAGTTTTATTTAAGGTGTGGAGGGCTCTTGGGGATGAGCCAAATCCTGCCAAAAGTGGGGGCTTTTTAAAAAAATAGTGACAGGTGTACACAGCAGCTACTGTGATTTACAATTTAGCCATCTTCTTCACACGCAAAAAAGCCAACCGTAAAAATAGTTATTGTACACAAAGTTCTCTATATTTTAGGCTAATGGCACAAAATTGAGACTTGGCGAGAAGGAAAACTCCAAGTAGACATTTGCATGAATCTGTATGGTGAAAAGACAAAAATAGATAGCTAGCGCTCTGCTTTCCTTCTCTGTTATTGTTTTTCCTCTGTCCTGGCAGACCCCCACAGACCAACATTCTTGCCAGACAGCCAAGCTGTGGCCTAGAAGGCCCTTATTTCACACTGCTCTCTCTAGCTCAGAAAAAACAAACGCTTTTTCATTCCTAGTGACGGGGTAACGCCGCAGACTAAAAGGCTTAAAATTCAACGTAAATATAAATAAATGTTCTAAAGAGAAGCCTACTAAAAATGGACATTTGGAAATGTGTATTATATTTGTGTCGTCCTTCTTGGCTGAATGTTGATGTGATTAATTCCACTGAGCATGAATTATTACACACGGACTGATGAATCTATACATTTTATTTGCATTTATTGATGATACGTTTATTTAACAAAAGATATACATATTGCTTTGTTTTTTTTCTCCTGCGCTGTACATTAGTTTATTTGAGATGAAAGTGCTGTGCGTTGCTAATAGAAATCTGCAGTTATAAATTTTTCTGTTGCATCTTCAGATGAGCTGATGGTCTCTCTGCTTTCTTTCCTTTTGTCTCCCCTCTCCCGGCTCCTTCTCCGCCGGGCACAGGATGAATTCCATCCATTCATCGAAGCGCTGCTGCCCCACGTGCGGGCGTTCGCCTACACGTGGTTCAACCTGCAGGCCCGCAAGCGAAAGTACTTCAAGAAGCACGAGAAGCGCATGTCCAAGGAAGAGGAGCGCGCGGTGAAGGACGAGCTGCTCAGCGAGAAGCCCGAGGTCAAGCAGAAGTGGGCCTCCCGGCTCCTGGCCAAGCTGCGCAAGGACATCCGGCCCGAGTTCCGAGAGGATTTTGTGCTCACCGTCACCGGCAAGAAGCCGCCCTGCTGCGTGCTCTCCAACCCCGACCAGAAGGGCAAGATGCGCAGGATCGACTGCCTCCGCCAGGCAGACAAAGTCTGGAGGCTGGACCTGGTCATGGTGATTTTATTCAAAGGTATTCCTCTCGAAAGTACTGACGGCGAACGCCTGGTAAAGTCCCCGCAGTGCTCGAACCCAGGGCTTTGTGTGCAGCCTCATCACATAGGAGTGTCAGTAAAGGAGCTCGACCTGTACTTGGCCTACTTCGTTCACACAGGTGAGTCCTCCTCTTTTCCTTTACCCGTTTAGTTAACTCATTTATTGTACTGATGTCTCACTGTAACAGAAGCCGTGTTCTTAGGTCCCTGAATGATGTCATCACTGTTATATGCATGGAGCGCTGAGTGGGCACTGTGTCCAGCTTTATCTGAATTACACTTTTTGAGCTTAGAAGACTTGCATTGGGGTTCTAGTAACATGTGCATTAAACAGTTCATCTGGTGACCCCCTTGTAAACCCTTGCTCTGAAGAACTATTCACAGGAAAGGACCCTTATACATTCTCATTTGAAGCATCAATCCATAAACACCGAAAAATGCATCAGTACATGGAGACCACTTTCAGATACAAATTGATTGATGGTGGGGGGTGTCCTAATTTTGTGAGCTCATGGAAATATGTGCAATAAAAAATATTGTGATGTACTTGGATGAGAAAAAATAATTAAATAGCTCTTAGAATGTATGATGACTGCGATGCCATTGGCACTCCCAACGCACTTTCGCTGTTCTCCATCCAGACATGAATGTTATCTGCAGTAGACAAAGTTTATTTCTTCAGTGGCCAATAGAGCGGTCAGAGAGGTCTAGGGTGACAACAGTGCCAAGTTCCTCTCACTGGTCATCCACACACTGTTTCTTAGACCGGACACTTTCTTCATGAAAGCTGGCACTGTAAAAACTACCCAGGCATTCCTCGTGTTATTGTTCTGTCTAAAAAGCTAATTATTTCCCTTCTGATAGGCCGTGAATGTTTTCAAAACAAATTATACAAAGATAAGCAATTAGCTATTTTTTTTTTTGTGGTGCACAGATAAAAGTTTTCAGCGGAAGTGTCGGGGAAAAGAATGTGCATGCCAGCACTGTTTATCCCACTGCTCTGAAGATGGAGCCGTTTCTCCCGTGTAAATTTGGCGACCCAGTTCAGCTTAATTTAGCACTACCCAAGTCTACATCAGGTGCAGACTAGCACCAACATGAATGATTGAATGGATGATTTATTCTAAATATGTGCCCCGTCCCTCTGTGCTAAATAATGAAGGTGTATGGACTCGGCTTTGGACGAAAGGCTTTTTTAAACATCGCAAATTTTGCCTGAACTGAATCAGAATATATTAGATTTAATGCAGGTAGATGTTGTCCCTTAATTTGCACAATTTTCCATCCACAGAGCACTAAAGTAGTGTAAAGAAGCGATTTTACTTTATTTATGTATAGTGCCAGGCTTTCAACCTTTTCATTTGCTTTTTATGTTAGACATCTGTGCAGCTATACGCAGGCTGTGTTTTTCACTCCAAGAAAAGCACAGAAGAAATAGATCGAGCCAAAATGCCCAGCAGATCCTGTTAAAATGTTCGTAACTTCAAGGATTTCCTAGTTTCTCTTCTCTACCAACAGCTGTTACAATGTAGCAAACCATGGATCAAAATATTTAAAGCTAATTAGCTGCTGAAGTTCAATTCATAAATATTAACGGGCTAAATATGCAATTTAGTTCTAAGCGCATATTTAAGAAAATGGAAAAGACATTCCATAATATTGAGGGCTGTTATTTATTTCAAATCTAGTTCATTGTCCCTGAAAGGAATCCCAGCTTCTAGCAAGAAAACCCAGACACATTGTTTGTTGTAAACAGGTAAACTATTCCCATTTTGAAATATGAGCATTTACAGGAAAGTCCACTGTCTTTCTGAGCAGCAAGAGAACGGGAAAAAAATGTTTGTTCACACAGCTACCATGATCGTTAGCAATAATTACTATATGAGCAGGCAGATAAACATAAGCATTATATTCTAAAAGAAAATGTATATACCACTAATCATTCTCTACATTTAGCACAATTAATCAATACTAGAGCATATTTCTTTGCATAATTAAATAAGGATATGAATTGTGAATATTTATATCGTATGATAATGTTTTAGCATCACTATCTTTGGTCATTGTTTACTAGTTAGTAATCAAGATGTTCATTCTATTGAGTTATTTTGCATTTGATGAGCAGTACTTGTACATGCACTATATATACTTGGGAAATGCCTACAAATAAGAAAATATAATTCTAGAAAACAATCACGCTCTGTAGCTGAAGCTCGATAGCTAGTTAGCTGGCATCCTTGCCAAGCTCTTGCCAGTCAATTGTTTGTCGACCAGTTGTTGTAAGGGCTCATAATGTTTTATACATGGTTATGTGAAAGCGTCTTCTGATCATTAAAAGTTGTATGGAATTATTTTGGAGTACTTGGTTAAAATGGCGAAAATGAAGTTATTCATATTTTCAAACTTTTATTGCGGTAGGGATAAGCTTTGAAAAGTGTTTTGTTTCAAATTGCAACATGTGAGTCAATTATATTTTAATTGTTATCAAGACAGCGTGCGATTTAGTGAATTATTCAATGGTATTGTAGTGGTATTCTGAACGGCCTAAAAAAAACTTGCTTGGAGCGTTAAGTGAAAAAAACATGTGCGTAGGTCCAACTGCACAGCCGTACGTACATTTAGCTGAACTTGTTTTTTTTTTTTTGTTTTGTTTTTTTGGCAACCTGCAGTAAGAGTCCAGAGCCCCGAGCCAGGCTTTCTTTATTTTCCAAACGGTGCAGCTCTGTGACTCGAAGCCTTGCCCGAAAAACCACAGCTCGCACTGAACCGTGGGCCTGGTGAACCACAGAGCCCTTAATAGCAGTGAGAATTTACTATGTACAATACTGAACAATGCTATGCCTAGCTAGGATAATAGCACACACACGCACGCACACACACACGCACGCACGCACGCACGCACGCACGCACAGCACACACACACACACACACACGCACGCACGCACGCACGCACGCACACACACACACACACACACACACACACACACACACACACCTTGTGATTTCTTTACTAATAAGCACTGTGTGCCCTTTCGTTGATTTCCATTAAAAAAACATTTGGAAAAACAAAAAATTCACAGATAATTTACAACGTATTTAATTATTTTTTTAACAAGCTGATCAAGAGAAAGGTGATTAATATTTAAAATGTATTTTTTTTCCAGAGCTTGCTGTAGTGAACCATACCTAATTATCTTGCTTTTGGTATGTGATCAAAAAGTAAACATGAAAAAAAACCTAAACCAAAGAGAAACAGCGGGAGGCATCAGAATGTTCTGATATTTGAAAAAGCTTATTTTATTATAACTATACTGTACTATTTTCCCAGGAAACACCTTTTATTGAGCAATGCAATACTTATGAGTAATGTAATTGCATTCTTCTTTCAGCAAAAATAACACAGGTAAATGAAACACTGTGCACTTCTACTGCTTGTGAACATTCCAGTTGGTACTAGCTCTTGGAATTCCAAATTCACAATGAAACCTGTAGTCTGTTATTTTGTGCATTCTTGCGAGTGCTTAACCCTTCTATGTTTGGCGTATTCCTGAAATGGCTGATATGATGTTAACTGCTTTTATTTTTATGAAATGAGAGAGTGCATTCCAGGGCCATTTAGCAATGGTGAAACTGGTAAGTGCTCAGAGGCAGCAGGGGATCCTTCTTCCACTGACAGGGACACAAACACTGGCTTTCACTCGGAAGGCACAGAAAGAGCTCTGTTTCACAAGGCAAACCGAGCACCTTAATTACAATCATTTCCTCTCTCAAGCAAATTGTTTCGCTAAGGCCAAACTGCCGTGAAAAATGTGCCCCTTTTAGAAGCATGCAGCATAAACCCTCACTGTCGTGCATTACTGCTTTGTTTTCGTAACAAAATGTCACAAAAGTTTTTTAACATAAAAACCAACGTGGGTAATTTATTTGTGTAAGCATTCGCAACATTAGCATTTGTGAGTTCGACTAGCTCTCGGTGTAAAAAACGCTGACCCTTTCATGTCTCGGTGAAAGTCGGTGCAAGAAACAGGCGACAGGCGCTGTTGGTAAAACAAATTTTCCTCTGGCCTAGAAAATCCTCCCTTTAGATGTTCTCAAAGCCTATTCACAAGCTCTTTGCCCTGCTCATGTTCCAATCATCCAAGTAGGAGATTTTATTTGATCTTGATGGCGCAGAAGAGGTGTCAGAGCAAGAACAAGAGGGAGAAAGAGAGGAGGAGAGAGAGAAGGAGGCCACGGGGCGTGGAGGTGCTCCCACCGCAGTGTTAACACCACAGTCTCTCTCTCTCTCTTTCTTTCTCTCTCTCTCTCCCTCTGTGTCTTTCTGTGTCTCTCCCTTTCGGGCCGTCCCGCCGGATCGAGTTTCCCCCTCTGTCTTATTTAAAGCAGCGGAGCGTTTCTGGAGCGCTCTTGATTAAAAGGCATCTGAAGAGACGCTGACCTCACGCTCAGATGCCGAAGGTGGGGTTCTCCAGGGCAGCTAAAGTCAGTAATTAAATTTATCCTCCGCCGCTGCCGCCGCCCTCATTACTTACCAGTAATCTCGCCGCTGCATATCAGCACAGGGACAGGACATTCTGCAGCGCGTCTTACACGCGTCGCCCCTCCACTGACGCCTGTGCGCAAGCAGGGTGGCTTTAACTGCACACAATGGACCTGAACGAACGAGTCAATCCAAATGAATTCATTTTTGAAGAAAAATTATGATTAAGATGCATCGTTTTCATTATGCATATTTTTATTAATATTAATGCACAGGTAATGTACATTAAGGGGCAGTGCTTGACTAAATAAAATATAGCTCGGTTAAAAAAAAAAATAACCATAACAGAACGTGTGCTGCATGAGTGCAGTATGTTGCGTGTGTCAAACTGAATTTTTTGGGTTCTTAAGTGGTATTTTTTATCATTTGGCCCTTCTCTGAGAATTGTTATGCTTTGCCATGTAAAGCATATGAATTTAAGTGAAAATCCTGTTATGGTGATAATATGGTAGTTGTTTCTCAGGTCTGCCGACTGCACATTCTGATAGATGGAAAAGTAGGGATGAACTGTTTTTTTGCATCTTAAAAGAAGCTACAATATACCCTCACCCCGCCATGATAAAGAAAGATGAAACCATGCCCCCTGCATACTAACAAAATGGCAGTAGGCCATCAAGCTTGCCTTTGTATCCCAGTGTGAGCCAGGTCTCCAGTTATAGATCCCTGGAACACTGGCAGCGTTGCACTGAAAATCGGCCATCGCTACGGCCATCTTGGACCCCTTTCTCAAACCTCTGGCGCACCGTGGACAGGTGATGGAAAAGCTCTCTCCGTCTTCGTTAAGCGGAGCGTGGCGTTCGTTTCTGTAGTTTTTTCTCATTCCGGGTTGTTTTGACTCATTACCTTCCTCTGTTTGCAGAAGGGAGCTTGCGATTTCCGTCACCCATCCGAATGTAGCTGGTGAATTTGTTCACACACGTTCGCTCCATTGTTGCAGCAGCAGTGGCGTCAGAGTGTACCCCGATTCGCTCGGGAAAAACTGTCACTTTTCAGTTCGTTTAAACCACAGGGGAACGCTGCCAAATATCTTCACTGTCTAACAAATTATTTTGAGAATTTTTGGCCAATTTGCAATTTGTTATTGATATATAAATGTTTTATATATGTATAAAATCTTCCAATTTTGAGGAGTTCTTTTTGTACGCAGCGTTTTGGCTTAAATATTAGCGGTGAAAAACGGTAGGTTTTGACTCCTCTGCCAAACAGTGCAGGCATTCATGCCTCCTCAGCTGACTGCAGACGGCAGAAAGGCTTATGTTGCCATCGCAGGGTGAGAAACTGCTCAAGCCTCACAGCCAAACTACAGCTTATTTTTGCGAAATGACTCTTTATTCCGAGAGTCTACTTACGTCGCGTTGCAAGATTTGCGGCATTCTTCAAACGGTCACAAGCAGTTAATTATTAGTTTATTTTTCCAACGTAGCTGCAACGTTTCGGAGTTGACTTTGGTAAGTGAATTCGGCTAGGGTAAGGAACGTGTTCAGATGTTGGTTTCTCACATTTGCGGGTCGCCATGACGGTGAACGGAGCAGTTATGTGGGGAAAGGAGGCCTAAACCAGGAGCACGCTTCCGCGCCTTTCTGCCGGAGAGTGAAAGTTTAGGCCGTGGGGGGTGGGGGGAGGGGGGAGGGGGGGACAGGGGCGGGCGGCAGTAGATCACTTTTTTTTGTTCCCCGAATAATGACCTGTGTCATCCAGCCGTCAGAAGCGTGCATCAGACGTCAGCTTTAAGAATGATGTGGTGTCAAAGGGCGGGCCCTTCCACTGGCCCGGAGCGGGCGGGGCAGCCGGGCCTAATTTACAGCCTAATTCTCTACCGGGCGCCGGGTGTCAGAATCACAAGAGCCCGCCACACGTGGGAAAGGTCAGGGCTTAAGATGTTAGGGGCGCGACCTTATCTTCTAGGCATTTGACCTCTTGGATAAACATCCTTTCTCATTAGCAGTCAGTCAAGCGAAGGGGGTCTCTTTGGCCGTGGCTCTTTGACCTCTTCGCAAATACCAGTGACTTTGCATGGGGGGGGTTGGGAGGGGGGCGGGGGGCGGGGGGGAGGCTGTTAAACTTTGAATGAGTTAAAAGTGTCTGACAGCCTCAGAGGTACAGACTGATGTCAGTATAGGAGGGGCCTCTCTGTCCTATACCTTCCTCTCCACCTCTCGCTTTTCTGCTCTGTCTTCCTCTCGCACCCGGCTTCACTCAATCAACTGTTGGAGACAAAGGGAGCACAGGAAGCTAGCCTCAGCACAGTGTTTTTTTTTTGCTTGTGCTTATTTATTTTCCAATGGCAGTGGAATGTTTCCAGGTACCAAGCAAACAAAAGGACGAAGAACATCAGCCGGAGGTTATGGAGGTGCGGTTTTGTTTTTTGGTCGTGTTTTGGAGAGACTGTCGGCAGACGGAGGGGAATATTTGGTCGTGACCCTCGCTTGTTTGCGGGGCCCGCTGGCCGGCTGACCGCAGAGGCGCGGGCGACGCAAACAGGAAGGAGAGAGATGCGTCGTGTCTGGGAAACGCGGGCGCGGGGAGGGGGGGGGGGGAGGGGAGGGGCGGGGGGCGCGGTTTGCGTCTCCGTTACGTGGGCAGAAGGAGACGGGCGGGACAGCGCAGGAGTAACGGGGTGCTGGTCCTAATGGGCGAAAACCAGAGTGAGGCGCGGGCTGGACAAGCGGGGCTCTGTTCGCCGCGCTGAAGGTGTGGGTTCCCCGCGCGGACAGACCGCTGTTTGTTGGTGGCTGATCTGTGGAGGACCGCGTGGTGAAGAGCAGTTGGCAGGGAAACGTTTGAAAGGACACTGAGCTGGCACCGTGCTCCGTGTTACTATACACAGCGAATTACAGAAGACCGAGGTCCAATATTCAAATGCCAATGAGGCAGCACTTTCCTCTTCATAAGAACAAAAAATAAATAAAAAGCGATAATTTAATCCACTATTAATTTATTTATCTGCTGCAATCTGATTTTGGACTTGTTATTTTGAAGGGGGCGTATTGATTGGTGTGAAGTTTGAACACTCCTAACACCTAAATCAAACTTGCCCTTGTTTATTGAATCAAAGTTTGGTTCCATTCTTTTCTTTTTTTTTTCCACCGTGCACAACACAATTGAAGGATATCGCTGGTCGAAAGAGATAACATGGCACTTACTGGACCTATGTGAAAATTTCCAGGAATGCTGATAGATATTTATATTGCACTTACCTTATATGACCCTGGTGGGGCAATGAGCAAACTGTTTGTGTATGTTAACTGTCGGTAAGGACTTCTGACCTACTTCCCTTTGAGCTCTTAAAGAGATTTACACTACGTGTTGTTCTAAACTATTTAGCTTGGTGACATGCCTTCAAGGCAGAGGGTGTGTAAGTTCAGATGAGGAAAGTGCCCGTACGTGTGTTTGTGTGGAAGTGCGAATGCGTATGTGTGTGCATCTGTGTGTACAAATCTAACGAAATAAGCTCTGATCTTAAGCCTTCCAGGGATTGGAGTAAAACTGTTTTGAAACACAGCTTGTAGTTCTCAGTTGGCCGGGATTTAACACTGAGCCATTGTTATAAATTGTTACGTGATTAAGACGTGGAAGAAGAGGAGAGAGAAAGATATAATCGTTTCAGTTCTCTCCTAAAATGTGACTGTGAACATGGCAGCTTTCTGCATTGCTACAGGGGCTTCTCAGAGTAATAAAACCTGCCGATGTCTCCTGGCTGCTCTTGGCTCGTCTCAAGTTACAGCCGTTTTATATTTCCTTTCCTTTCCACGGGCTGAGGAATAACAATAATTTGGAGCTATTTAAGGCGATTGTGGGATAAACCACAGTCTTTGTTGTGGTTACAGCGGTACACACTGTGGGTTGGGACACTTCCCTCCATTTTGGGCATTGATGTTACAGCTGGGATCCCCCCTCCCTCAATCCCACCTACTGCCCCGCAACTACTCTAGCATTACAGCTACCACTGCTCCGATGATCTTTAGTCTCTCTCTCTCTCTCTCTCACACACACACACACACACACAAACACACACACACACATACACACCCAGACACACAAACACACACATACACACACACACAACCCCATTATTTAGACAGTTCCATTAAGTACATTTTTAAAAATTAAGAATGAACCGAACAGCACTCTACGCTGTCTTATTGTTTCAACTGCAGTCATTGTTACAATATATTTTGCACATATTTTATACTCATTCATAAAATACACCCCCTTTGCAGAATTCTCTTTGGTTTTAACTGCCAATCATATATTATTGCAGGCTAGCAGATTGCCTAATACGAAGTTCCATGGCGTGCGCTAACACCCGTACCAGAGAGCTTTCAGTGCTTGACTGATGACATACAATGCAGTCATTTTTAATATTATTGGAGATGACCTTCCTTTGAACCAGCCTTTTTGCTGCAGCATTATTGGATTAAAAAAGCAGATAGGATTCTTGAGCTGCAAAGCACTGTCAGGTTTTGTCGAACAGCATTACCCCTCTGTGGTTAAATTTCTCGCAAACCTGGTTGCGCAGCAAATTCAGGTAATCCCTTTAATGTGTATTGTCAACACTGATCTCACTCTGCAGTCCTTATAAATTCACAGATGTGAACATATTTTTTGGGCTTTAGCTGGGGGAGTGAAATATATCTTTGTGACAGGCAGACATTAAACAATGGCTGTGGTGATTTTTGATGTTCCTTGCATTTTCTCACTTTCACCTCTCATCTTTTTCCTTTCTTTTGTTGTCTTGTCCTTTTTGTTGTAGCAAGTCGCATTGGAAACAAGTCAACACATTTATGAGCGTGTTCACAGTACGCTAAAACGCTAACGACCCGCAGATGTCAGAGTTAATGATATCATTGTTTGCCGTTGGAATCTGGAGTTTTTAAATCTGGACCGGGCTAACGGGGGAAGCGCGAAATCAAAGGTTTAAACTATTGAACCGCGGCCTGAATAACCTGAGCGCAGTGATGTGGGGTGAGAGGAATGAGGCTGCACTTTGATCCTGCTTTTCGCCGCTGTCCTCCTGTGTTGTGTAACAGAGGGGGGGACGAGGGGGGGCTGGCACCACTGAAGTTTTGCTCATTAATTCTGCATTAATGCCCAGCCGTGGCCGGGCCTCCCCAGCAGCGAGCACCGGCTCAATGAAAGATGCCGTTTGATGGCAACTGTTTTTTTTTTTTTGGTTTTTTTTTGTTTCGTTTTTTTTTTTTTTGTGAGAGCTTTGTTTTGTCACCGTTCCAAATGTAATCAACCATAAATGTATATTCGGTGATTTTGATTGAAGACCGGTGACTGTCCGTCGGCCTACTTCCATTTAGCCTGTTGGCAAGGCTTCCTGTTGATATCCCCGGGGGTATCATGGCTAGTTTGGGACAGACTGAACCCCTAAGTCTCCTGACTCCAAACGGGTTAAACTATATTAAACTCTGCGGGGAGAGCCTCTCCTAATGGCTGGGGCTATTCAGGCCCGTGGAGGGAGTGGACATTTCTTCCCCGTTTCTGAACAGCGGCTTTGGCTAACTTCTGAGAATGGACTCTTTGTATCCACACGCCATTCAACAAGAGTGCCATTGTCTTAAGCCCCTGCTAGGGGAGCCGCAGCCATGGCGCGGGCTTCATTGTGCGCACTTTGATTGTATTAGGACTTGATGAGGACTTCATTTGGATTGTGGGCAGACAGCTCATGTGCTGCTCGGGCCTGAGCGGGCAGGCTGTGCTAATCATCTCATTACCTGCAGGGTTCGTGGGCCGCTTCTCTGCTCATTAACCCCGCGCACGGGCAGCGGCCCACGGGCCGGGCCGAGCGGGAGCGAGCCGCGCGCGGAGCCGCTCTTAAACCGCACCCCCGCACCCCCGCGCCACGGCACCCAACGCTGCCTCTGTGCACCGGCTTCCGCTCCGCGCCGAGGACAGGGCGACCGTCCGATAAAATACAACACAGGCCGCCGAGTGAATAACGGCACTGGAGGAACTGGGCGGAGGAATGAGAAGGGGAGATGGGGAGAGAGAAGGAGAGAGATAGAGGGAGAGAAAGAGCGAAAGAGAGAGAGAGAGAGAGCGAGCGAGAGAGGGAGAGAAAGCGAGAAAGCGAAAGAGAGAGAGAGAGGAGTGCTCTGTGTCTGGGTCCCTCCTCTTCCCCGGCGTCTAAATGTCAGCTCTGCCCCCACGACGCTCCTGGGGTGCAGGAATGCGCTGCGGATGGGGATTTTTGTCACCCCGCGGAATAGAGAGAGAGTTACTGTCTTTATGCTTTACCGCTGCAGCCAGGGCCCCCGCGCGGGGCTCCAGGCTCCAGCCTTTCACTGCGCTGCAGACGCACCGTGCGGCCCTCCCCCCCGGCCCATGCAGGTCCGTCTGTAGATGGCGCGCGATTGGGAGATTGGGGTTCACCGCGCGCTCCCTTCGGGTTCGTCCCGTCACACGCAGCCCGTTTTTGATAATTATTTTCGCCCCGGTTCCCAGAGCGCTCCTCCTCCTTTGTTTTCAATCAGGCCGATTGGACTTTTTCTCGCGCCGAGAACGGAGCCCTTCAGTGGGAGTGTTTGGGCGGGCGGAGCGCGGGCCGCCGGGGCGACGGCCCAGCCCTGCGCTGTCAGCAGCGGGGGATTGGCAGGGCCGAGATAAGCCCTCTCAGCTGATTTACTCCGCCGCGGCCATCCCGTCCCAGCGCTTCCATTCGCCGGCCTGTATTTTATTTTTTTTATCGTTCAGATATATATTCTGGCGTCGTTGTTTTATGCCTGTCCGCCGTTTGGACGAGCGCTCGCGCAGCCTCCGCTCCAACGCCGGGGAGAGAGAGAGCGAGGGAAAGGGCCTGGTGATTGAGGATGGGGGGCACCATTGTGTTGGGACGCCATTTGGGATGGAATATAAAAGAGCAGGCAGACATGAAACAGGACAGCTGTGACCGTCTGTGGGGGAAAGTTGCTACAGATGGTGAAAGAAGTGAAAAATAAACTACCGTATGGCTGGTAAAATGTGGAGGGAAAGACATGGGGTTTTTCTGATCTGGTTCTTCTGACGTCTGTGTGTGTGTGTGTGTGTGTGTGTGTGTACATACTGTATATGAGTATGTATGATATATTTGTAAGTATGTGTGTATATATGTGCATACTGTATATGTGTGTGTATACATACTGTATGCGAGTATGCTTGATATATTTGTGTGTGTGTGTATTTATGTATATTTGTATTTATGTATACTGTATGTATGAGTATGTGTACGTATGTATGTTTGTATATACTGTATGTGGGTGGATATGTATGTACATACTGTATGTGTGTGCGTGTGTGTGTGAATGCATGTGTGTGTATATGCATACTTTGTGTGAGTATGCATGATATATTTGTGTGTGTGTGTGTGTGTGTCTGGGTGTGTGTGTCTGTCTGTCTGTATGCGGCTGAGCTGCTCTCTCTTTGTATCCTTTATGCCCATCTGCTTCTCTAGCCCAAAGGAAGATTTATATGCACAGTACCTTTATATAAAATCACAAACATGTATAACACAGTATTTGATTAAATTTGACTGGTGGCCACCGTTTTGCATGTGAATAGTGGTCTCGCACCCATGCCACCCGTGCCATTAGCGGCTAGCAGAAGTCCCTTTCTGGGTGCTGCCTGCTCCAGGGTCTCTCTGCTTCTCTGTAATTACAAATGGAGGTCAGGAAATCCTGGGTTTTCCAGAGGCTGGTTCTCCTGCAGTAGTCACACTGCCAGAGAGTGACCCGCGCTTTCCTGTGAAGTTCTTACAGCACTGCGTCTCTTTCTGGGAACACCAATCTGCACATCTTCTTCTTCCACTCCAGGCTTTCAAACGGCAGCTTCTGTTCTGACTCAGAGCCCGGAGGACGATGGCGGCGGGAGGGGCTCCGAGCCCCAAACGCGTGCGGTTCTGAGCCCGGACCGTGCTCTGCTCGGGGTTTAGCGCTCGCTCTGCGGCCGAGCGAAACGCACGCCTTTTCGGGTAGCGCGGCCGCAGCTCGATCGAAAAGAAAATAAACCGTTCCCGACTATCGGGGGAGGGGGAGGGGGGCGGGGGAGCGCCGCTCGCTTTAAGGGCACTGTCCGTCTCTCTTGGACACTGTCCAGGAGGCCGAGCGTACAAAGTGCCCATTTTGTTCCAGAGCTGTTGCTGGGCGATTCCGTTAAAGCCCCCCCCACCCCATTTTAAAACTTCGTTTTTTTTTTTTTGTTTTTGTTTTTTTTCTTTCTTTCTGCGTATTGTCAGATGTTGGTTTTAATAATTGAGGGGGGCTGGGCTGTGCCTAGCGTGTAGGTGACTTTAAATTATTGAACTATTTATCCCCAGTGCTACCCTCAGCCCCTCCATCTGTCTGTTGAGCAGGGGTGGGGGGTGCGGTGAGAAATGCATAAATAAATAAATAAATAAATAATAAAGGGATACGGTACGCGCGGTGCCAAACCACAGTCCCTGGCACGCGCCTCCTCTCGCTTGTTTTCTCCTGTGGTAAGGATGGCACCCCTTCGGCAGAGAGCCGCGGCCGACGCTCAGCCCTGATCTCGCAGAGAGAGAGAGGGTGAGCTGCGCGGTTCTGACCGACGCACAGCCCTGATCTCGCGCAGAGAGAGAGGGTGTGCTGCGGGGTTCTGACCGACGCTCAGGCACCGGCGTGTGTCAGTTTGTCATTTTCCCTCCCCTGTAACTGATTACAGCTCTAAGCCGACCCACGGATGTCGAAAAGAAATGCAAATTATGAGAGAAAGTAAAGCGAAGCGCTTTGTCTTCGTCCAATCAGCGGCGAGGGAGGAGCAGGGTGTGTTCTGATGATCTCCAGTGGAGTTCAGTCTAGGTGGACCGAGCTTTCCCGCTCTCTCTCTCTCTCTCTCTCTCCAATGCCACTGAATTTTTGCCGGCCCTTGTCCCCGTGAAGGCCAAGCAGGGCTCTTTTCGTGCACTGTATTTCCGAAAGCAACATTTTCCCACTGAAACAAACAAAGGAGGAGCAGAAAGAACGCTCTCAATTTGCCCTTGTTTTGAAAATGAGCTACGCGCTGCGTTTTTTTTGTTTGCGTTTTTTTGTTTGCGTTTTTTTGTTTGCGATTGATGCAGTCAGGGCCTCTCGTTCGCCCCGCCGTGAGAAGTGTTAATTCACCAGACGAGATATCTGGCTTGTTAGTTTTGTTTTATTGTTTAGCCTTTATTTGACAGAAAGTACATTCTCCCGAGCATTACAGGACTGGTTTTCCTTGTGCACTCCAACCATAAAACTGTTTTCAGAGAGAAAACAAAAGCACCACTTGATTAGTTGTGAACCATCTGGGAAAGAGGATCTTGGTGACCAAGCTAATTGGTAAATTTAAAAAAGAAAAGGGGGGGGCTTTCCTGGCTTGCATATGTTTAAATTGCAGCCTTTCTTCTCTAAGGAATAATCAGGATGGTTTTTAAAAAATTTGTCTTTATTGTGTGGTTTACCCTGAAATTGATTCAATTCCACTCCCACTTGTAAGTTTGTGTGATTTCACACTTGCGAAGCATCTGGTGCTTTAGAACGCAGCGCTCTGTTGAGAAATGTGTAAGACTGTTTTCAGATTCCTAATCGGGACTCAGAGAAGTTGTCAGGGGAGGGGGTCATCCGATGTGAATGTAGAAGGAGCCCAGAGAGACAGAGCTGGGGGTCCTTCTTTAATTAACGGAGAGCACATAACACAGCGCCACCTGTGGACTAATGGCAGCAGTGCTCACCGTCTCCCTCTTACCCAAGTCTGCCGATCCTCTTTAACAGTGTTAGAACTGTGGCAAGTTCAAGTTCTTGAAAGGCCAAAAACAACACATTGAGAAAATAGCTTCAGATTCATTTAAGCCAACAGTTTTGCACAAAATTGTGAATTTGCCTTGGTGTGGGCAGGATTCCTGTATTTTCTTCTTTATTTCCTTTCCAATAAATGTCCTTCTTTCTGATGTTGGTTAGTACACTCTTAACATCCTGCACATACATTTAATTAGCCTGTATTATATTCACTTCGGTATTCAAGTGCTCATCTCTCCGCCTAACTTTTGTTCTGTTATCTCTGCAATGAATTTTGCTAATAATTAACTGAACATGGAAAATACAGGGCTCAATGCAGTTTTGTAAAACTGGAGGTTAAGTCAACATGCCGTGATATCATATGGGTGGGGACTTTTCCTAGAGAGTTGGACTTGGTCTTCTCCTTCAACCATGGTCGTAGAGAACAGGCGTAGGAGTTCCAGCTTGGCTTTCCACACAAAGAGGGAGAGAGCGAGAGTGAGAGAGAGGGTATGGTTCAAAGTCAGATATACTGAGATAAGGCAACAATCAATCATAGGAACTCTCTGTCATGTGACCAGCTCAAGTCTGCTGCTCTCTCGGTGACCAGGCAAGCAAAAGTTAGAGCACGCCCCCACCTCTCTCTCACTCACCCTCCCTCTCTCTTTCCCTCCCTCTGTCCCTCTCATTGCACAGGCAGGACTTGGATCTGGAGAGAGAGAGAGAGAGAGAGAGCAAGGGAGGAGGGAGAGAGAGCAAGGGAGGGGGGGAGTGTGAGAGAGAGAGAGTATGGAAGGGGGGAGAGAGTGAGAGAGCGAGAGCAAGGGAGGGGGAGGGAGTGAGAGAGAGCAAGGGAGGGGAGAGAGCAAGGGAGGAGGGAGAGAGAGAGAGAGCAAGGGAGGGGGGAGAGAGTGAGAGAGAGCGAGGGAGCGGGGAGAGAGAAAGAGAGGGAGAGAAAGCTGCCCCTGCTAACGTCCTGTCTCTGAACTTCAGAGGGAATGTCAGCTCTCTCCTTGTACACAGTGCTGTAGGAACAGTCCCCACTGTTGCACACTGTTATGAAGGGCCTTGAACACTGTTATAAATAATAGCAAGGTCAAATAATTTGACCCCGCTAAATCAACGCACCTGTTTACAAAATATCTGCCTTTCCTATTTTAAAAAATGACTCACTTTTTTTACCTTCCATGTTTTATTTTACGATGGGATTATGACAAGAAGATCAGTTGCAATGCAGAGGTCTTTCCTTGGCACTGTAAGCACACACACACAGACACACACACACACATGTACAATCTCGCCCAAGTCCCCCCCCACCCCCCCTCTCCATCCCGGGGAATCTTCAGGCACACACTCTGCGGCTTCCTGCTAATTAAATTCCAGCGCTGTCCATTAGATGGATAAAGTGAACGTAGTGCTGACTCAGCACAGGTACAGCAGCCGGCAGTAATGGCCAGGAGAGCTCAAGTGCCCAAGCAATTCATTTGGCCCCCATTTTACACATTCCTGGGTCACCACACTCTCTCAAGGAGGGAGAGTGTGAGCTGGGGGAGGGGACGTGAGCCAGCGGTGGCCGCGAAACGCTTTCATTCTAATGCGATGACCCTGAAGGCTGTGTCCTCTGCAGTGTGCTCACGGGGCAAGGAGCTCCTTTTTGTCACCTGTAGCTTGACGTCTTAGTTGCTATTGGAAACGGGCGGTGCCGAGGTCTTCATGTAAAGTAGACCGCAAGTTTTTTTCATCGGCTTCCTATTTGGAGAAATGAGAGGGTGACATTTTCACTGGGCCCAACTCAGACCTATGAAGGCTTTGGTCTGCAGATATGAGGGAGGGTTGGGGTTAGTGCAGGAAGGTTGGGCGGTTAGTGCAGGGAAGGTGGGGGTTAGTACAGTGAAGGTGGGGGTTAGTGTAGGAAAGATTGGGGGTGAGTACAGGGAAGGTGGGGGTTAGTGCAGGAAGGTGGGGTTAGTGCAGTGAAGGTGGGGGTTAGTGCAGGAAAGATTGGGGGTGAGTACAGGGAAGGTGGGGGTTAGTGCAGGGAAGGTGGGGTTGAGTGCAGGGAGGTTGGGGATTACTGCAGAGAGGGCCGGGGTTAGTACAGGGAAGGTGGGGTTAAGTGCAGGGAGGTTGGGGGGTTAGTACAGGGAAGGTGGGGGTTAGTACAGTGAAGGTGGGGGTTAGTGCAGGAAGATTGGGAGGGAGTGCAGGGAAGGTGGGGTTGAGTGCAGGGAGGTTGGGGGGTTAGTGCAGGAAAATATTTTAAGGATATTGACCGCTGAGTGTCGGAGTGGCCAGGCTGAGGCGGAAGCGGTTGGGAGCTGGTCCCAGATATCCCACCTCCCTGGGGCTGAGGTCTCCCTCAAGGCCAAACTAAGAGCTCTGCGACCAGTCAGAAAGCCACCATCAGGACCGGCTCTATAATTTTATGGTTCAGACCTTGGATGGAGTCCCAGACAGACTTAAGGGACGTGGTAACTGACACTAGACCCAGCAAGCCAAGAAGGCAGGTTTCCCAGCCTGCACCGCAGGGGCCAGATCCTTCTGAATGTCTTTCTATGCTGAATGAAACGGACACCTATACGGAAACCCAGCAGGTCCAGCTATGCCTCCCTCCTGCTGGCATCTAGTCAACGCGCTTCTCTTTCCTTCCTCCGTTTGAGGAAAAACATCCATGATTTATATCGGCGAGAATAAAAGAAGATGCTTGGTTTGTCTTCACGGTCAGGGTTTGTCAGTTTGTTTTTTATATGCATGCCTTTTTCAATGCTTTATTTGTACCCAGCCGCACACAGTCAACAGTGTGTCTCAATTAAGCTCTCTCCAATGTGCTATGATTGTGAATGAAACACGGATGCTTAGGTTCAGATCAAAGTGGTGCTTTAGCTCAAAGTAAAGAACAGGTTTGCTATCACAGTTACCCTTAGTCCGGAGGGTGGTGGAAACGGTGGTTGTATGATTAATATTCCTGTGATGAACAAACACATTTTCTGCAGTCTGGTGATTTATGAGACCCCTTTTTTTCTTTTGGGCCAAAAGAAATGTTCTCTCTGGGTGGAATTTAAGATAAGGACAGTCTTGTCGATAAAGGTGTTTTCCAGGAACTCTATAAATGAATAAACAAGGCACTGCCTGTCCCTGGACCGTGAAGAAATCAGCCATGTTAATGAAAAGGCTTCAGCAACATTAGTCTGAGACAACTTGGCATAGGAAGTATTAAATGCTATTTCCTTCCCTGTTATGCGGACAGTTAGCAGTTAGCACATGATTGACATCCTTTGCAATGGCTTTTACTGCAGACTTGTCCTGGGAAGGTTGTGATTCACTGACCTTTTCATCTCCTGTCTCTGTCTCCATTCAGCCAGATGTCCTCTGTATAGTGTCCATGTGCTCAACTGTTGACTCAAAAGATACTGAGGCCTTTCTATATCTCGTGTAAAGATGATATTTTTCCACCCAAGATCCTACTATTCCTTCAGACTTTGGAGTAGGGACCTTTGCACCTACTGTATATATTCTGTATGGAGCAGTGGTAGCAAAGAAACGGTTAAATTTTTAGATTTGTGTTCTAGTTGGGCCTGTAGTGTCACTTCTCTCTGTTTCACACCTATTGCCCAGAGGGTAGTGAAAGTATGCAAGACACAGCAAGTATTATTTGGGTTCTGACAGCCAGTAAACAATGAAGAATTTATACCTCTGCAGCAATCCTCAAAGACACAGAGAAAAAGATAGCCTGCTAAAATGCTCTTAACTCTTAACCGACTGCCCCTCGAAGCTGTTGCTTGTCTAGTGCAGTGAGCTCAAAGTGTTGGGGTTAGCCTGGGTGTAGACCCTAGGCCCAGATGGAGTGAAGCAGTTATCTAGTCTGAACAGAAGAACTATTCTACCGAGCTCTTTCTTTGTATTTTTGGGCTGGAGATGAAGTCGTGGGGCTGAGTGTGATACTCAGTGTGGTATTGCGCTATCGGTGGGCCCGATCCCCATCCATTCCTCCCCCCCACCACCATTTCCGGAGAGGAAAACATAAATCTGTAGTCATTTCAGCATTCTCATATTTATGGATTGTAAACGTGTGAAAATTCTTCAGTTTGGCGATGAATAATTCACTGTGCTCTTAATTACATGCACTTGTAAAGCGAAACAGGGTTAGTATGCTGTCATGCAGCCAGAGAGCATGACTGTCTGTAATGCTGCAAAGTATAAACTCAGATGGAGCTTTTTCCAAGATTGAGTTCAGAGATATTTAGATTTTTATCTACACTGAAGATACCTATATACTTACACTCATACACTAAAGTGCAGACCGATTATCACTGGGACAGTGCAGAGAGGGGGGAGGGTTGTGTACATACATATATATACACTGTACATGCCAGAAGTGAATATACGTAAAAGTAGAATATTTTCACTTGTAAAATTTTTATTCTCATTTTCAATTATTAAACAGAGGTATTCTCCAGTTCAAACTTTCTGTAACCAAGGCATTCTTTTTCATTTATCACCCAGAAGGCGCCCCAAGAAACCCCTGTTAAACATTTAATATTAGTGGACACGATGGGCTTCTCAAATCCCTTGGTGTGCCCCAGAAGGAGTTTTGCCTTCAAAGAGTTAACTTGAGTCCAGAAACCCACCGCCATTGTCAGCCTTGCCTGTGCAGGCGAAGAACAAACAAAAATTTAGAAAAAACAACAACAACAAAACTTCCTGTTGCCTCCTCTCTCCCTCATTAGCATCTGAATGGCTATTCATCCATTTCTCTTCCATTACAACCTCATGAGTGCCCTGCTCTGTGCTGTCTGCACAGCGAGGTGCAAATCGCTCAAGTACCCCATTTAGGGGAAGGAAAAAGTCACCTTAAAATTATGGCAATTTATACAAGACTTTACAATGAGATGTATCTCAGCGAAATCACAGGAAAAATTGAATATGTTAATGAAGTGGGTAGTGGACAGAGATGTAGAGTGTGTGTGTGTGTGTGTGTGTGTGTCTGTGTATGTGTGTGTGTGGGTGTGGGGGGGGCTTTGAGGCAGGGGGTGCAGCTGGTGTAAACAGACACCCCATTCCCACAGTCCCATTCCAATGGGCTGGTTTGTACTAGTATATTCTAATTCACCATTTGCCTAATTAACATCTCATTTGCATAACGTGTTGCACTCACCCTCCTCCCCCTTTTCCAAAACAATGCTCAGTGACTGAAGAGACTTAATCCTAAGCGTCCCTGCTTAAGATAAAAGCAATTTGTACTTTAACGACTTTCTTTTCTCCTTCGCAATTAAAACGGCTTCTGCAGAGCCACTGGGCGCCCCGGGCCGGAGGCGGACACGGGGTGTCGGATAGGTTGCGCGCACAACGCGCTCGGCACAGTCAGGTGTGGCTGCGGCCGTCTCGGCGTAGAGCGCGTTAGCACAGAGCTGCATTCTCCTGAACCCACGGAATGCTGCAGCCAGCCCAGAGCCCAGAGAGTATGACTCACTCATGTGAAAGGATGTCCTGACTGCCATTAAGTCCCCATTGAGTTAGGCGGCGAACGCACCCGCTGACCTCACACCGGTGCAGAATGGGGGGGGGGAGCGGCTGAATCACTGGGTTCAACAGGTGCGTGGCGCTCGCGCCGCGTGCGTTTTTTAGCGCTCTGCCTCCGGTGGAACATTCGCACGTGTGTGTGTGTGTGTGTGTGTGTGTGAGAGCCCCGGCGCTCGGGCGAGGAAGCTGTGATCTCCGCTCCGCGTTTCTGTCGCTCGGGCTTCTCCCAGATAGCGGGAGCCGAAAGCGGGCGCGTCGCGAGGAGGGGAAGCGAGCCCGGGCGCTTTGCGGCTTCCTGGAGATGCCAAACAGATGTCGAGCCCTCCGCTGCTGGCGCGGTGTCACATCCTGCCTCCACGCGGCGGGGCCGCCGCGCTTTCGTTTCTGGCCGTGGAGAAACGAGGCCTCTCCAGAACTCACGCCCCAGCGAGCCTGCGCCGCCCACGCTCCGCCCGCGCGGGACCGCACGGCCCAAAACAAAAGCCAACGCTGCCGCACGGAATTCGCCGGAAAGCGCGGTCCGGTCAAACGGCCGTCGGACAGAAGCGAGAGCCCGGAGGATCGGTCGTGAAGCGCGGCGGTGTACGTTAGGTCAGAGTCACACTATCCTGCATCGGCTTGGGTGGAAACAGAGGGAACACCACGGCGGCGGCCTGTCGTTCTCAAGCGCGGCGGTGTGGGGAGCGCCCGAGCTCTCTGGCAGGCGCGGGCCGCTGGCGTCGGTGTGGCAGCCCGATGACATCGTGCCCTCCCTGGCTAACGTGTGGCCTGGCGCGGTTGTGCTCGCCACCTCGGTGCTGGCTCTGGGGTGCACACAGACAGCTCGGAGGTGCCTGAGGTTTGGGGACCGGCAGGAGAGGAGAGGTAGTTTGTAGCACGGCCAGCCGAGGCCCAGCCGGGTCCACCCTCCGCACCACAAAGGCTTGTTTTTTTAACTCTTTAAGGTGTATGATCACAAACACGTTACTAGAATGTTCTTAACTCAACGTTCTAATGCTGATGTAACAGTCCATGCTGGTAATTGAGAGCAAGGAAAGAGTTCTAGAACACTGACCTATTCTTTAAAGGCTTAAGGTAATTCTGTTCTGGAAGTTTTAATAAAATATAAAAAAAATATATTAAAAAAACAATATTTCTTTTATTTTATTTGTTGATTTTTTTTCTTGGTGGAGCTGAAATGACAGGGTTCTGGGTGTATTTTTGCCTTCCGCACCAGCTATAGGGCTGCAGAGGGCAGAGGGATGTAATTTGTGCAGCCACACTGAGCCTGCTCTCAGCTGACCTCACGTATAATTCATACTGCGGCTGCTTTGCGGAAAGCTGGGCCTTTCTTCTTCTGCACGTGCTCTTGGCCTGCTCTCTGTCTGTCTGGTCATCAGTCTGTCTGTCTGTCGGTCTCTCCCTGTCTAGCTCTGTTTCTCTTTTCTTAAATGCGTTCTCTCAAGCTCTCGTTTGTGCCGTGCCATCCTCGTGCTCCTGCTCTTTTTAAAGTCCTGTAAGGCCATTTAGTCTGATCAGTAGTGGTGCTGATCAGTAGCAGCATCTCTTTAATCAGGGGTCACATGCGAGGGAGCCGCCTTCTGTTTCCCTGCCAGCACACCAAACATGGCGTCCGGGAGACTGCACAGTCACAGGAGTTCCACTGACTCAGTGCTGGCTTCATACCTAACCTGTTTCGCATGAACTTTTGATCTACAAATGAGAAATGAGCGATAAAATAATAAAGTTCAGCTGTTTGAGTCTTTACTACTTGGCTTTCTTTAATCTATTGGACGTAGTGTGAAAGCTAAATGTGTTTCACTGTCCCTTGTCTCCACTGCCACCCATGTGATTTACTTTGGTGCTCATCGTTGTTTAGTTCTGGTCCAATTTCGACATTACACAGCGCGGTTCCTCCGGCTCTCCGAGGCGTTTGTTTGAAGACGACACCGAAATCTGAAAGCCCAGAACATGGCCGCGATCGAGAGGAAGGGTCCCCGTGCGGGCCCCAGGTCCGCTCAGAAAAAGCGGTTACTGTACGCGTGGGAGGAGGAGGTGCGCAATGCAAATTCATGCGTTCACTTCTCAGAACAGCGCATTCATGCCTTCACTTCTCTGAACAGCGCATGCCACTGATCTGTTTACACCTGTGTCTGCGCGGAGCCCTTTCCGCTCAAGGGTTGTAAATATTACCCAATCCGCCAGATGAAAGAACTGGGGGAAGCGCTAGTTCTGAGAATCGGGAGTTTCCCCACCTGGAAAATCTCTCTCTCTTTTTTTAAACTGGGGCAGAAAGCATTTCGGGAGACGGGAGGGGAAGTAAGGTCACGGCGCTGGGCGAGCTCGCAGGCTTCGTGTGTGAGAGAGAAAATGTTATCGAGGAAGGAAAGAGATGAAAAAAACCAGCGATGACAGTAAAGAGAGGTCACCTCCTTTTAACTTCCCTCTAACACAATTGTGGAAAGTTCCAGAAGCCTCAAAAGGACTTTGTAAGCATAATTTTTTTAAACATATTTGAATTTTAAAAGCAAATGTCACCTAGTCTTGCCCTGTTTTTTTTTTTTTTTTTTTCATGAGCTGTGATTATTAACAGTTTGGGCCAATCGGACACGGCTTGTCCTGAAGAGGTGACTTGGAAAGAAGTGAATTTTCGCAAAGGCGCATAAATCAGCTCCTGTGCAGAAGGGAGGGGGCACCATACACTGGCGGTCGAGTCGCCCCGTGGCATTTCGCGGCGGTTTTGTGGCCCGACAGTGATAGAGCAGCCCTCCCAGCGGTGCTGCATCGTTACCCCCCCTCCCCTCCCGTCCCGCGGCTCAGGCCAGGTAGGCTGACCGATTAACGCAGCCGCCATCCCGGCTCTCCCTTCTGCCCCGCGCGTACCGGGACGAGCCGCTTCGCAGACCGCTTCATTGTGAGGAACCTAATTGACCTCATTAAGCGTTCTCTGGGGTTCCGCAGTGTTTGAAGTCACAGCGGCAGAAAGAAACCACGCCGGTTCACAAAAAGATATAACCGGCGAGGACAACAAAAAAACAAAAACTAGTTGGATTGACTTCAATAATATCATAATATTCTGCGCCTGTAAAGCGTTCCCGTTGACATTTCTTGCTCAGTGAGTAAACACAATGCTGTGCTGGCGGTCCTGGGAGGTGCGACTGGGATATAGGGAACAATGGGCATGTTCCCGCCGAAAAAGGCAGGGATGGAGTGAGAGAGAGAGAGAGGTACTGGGCCCTGGCATGCCTCTTCACCACTGTTACAATGCCAGCCAGAACAGACCCCTTCAGCACAGGGGCGTGTGTGTGTGAGCATGTGAGCATGCTTGTGTGTGACGTGTGAGTGTGTATGTATGAGTGTGTGTGCGCGTGTGTATGTGTATGTGTGAGCATGTGAGTGTGTGTGTGTGAGCGTGCATGTGCGTGTGTTTGTGCGTGTGTGTGTATGTGTATGTGTGAGTGTGTGAGCGTGCATGCGCGCGTGTTTGTGTGTGTCTGCGTGTATGTGCACATGGAGTAGGGGGTACCTTTACTTTCCCTGGGAAAAAAAAGCGGGAGCGAGGTTCTCCAGCCGTATTTGCTCTGGAAACACAGAATTATCTCCTT
The DNA here is from genome assembly GCF_018555375.3 of Anguilla rostrata. NCBI lineage: Eukaryota > Metazoa > Chordata > Actinopteri > Anguilliformes > Anguillidae > Anguilla > Anguilla rostrata. The sequence continues at coordinate 21,467,971 of NC_057936.1, read as the reverse complement.
CTCCCTCCGTCCCCGCGCAGCACATGATATTTAATCCGTCATCTTTGTTTTCAACAAACACAGCGCAAGCTGTCGCTGGCAGGGCGCGCGGCTCAAGGCCCATCTGGAGAGCGGAGCGCGTGCGAGGGAATTAGAGGGGAGTTTAAGTCGGGGTTTGCTTGGGAGGGCTGATAACGGCGCGCGGGCCGGTCCTGTTTGCGCTGCCGCTGCGCTCTGCCCTAATCTGCGATGCATAATTGATGCTCTGCGTCCTGCGAGGGGCCTCCTTTGTTTTAGCCGTTGTTGATGTTGCCGTGGCGTTTCGCCGTTTTGGAATTTTGATGAAAGTGGCTCGGAAGTCCGGGAGTCCCTCTTCTCGCCCGTCCCCAGTTCGCCGTTAACAAAAAAAAAAAAGGGCGGCAAATGGAAGGAATGAAGGCTGATTCCGCCACTGCGCGCTCCTCTCAGACGGGACGCGTCCTGTACCGCTGTCTGTCAGCCTGTACTGGAAATACGTAGGTGGCCACCATGGTAGTCCATTTTTCCTATTACAGTACTGTATGTGCAAGTGTGTGTGTGTGCATTTGTGTGTGTGTGTGTGTGTGTGTGTCCATGTCCATCATCCTTTTCAGAGTGATGGAGGGTATTGGGTTTCCAGGACACCCCTAATGCCCTGACAGCAGTGGCGTTGCTGCACTGATCACCTGCAATTAATGTGATGCATTAAAGGTCCACATTAATGGAGTCACTGTAAGCCAGGCGCGCTTTAAAGATAGCTCTGCTGCGGATGTCCTCGCAATCTCAGTTTCAAAAGCATTCCGCCTGCACTATCCATTCCAAAACGGACAGCCGACAGTTGCACCCAGAGAGAATCACGCCCATCAAGAATGTCAATATTGCTCTTGCGCTGCGCACATAAAGGTGACTTTATTCACGTTTTGCGTCCATATCGGAGCTCTTAAAAAGACATAAGCAAGCCTCTATCTGCTGATGGTGTGTATTTAAAGTTGGGGGTTTTAGTTGATTAAAAGGATTACATTTTGATGAGTTAAAATTGATTAAAAACTAAACGCAACGGATTGCGCCGCTGTAGCCCCGCCGAGTTTAAAAAGAGATAAACCCAATTCTCACCGCAAATAACCTAATCAGTTGAAGAGAGGGGAAAACGGATTAAAGTATTTGATTGGGACAGCTGTCCCCGATGGGGCTTTAATTGTCCGCTCCTTTATCGTGGTTTATGGCCGCGGCGTTGGTGACGGGGCTAATGCGTCTCATTGTGCTGTAGAGATAGGGCCCGCCTTCAGCGTCCCGGGCCCCCGAGGCTCAGAAATAAACAAAATATAAAAATCAAAAACCCTTCATTTTGTGTGTCCTGCAGGTCAGAGCATTAAGCTAGTGCAGCAGTTCAGACCCTGCGTGCTGGGCTGCTGGAGAGGTGCAAACCAACCCGTTCTTAAAAAAATACTTTTTTTTTTCTCCTCCCTTCTTCTTTTTTTTGTAACCCGAGGCCAGTGCTGCTTTTTGTTTCGCCGTCGTTTCGTGCCAAGTGAAACCCTCTGCATTGTTCCCTTATCTGTGGGCTGTCTGCCGAACCCTCCGACTCCGTTAGACCCTCCCGGTCCTCACCCGCGCGGTGCGGTGCAGATTGGGAAATCACGGCGCCCCGTTTATTCATTACCGAAACCGTTCCCCAGAGTCGCGCGGGTTCCAGGAAGCGTATCGCAGCGTGTAACTCCAGAAAGTTCGACAGTGTTGGATCGGCCTCGTATCCGTGTCCCGGGACAGGGTGGTGCGGCGGTGGGGGTGGTCCGGGGGTTTGCTGCAGGAGGGTCAGGGGAATTTTTAATTTCAAAAACATACTGCGCAGTTATTCCTTTTCACAGTCAGTTTTATTCAGCTTTTATTGAGTCGTGATTTCTTTTGTGGCGTTAGGCTTGTAATATGATGACCGTTCAGACTGTCCTCAGTGGGGAAAAAAGCCCCTTTATAAATAGACAGAAAACATGTGGAAGCTGATAGTGCTGGAACTCAGGGAAGTGAGAGAGAGCAGGTCCCTCCCCACACACAGGAACCCCGTGCAACAGTAGAGAGCCCCGCCGTGCCCTGAAACTGTAGAGGCACACGTGACAAATCTCACCCCCTTCCCCCTGCCCCCGCCCCTCCCCTTCCGCCCCCGCGCCCCCTCCCACCCTCGGAGGAGCGGGAGATTAGCGTGCGCGGCGGCGGGGCGGTGGGGCTCGTCCCGCGGTGGAGAGCGAGCCGTTTCTCACCTCCTCCCCTGCCTGGGAAAGACTGCGCAGCTCTGCAGCCCCAGCGCTCTCTCTCTCTGAGCCCCGGCCGAGCAGACGCAGCCCGCTGGAGCACGCCCAACCCCCAGCCGCTGGGGGTGATGGGACCTGACCGGTGTCTCCGCCGCTGCCGGCGAAGGCGAGCGCGCACCTCTGGAAGCGACGCTGTTTCCGTGGCGTCTGCCCCCCGTCTGCCCCCGCTGTGCTGCGCCCACGCCACGCCCACCAGGGACGGCCCCGTCTAACTGCATTGTTCCACACATCCCCCCCAGGAAGCGACCTGGTAGCGGGGAAAATGAGGTCATGGACCGCCATGGAGACGAGGCCGAGGCGAAGGCCAACTGGTTTTCGACCCACGTGTCCAGCTGATGAAGTTTAGTCCTGACCCCCCCCCCCCCCCCCCCCCCGCGCCACCCGTCCATTCGTCTGTCCCTCACTGTAAATCCTAAGCACTTTAAGAATGCTGTTTGGAGTTCAAGGGGTGGGGGGGGGGGGAATGGGGGATCAACAAAATATTGCCTGGTAACAGCCGCCGCCAACAGCAACAGCCGATGGGAGCCCTGAGCAGCCCCGAGTGCCCTGGAGTGACTCCTGCCTGTAGCTCTGTTCACCAGTCCTCTTCCAGGGCTTAAATACAGCCCGGTATCCAGTCATTTTATCTGTCCATTTCTCCCTGTGGTTTTTGCAAGTGGGTGTCAAGTATTTTTACAGGCTGATTTGTCCCTTTAAGAATGAAAAACAGTCAGGGAATGTGGCTCCTCTTGAAAATGTAAGATTTCGCCTTTTAAAAGAGAACCAAGTAAGTTCTGCAGTGGGTGGGTGGGGGGAGGGAAGTGGGGGACACTTCTGAAGTTGCAGGTAACAGCGTGAAAATGTTCTGCCCAGTAATGGTGCAATCTGGCCTCCAGCCACCGGGGGCTCTACCCTGTCAGCCAGCACTCTACCACTGTATCACCTCTGTCAGATGATCCACCTACATGCGTAAATACAACTGGGCATCTTTAGACCACTGGGTGAGCATTGTACACTGAGCAATGTGGGGTGCAGTACGTATACAGTGCCCTCCATAATAGTTGGGACAACAACATATTTGTTCTTGATTTGATATATAAAACGTACTGTAATTTTCACATGGTAAATCCAGTATGTCTAAAAGTATGTCTAAAAATAAAAATGGAGAATCTTTAACCACACGTGAATTGTTTAATTACAAATGTAAAATTGTGGAGTACAGAGCTAAATCAAGAAAAATTATGTTTCTGTCCCAAACATCATGGAAGGCGCTGAATTTTTGGGGTGTAGGTGCGAGGTCTCAGAGCCACTCTTAGGTGACACAGTTGGGTTGGGGGGGGTTCCTGTGTGAAGCACCAGTGCTGTGGTACTGCAGCAGTACCTGGGGCACAGGGGGGACAGATCAGGATCCGGGGAGAACGGCTCCTTGGCCTCATCCTCAGGAGGAGCCTGAAAGCTCGGCAGAAAAGCCCGGCAGCGTCAGCCGGGCCACATTAAACACCGGCAGATGCTCCGCTCACCGTGCGCACGGGACGCTCAGGTCTCAACAGCAGGCCTTTTTATTCACCGCAGCCTCCGCATTCGCTCAGACAAACAACGTGTCACACCACCCTGAAAATACAATCAGAAAAACAACAAAAAACACCAAATACAGGAGCAGAAGTCCAATTAAAGCGGGGTCCCCGCCATCTTTCTTTCACCATCAAAGGCAGCGTTTCCTGTCGCTCTCCGTCTTTCAAAATCAGCTTCTTTTATTTGCTTTTTAAAAAACGTAGTTGCTCCCTCCCTTAAGAAGACACCCTTTCCACATGACAGCTTGCAGCTCGTTAGAAAGTGTTGATTGTGATTCTAATTCCCCCCCCCCCCATTCAAGCCTCTTCCTTAAGACGGGCTGATAAATATGAGGTCCTCTCGCACATCCGCACATGCGACTGAAGCTGGCTTTTGATGTGAGCGGCGGCGCGGGTGCGGGTGCGGGCGCGGGCGCGGCGCGCTGCCGTGGAGGAGCGCGGGCCTACCTGCTGTCGCTCGGCCTTCAGAGGTTACGGCTGCCCTCACAGATGGGCCTGCTCCCTCGCTCTCCAGCCCCTCTGATGTTCCACATCAAGACGTTACGGGGGTCCCTCACATTTCTAAGGGTGCGAGCACTCTGCTTTGATACCAGAAGCTGCGGGAGAGCAGCCTCACAGCCAAAACCAGAAAGTCCAGCTTACCTAGTATTTTTTCTCTTATATTTAGTCTTAAAATCGTATTTCTATTGCTTTTGCTCAACATGAAAAAAAGACTACCAATGATGTGAGTCAGTTTGATTCATTTCAGAATTTGCCATTTGGGTAAGACAGTTATGCTTAATAAGCAAAAAGTGACTTAAACCAAGCTAATATTTTCTACTTAGCAACATTTTGGGTGGTGTATTAAAATAGAGGGTATATTTACTTGCATAAATTATGTATGTTTACATGGGCCCTTTCTTTCATTGCTTTTCTTGCACTCTCATGCATGGTGATTCACAGGCTAACACACACACACACACACTCACACACTCACTCACACACTCACGCACACATACGCACACACACACACACTCTCACACACACACACACTCACTGACACACACACACTCACTGACACACACACACACACTCACACACACACACACTTCTCCCATATTGAACTTGGATGGCACTGCCCTTCAGAGTGCGGCGCTGTGGAGAGTTCGTGTCGGGGGCCTCATAAATAATTCCGCTCCATATTGCTTCTAAACGATAGCATCCCAGCAAGCGTCCTGGCGTCTCCCATAAACGATACTGTCAGCGCTAATACACGGCTTCCATTATGACACGCGCAGCACGGCCGGGCTCGCCGGGAAATGGACTGCCGGTGGTCACCGCGGCGATGAGCTGAGGGCGCGGGCGGGAGAGGCGTGTGCACGCCCCTGTCCTGAGGGCGGGTCCCCCGTGACTGGCGTCTGGGCCGAGCGGCTGTGCTGGGGGCGGGTCCCCCGTGACTGGCGTCTGGGCCGAGCGGCAGTGCTGGGGGCTGCTCAGTGACGGGCCCCATCACAAGACGCTGCAGCGCCGGGACGCTCAAACCTGGCCCAGGAGCCCTGTAGCACTGCTGCTGTTCAGTCCTCCCCTCCAATCAGGACTGATTTAAACCCGGGACCCACCAGGTGAGTTAAATCTCTCGCCAATCAGAGGCGTTAATCGATCGGTTAAGCATCGGGTTGAGAAGACAGCAGTACTCCTGGCCTGGAGAGCCCGATTTGAGCATCGCTGTTTTAGTGCCCAGCCTGGAGGAGGCCGTGCCAGTGCAGAGTTCCTGAGGAGGGAGCGCTGTAGTAAAGCTGCAGAGCACGTAATTAAAAACAAGTGAACAAAAATAAAAGGCTCTCAATTAAGTGCACCGTTCTTCAGTTCCCATCTACAGAGGAGAGTCAGGACAGGAGTGAGTTTCTTCAGACCAAACGGTGAGTCCAAGAAACCCTGGCAGGCCTACGCAACAACACATCTGCTCTCCCCCAAATGGCTCTGCCTTGTGCGCTTTTGTGCGACCGCTAACCCCAGCTCTTATTTATCATCGATATCCATGGGCCGTTTCCCATTATCGTTTGGATCTGGAGTCAGTGACTGAAGACACGGCCGTCCAGCACCAGGATACGTCGGATGAAGAAAGACCGTTTACGTAATTGGGGAAGCGGGTAAAAATAGCGTCCGCGGTGTGCGATTTGCGCGCGCATCTCGTGTGCAGTGCGCGGGCGGCGGAGGACCGGGTGGAAGGTGTAAAATAAATGAACAAGAAAAAAAAAAAACAACCCCGACAAATAAATAAATAAATAAAGTAGAAAGAAAAAGGCGTCCCCAGAGGCGCGCCCCTGACCGCTTTACATCACTCTGCGCTTTCTCACCCCCTCAACTGATGCAATAAGCAGTCTTTATCTGCGCAGAGCCCGCAGCCACAGCGGCAGGAGCTGGGGACCTCTGCACCAGGAAATGCTTAAGGGATCTGCTCTCTCGCACAGCCAGGCTCCCACGGACTCCGGGAGACGGTTTTATCTCCAGTTGCTAGGATAACAACTCTAAGCTTCCAGCAGTCATAAGTCCTGCTGGGGCCTTTTCACTCAGACAGAAAGAATGCCTCTTTTTTTCACATATTAAAAAAAATTATCCTGGAAGCCCATCCTGATCCCGGGGTTTGTTTAACTGCTCCAAAAAAATTTTTTTCCCCCCATTCCCCCCCCCCCTCCCCCATTTCCCTTCTTTTTTGTGCTTGGGGGGGGGGGGGGGGTTATTTCGTTCGCCGCGGACTTCTACAATGGTGCCCCTCTCTGCCGGTGTGCACGCACGTTTCACTGCGAGGATTAATAAGACAAAGAAATCAAAGTTCCTTTCAGGGGGAAGCACTAATGAAATAGTAAAATAGATAAATGAAAGTGGTAGTCCGTCCCTGTTCTGAGTGACTGCGCCCCGCCAGGATTAAGTGGACCCCCCCTGTTCCTTTGTGAGGGTTTCCCGGCAGCACAATCGGGGCCCGGGCCGGCGACACAAGCGCAGCAGCGTCCGCTCTCTCTCCCTCTCTCTCTCTCTCTCTTTCTCTCTCTCTCTCTCTCCCCCCTTCTCTCCTTCTCTCCCTCTCTCTCCTTCTCTCTCTCTCTCTCCTCTCCCTCTCTCTCTTCTCTCCTCTCTCCCTCTCTCTCTCCCTCTCTCCCTCTCTCTCTCTCTCCCCCCTTCTCTCCTTCTCTCTCTCTCTCTCCCCGACCTTTCTCTGCGCGCCGGCCCGTAATCGCAGGCCTGGGTCCACAGGCCCGTTTCCATAGGGAAGCGCCCCGGCGATCCCGGGGAGATACAGTGCACCTTTAATAACAGCCACACAAAGGGCTGCGGGAAACAGCGCTATGAAGCTTTTGACTTCTGAAGTAAACTGCGCTCGGTGCGGTTCAAACTGTCTGTCCCCGCACCCACTCCCTCCCCCCCACACTTTTATTGACCTCATGATCGCTTTTTTTGTTGTTGTCTTGCGTCGGTTTGTTTTGTCTCCGTCTCCATTTCAGAAGTGGCGCAGAGTTTCTGTTCTGTGGAGGCCTCGCCTGCACTCAGCGTCTTCTGTGCACACTTTACGCGCCTCTCACTGAGTCAGTGAAGCTTATCTTTGAGGTTCTGAAAACGATACAACAGGCAAGCGCGGTGGGGAAGAAAGCGATTGCGAGCGCACAGCTGATATTGGGATTTTGAATACTTTCAGTTTGTGTGCATTTAGATTTTGGCTAATGCCACGGCTTCTCCTCTCTGTTAGATTAGGGTTTGCGTGCTTTGTTTGTTGTTGTTAAAACACGGCTTGTAAATCCACTGCGAGCGCACATGCAGAACCCCGCTGAGGTCAGCGTGTCAGACAGACTTCTGATCGACGGCCTATTTGCATGACCACTGAGGTGACCCGGGGTGACCCTCCTCCTCCTCTAATCACCATGCTTCCTACAGCACCTGTTCCCCTGGGCTCTGACTTTAAACACAGGCCCTTTACCCCTCAGTCACGAGATATCGATTGTTCTCGCTTGACGAGTGAAAAGTTGAATGCTCACAGTTGCTGTGCATCTCTCATGATGTCCTGAGCTTTTGAAAGCGAGCGGAAAAATAAATAAATAAATAAATAAATAGAAACCGCGAGCACATGCTTGATTTGCGAATTCGAATTTGGAGTAGTGTTTGAGCGACTGCACAGCCCGTGGGCTTCCCGCGCTCCCAAAAATAACAAAATGTAATGAGGATGCTGCGGGCCCGCTGAGACGGAGGGGTCAGGGAAGAGGGTGGGGGTGAGCAGACTGCAGGAACACGCAGTTGTGTGGGGGTGGGTTGGGGGGAACAGGGCAGGAGGGCAGGGGGGGGTGGGTGGGGGGAGGATGAAGGATACGCCACAGGCTGACAGCCACACAGGAAGCAGATAACACTCCACCACCCTAAACACCACCCCCCCTCTCCAGCCCCAAGTCCTCAGCCCCCAGCATACTGTACATCCACAGAGAGAGGCCTCTGTACTCTAATCTCTCCTGTGGGGGAGAGAGAGAGAATCAAAGAAATCAGAGAAGAGCCACAGACAGACAAGCGCTTCATTTTATTTGGTTTCTTTTGTGTAGCCCTTTCGCGCCTCAGCAGCGGATGTGTATATCCTTTAACCCTTTGAGGAGGGGGTTTTTTGGAATGTTTTTGTAAGTCAGCGTTCTGGAACTCCTTTGCTTTTTGTTACCAGTCGTGGTCGTTAAATCAGCATTAGAATGTGCAGTTAAGAACGTTCTAATCGCTTATCCGTGATCTTACTCTTTAAAGGGTTAAAATAGAGTCTAACGTGGTTGTATTGCACTGCTGTAAGCGCAGGTAATGCATATTTTCCGCCCCTCGTTGCCGTGACGCGGTGCCAGTTTCATTGCGCTGCTGCAGTGTCACGGCGGCGTTGTGGGGATGGGACGCGATGGCCGGGCGGTGTAGCGCGCGTTAGCGTCGGGAGTCAGGCTGCGGAGCGGCGAGGGCGGGACGGGGGGAGATCAGGCTGCGGCTTCCCTCCCCATGCCAAGCCCGTGTCTGAGCCTGCGGCCGGTGGCCTGCGCTCAGCCCCGAGCCTCAGACCTCCTGGAAAGTAAACAGGAGATTTGCTGGCATTCGGAGCGGTGCCTGGTTACTCTCCAGACCAGATAACTTCCAGAAAACTGTACGTCAAGAATGGAGATTTGGACTGGAGTCAGCAGACGACCTGGCAGCACAGTCCAAAGAAAGCAAGCCTGGCAGATAAGTAGGTGCAGAATGGAGGATTTATTTATATACCTATTGAGACAGACGTGTGTGTGTGTGTTCGTGTAATGAGGTACTGTGGCTTACAGTTTGTGCGTTGCCATTTACGCTTGCCCTTTTGGGGCTGTGACTGGTTCCCGGTCAGCCCGGTCCTGTATGGTAGAGCCGTACACACTGGGTTTAGGAGAGGGGACAGGGACACAGTGAAAGCGATATGATTGATAAACTACATTTGGGTGGGATGGAGTTGCTTAGTGCACCAGCAGCGTGCAGCAATCAACAACTGCCTGCTCGCTGGTCCAAACAGATTTAGAGACGTAGTATACAGTATATGTACTAGTCCGGGCAAAAGGCTATTTATTTGGTCTAGATTAGGGAAGAGCATGTTGCCGCCTTCCAGGAGCAGCGCCCTAGCTGGTTTGTGTTGTTGTTTTAGAGGTGCTGTTGTATGAAATGAGAACAGCGCTCAGTCGAGTGTGTTTCTCCTCCACGCTGGCTCAGGGAGAAACGCCTGGGCTTTCCGTGCGTCGAGGGGACTGCCACCTCTAAAGCTCTTCCTTGATTGACACGAAAAACATATTTTGGGTGACAGGTTTGCGTTGAAATGCCTCTGAACCGATGATGGGCCCGCCTGTCCATCATGGGTTTTTTTCAAAATCCCATTACGCGGCATCGACCCCTTCTCTCTCTCTCTCTCCCTGCCTGGCTTTCCCCCGAGCCTTATCTCCACGGCCCTGCACACGGACGCCGCGCTCCCAGCCCCTCGCACGCCACTCCAATCGAGCCGCAGCCCCGGCTATTACACTCTCCCACAATCCACCTGGAGGCCTTCGGCGGAGTTAATGTTGCCGGTTGTTCTCCGGTTTGTTTGTTCCGATGCGGAGAACGCGGGGTCTCCTGTTGTCAGGGGAAATAAATGTTCCCTTGGTTTGCGCCCAAACTCAGGCAGCGTGCAGTCGTTGTGTGAAATTGAGGTCAGGCCTGACTAGGCCTCAGAGAGCGAAAGCGCCTTTTTAGCTCTGTTGCAACACTTAAGCACTCAGGGAGGTCGCCCGCGGGGTCAAGCTCACCTGCTCCGGGTCAGACAGGGTCAATCCCCCTCTGACAGGGGGAGCTGTCAGGGATGTGTCTCTGGGTAACAGGTGGCTGGCTGCTGGTTCTGAAGCGCTGTACGCTGCGGCCTGGGGGAGAGGTGTAATGGAGGCGGGAGCGAGGCTCGCTTTACGGCTGGCCTGCGAGCGCTGGGGCCTCACTGTCGCGCAGGTTAATGTGGTGCTCACCTCTGCTGTTCTGTGGCACAGGGCTCTGTACTGGCCCGCGCTTTCCTTTCCCGCTTTTCATTTGCTTTGTTTTATTTCATTTTTTTTGTCTTCTGTTATTTAAACAGGAACGCTGAGCCAAAAATGTGGTGGAGGGCAGGGGCGGGGGGGGGGGGGGGGGGTGGGGGGGGAAGCCGGCGCGAGTCCGGTTTGGCTTTGAGGTTAGCAACAAACTAAGCCTTGGAAAGGTACTCCGTCCTCATTAAGTTATGGTTGGCTCCTCTTATGCAACTGTTGAAGATTTGATAGTGAGACTGGGACTGCGGCCATCTTGGGCTCTGGCAGGGAAGTGTCTGAAGGGAGAGAGGCCCAGGCTGCCCCCCCTCCCCTCCGGATGTCGGAGCGAGTGCAGCGAGCCGGCATTCACAACGCCTCCCTGTCTGGGCCCTGCCACCGCTGTCACAGTGGGAGGGGCTGACGCGGGGACACTGTGTGTTTACAATCCATTGATTTATCGATTCGCAAACTTGCTTGTTTGCTTACTTGATTCAGTCGCCGTGGCGGAAAGGAGAGCGAAAGTGGCAGGGGAAGGCGCTCGTGTGCGTCACGCGGGCAGGGATCGGGGTTAGTGCGGGCAGGGAGCGGGGTTAGTGCGGGCAGGGATCGGGGTTAGGCGGCAGGGAGCGGGGTTAGGCGAGCAGGGAGCGGGGTTAGGCGAGAGCGGGAGCGGGGTTAGCTGGGGCAGGAGCGGGGTTAGCGGGGCAGGGAGCGGGGTTAGTGCGGGCAGGGATCGGGGTTAGCGCGGGCAGGACGGGGTTAGAGCGGGCAGGGAGCGGGGTTAGCGGGGTTAGCGGGAGGGCGGGGTTAGCGGGGCAGGGAGCGGGGTTAGCGGGTTAGCGGGGTGGGGAGCGGGGTTAGCGGGGTGGGAGCGGGGTTAGCGGGGGCAGGGAGCGGGGTTAGCGCGGGCAGGGAGCGGGGTTAGCGAGGGCAGGGAGCAGGGTTAGCGAGGGCAGGGAGCAGGGTTAGCGAGGGCAGGGAGCAGGGTTAGCGGGGGTAGGGAGCGGGGTTAGCGCGGTTAGCGGGGTTAGCGGGGCAGGGAGCGGGGTTAGCGGGGGTAGGGAGCGGGGTTAGCGGGGTGGGAGCGGGGTTAGCGGGGCAGGAGCGGGGTTAGCGGGGGCAGGAGCGGGGTTAGCGGGGCAGGGAGCGGGGTTAGCGGGGCAGGGCGGGGTTAGCAGGGTTAGCGCGGGCAGGGATCGGGGTTAGCTGGGGCAGGGAGCGGGGTTAGCGGGGTTAGCGCGGGTGGGGAGCGGGGTTAGCGGGGTTAGCGCGGTGGGGACGGGTTAGCGGGTTAGCGCGGGTGGGGAGCGGGGTTAGCGGGTTAGCATGGTTAGCGGGTTAGCGCGGGCTGGGAGCGGGGTTAGCGGGGTTAGCGGGGGTGGGGAGCGGGGTTAGCGGGGTTAGCGGGGTTAGCGGGGTTAGCGCGGGCTGGGAGCGGGGTTAGCGCATCACGGCGAAGCGTTTAAGCGCCACTTCCCACAGTCACCGTACCGGTGCTCCCGTTTTCAGCTCATTAGAGGACCAGAGGTACAGAAATAGCGATTTCTGATGCGGGGGGATCAGTGACGGACGGCTGCTCACGCGCCGAGTGACTGTTCCTCCGGTCTTGTTAATCTCTGCCAAGGGGACGAGTCCCTTTTATGTTGTTATTGCAGGGCTGTAAATGAACGAGCAGGAGGCTGAAGGATCTTGCGCGTCTCTGGCTTTGAAGCCGCAACGAGAAACGGCTGCCTGGCGTGCGCTCTGCCTGCTGGGCGGCGATGACGAGCCGCTCCGGCTCGCGGAGCGTCGGGGGGGGGATCGCCGACGCACGGAACCCACATTACAGATCTGCGGTCGTTATATCTGATGACTCTTTGCATAATTGTCATTGTTTTCAAAGGGCTTGGAGCCCGGCCTTAGATTTCCCGCTTGTGGTCTGGACTGGCGACGCAGCATGTGGGTGAGAAAGCACCGAGAGTCCCAGATCAGCGCGTGCCTTCTCTCCCAGTACGAGCCCACACACGCCGAGAGAGCAGCCACGGCCATGAGCAGCACGGCGCACTCGGGGAGATCAGTCAATAGGCTTACATTAACCTCGTTTGCACTCTGTCCAGATAACAAGTCTGCTTTTCTAGTGTCTGGAAATAAGGGCTCCCAGCTCACTTTTATGGACTTTATTATTATTTTTTCCATAAATGCGAAGGGTTTATTTGTGTCTGCGGTCTATAAATGTGAATCTGAGGTGTAAAATAACATTTGTCATTCGGTAAAGAACAGCAGAGGAGGGAGACTTGCATTTTGTGTTGAACCTCTTGGTCTATTGCTGAACACCAGTGATTAACGTTCTCCAAAAAAGGAAGACTCCTGCCTACACGTGTTCTCACATTGTCTGTGGCGACAAGAACGTTGCGCTTATAGCAAACTTTCAATAATTTGCCTTTAATAGATTCACCCTGTATTACTGTTGAAGTTGACATTAAAATGAATTGGCTATAGCTTTAGAGCTTTAATTGGTGTTTCAACATCCACTGAGTACTATCTCCTTGAAGATAAAGTAGTATCTACTTTAATGGAAAATGTTTTCCCAAATATTAGTAATTTTCTTTAATTTAGTGTTACAGTATGGCTTCTTACTTAAGCCTTGCACAGTATGTCAATGTTGAAAATTAATGACTGCTACATTGATAATCTGCGATTCAAATCTGTATTGCGTTCACTGTTTTTGTTAAGGTACTTGTATGTTGTTTTTGTGCATATTTGTTGCGCGTTGGTCTTGAGAACCCCCGGTCTGAACGTGTTTGTGTGACTCTACAGGTCTCCAGGAAAAGGGGGAGGAGTTCCTCTGGCCCGTGGTTCTTAATGTAAAGCCCAGAATGCCTCAGTCTGTTTTTGCGGTCATTTTGGGCATTGCGTTATTTATTATTCAGTGAAAGCTATTACTGTGGATAAGAGGCTTCTCTCAGGCCCGTATCGATTGCTTTAATTGCTGCAAAAGATTGTCAACTCTTAAGATAGATATTACAGGAGCGGCTGGCAGGATTCATGGCCGCGGGGCTGGGGGGAGGAGCGCGGGACGCGCAGGAGCGCGTGAGAAATGTCCCGCGGTCCCCGCGTACCGCTGACGGGGGAATCAATAACACGGCGCACGCACGCACACGCACACGCGCACACACACACACACACTCGCCCCGCACTGACATCGGGGAGGAGCACCTAAAAAACCTCATCTACCCAAAGCTGAACGAGTACGTCCCCTTCCAATACATAACGGGGTGCGGACCATCGACCAGGGCAACCTCACGTCAACTCGCGAGCGTGCTTCTTCTCTGTTACCGATAGTAAATTAAGACTCGGTGTCTTTTTTCTTCTTTTTTTGTTTTACTGTGAGGTTGTCGGTGTATCTCCAGGTTGAATGCGACACCCATCAAATCCGCAGCACCCACAAAGGGAGCTCCGTCAGCAGGATGGAGCACGTCCAGTCGCTCTGGCAGCCGCAAGGCCGTAGATTCTGAGCGCAGTCCAGATGGAGGGAGGATAGAGCCGTGATCTGCGAGCTCTCCCCTCAGCGGCGCTCGGGCGTCTGATCTGCGCTCGGCGCGGGGCTGCGGGGGTCAGCCGAGGCTGCGTGGCGCGGGCCTGCGCGTGGAAACGTGCGCCTCGCGTTCTTCATCGCAGATCAGCGGCCTCGTCCCGCCGTTCCAGTCACAGTTACACGTACCGCTTCTGCCGTGAAACTGCTGCAGATTAATCAGGGCATTTCGCTGGGTTATGGGCGCTGTCAGAAATGCAAAGTGGCCGCAGAGGTTAGCCGAGCCGGAAGTAAGTTCTCAACCCAATAAATCTGATCATGCGCAACTGTTCAGCAGCGCCGGAGAGAAGCGACTAAAACAGAATATATGCATTTGAGGAATTAGGAGAAAATTGTTGTAAAGAGGATGTATTTAAATAGAAAGGAGGAGGTGGAGATTAACACCGAGCCTGTAATATTTCACTAGTATTGTAAAAGAGCTTAAAACTCTGTCACACTGGCTGTCTGAACAATTTCAGAGAAATGGCTCACTGTTCGCTGAGGGAAACAGTCTTGGAAAAATGCAGTGGATTACACCTAAGGCAATAAATAGCAGCAAACTAAGAGCATCAACCTTTGGCTAAACATCGATTTTATATGGGAATCAGTATATGGGCTACCTTACAAGAGTTCTACCCAGCAGTTGTAAAAGATTTTATAGTTGTAATAAATAGGATTCAGTACAGCAAATGATGTGCAAAAATGCAGTCAACTTGCCAGAGAATGTGGTGCCTTCTTAAAATTGACGCCGTCTTCACGAGCCCTATCATTTTTTGGTGTTGCACATTTAGTTTACAGGCAACCCAGTGAAATGCTGAAAATAAAATACTAGGTTTATTTAAATAAATTCAAATCGATATGAACCCAGCAGGGTTTGAATACTGATTGAATCAAGAGAATCAGATTTGATGGATGACGCACACGGGTACAAATAACTGAGTCTTTCCAAAAAGGCTTAAACTAGATTTGAATATCAAAGAGATTGTAACAGAGAATAAGAAATATATATGTCAAGATGATATGAGGGGCATTGGACTAATTTCAGAAGAGCTGGGTGCAGACTTTGGGTGAGGTGACTGGGGCTGGGGGTAACATGAGCTAGGGGTTACGTGGGCTCGGGGTGATGGGGGGGCAGAGAAGAGGCAGACCCGGAGAGAGAGAAACGGGGTGGGGTGGATTTGTGAGCAGGAGAACAGAAGCAGCCATTTTTGTAGGCCCGCACCAGGGATCCTCCCACCCAGATCCCCCCTGGGGAAAGAAACACCCAAACAGATCCATCTGAAAGCTTCCTTCAGACACTGATTAAATCCCCATCTCTTCAAATGACCATTTCCTTTCATATAGGTACCGTTCATATGATATAAGGTAACAGCTGATGTATGCTAATGAATACGCGGCATGTCATGCTGTACGTCCGCAATTACTTTGCAGCGTTGGATAACATATGAAAGGCCTGTGGTGAGTGCTGTTCTTTTTTGCGGTGCTTGATCCACACAGGGCAAAATAAACTGAATTGCAAGACTGACCATTTTGGCAGTTTGCGTGCTGTGCGGCCCTCTTTGAACACTAGCAGTAAAAAGAGAGGTCATAAAATCTCCTCCTCGCCCTCGTTCCCTGCCCGTCTGGACGCGGAGACGCACGCAGGTGCGATTAAGGAGGAAATCCATATGTAATCCAGCAATCCTGCATGATTAAGCCCATTAGCCGTACTTCTCAGGATTCCCTCTTAATTCAGTCAGTACAGGAGACAACAGGATTGGGGCGGGGGGGTGTGTTGGGGTGTTGGGGCGCGTGGCTTCTTTAGACGGGTGCGGGAGGCCCGGGGCGACCTGGGGTGGGGCAGTCTCCTCCCCTCCGTCTCTCCACCTCAGCCGTCCCCGAGCTGAGCCGCCCGCTTCGCTGCCTCCTCCCCCGACCTCACACAGGAGTCTGTGAAGTGCACACAAGGTCATCTTACGGGCGGGGGATGGTGGGGGGGGGTTAGTTGCGCTGGTAGTGCCTGACCCCAGCCGGTCGCGGCGTGACCTCGCTCACATTCGGATTAGCCGGCACAAAGCAAGCCTCCCCCCTCTCTCCGGACCACTCCTGCTCCGCTCTGCCCCCCTATTAGCCCCCAATCACATGGTCTGTCGCTCATGTCATTAATAGGGGGTCAGCTGTCTTCCAGTGGGCTTGTCCTCTGGAAAGCGAGGTAGAGGATCCATGGGGTTGGTCAGAGTGGAGTAGGTGGCCTCCCTTTAGGACATACAGGACGGTGGAAGTTTGTTTTGTATAAGCAGATACAGAGTGCACTGGGGGGTTTTTACACAGACGCGTGGCAAAATAGGGTTAACTCTCGGGCTGGAGAGAAGCGGTGGGGGTTAGGGTTAGGGTTAGGCCACCCGTGGGTTAGGGTTAGGGTTAGGGTTAGGCTGGAGAGAAGCGGTGGGGGTTAGGGTTAGGGTTAGGCCACCCGTGGGTTAGGGTTAGGGTTAGGCTGGAGAGAAGCAGTGGGGGTTAGGGTTAGGGTTAGGGTTAGGCTGGAGAGAAGCGGTGGGGGTTAGGGTTAGGGTTAGGGTTAGGGTGGAGACAAGCGGTGGGGGGTGCTGAGCTTGGTTGGTTGCACGGGGGTAGGTAGGTTAGTGGCGTGGCGGTTTGCGGCCAGCTCCGGAGCCTCGGTCGCCGCTCCGGGGGGGGGTTTGGGATAATGGTTCCGCTCGTGACCATGGCGATGGGCCGCCGCCAGCGTTTTATTCCACGTGAAGATGCTATACTTCCTCACACCGCAGTTTCACTCGTCCCTCAAGGTACTGCTTAGTGATGTAACGGAGACCGGCGCTCCGTTACAGAAACGTGTTCGTTTGCCGCCGAAGCTGCTTGCGCGCGTCTTTGGCTTTTGCGAAGGCTGTTGCTCGGCACGCTAAGTAATCTCCTTGAAAATGTCCTCGCCATATGGCCGAGTGTGAAAATAGATTCAATAAAAAGGAAACAAAAAGGTGTTTGCATCTTTGAAACGGGAGCGCACAAACTTTGCGCGATCTGATTCCGCAGCTGTTAGCAGTATAAATAGCACCTGCCTTTCGCGAGCGAACGCGGAAGAGAGACTGGCTCGCTTCGCCTTTCAGAGAGAGCCGTCCCGTTGCTGCATAACTTCCTTTTTTTTCTCTTTCTGGAAAGCGAGTCAATGCACGTCAGGTTCTTATTACTGAGAATGATTTGGGCCCTATTAAGACTTATCTTTATATCTCAGCTCATTGCGTTAAGCGCTGCATTCTGCAAGGTTTCAGTTTCCCTCCCTGTCCCGCACCACTCACATTAAAAACCTCGCTTCCTGCTCAGTCCATCCAAAATATTTGAGAATGACCTTGAGCCGTTCCTGGCTCCCGCTTGTGAGTGCCTGAGATAATTTATATATAAAATGTGGAGTTTGAAAAATTGCCATTTCCGTCTTTAGGTGGCCAGGGCCTTCCATTACTAAAATGGGCTGAGTCACCGCGCAGTGCGCATCTTAATGAGGAGCTTGTCCTGAGCGCGCTCTCTCCCCCTCTCTCTCCCTCGCTCCCCCTCGCTCTCCCTCGCCCCCTCTCCCACTCTCTGTCCATTCAGCTTGAATGTAAACCATCTCAGTGTCCTTAAGCAGCAGATTACCCATTGGCTTATTAGTGATTAGTAATAATATCTCTCATTGATCCTATTGAAGCCTTTAAATGATATTTCTTTCTGTTCATGGCTGCAGTATGCATTGAAGTGCATTTGATTTATAAGGAAGTAAAGCAAATAAAGATAAGAGAGTCTTGCTGCAGCATATTGGTCAGCACATGGAAGTTATTATTTTAGAACAAGTAGGTTACTCATATTTTCACATAGGGTCTTTGTATGGTGGTGTCTTAAAGATTTTTTTATGGACATTGATATGTTTCTGGGTTATTTCCATGTCAAGCGATTTGCTCCAGTTTGTTTAACATACGTTCGAAAATGGTGTGTATTCAAAGAGGGTTTCATACCAGTCCTGTCAGAAATACAGTCCAGAAAATTGGAATTCAAACCCAGGAAACGTGGCAGATTCTCGTATGGTTTGAATTAGTTTGTGTACGTGCGTGTGTCTGTGAGAGAGAGAGAGGTGTGTAGGCGTGTGTTGTGGTGTGTGTGGCGTGGTGTTTTGTGTGAGTGTGTGGTGACATGTGTGTGTGTTTGTGTGAGAGTGTGTGCGCGTGTGTGTGTGTGTGGGCGTGAGTGTTTTTGTGTGAGAGTGTGTGCACATGTGTGTGTGTGTGAGAGAGAGAGTATGTGTGTGTGTCTGGGTGTGGGTGTGAGTGTTTTGTGTGAGAGTGTGTGTGTGTGCGTGTGTGTCTGGGTGTGGGTGTGAGTGGTTTGTGTGAGAGTGTGTGTGCACGTGTGTGTCTGGGTGTGGGTGTGAGTGTTTTGTGTGAGAGTGTGTGTGCACGTGTGTGTCTGGGTGTGGGTGTGAGTGTTTTGTGTGAGAGTGTGTGTGTGTGCGTGTGTGTCTGGGTGTGGGTGTGGTGTTGTGTGAAGTGTGTGGCGTGTGTCTGGGTGTGGGTGTGAGTGGTTTGTGTGAGAGTGTGTGTGCACGTGTGTGTCTGGGTGTGGGTGTGAGCGTTTTGTGTGAGAGTGTGTGTGCTGCCAGGCCGTTCAAAGGCAGTAGCAGTGCCGAACACAAGCTGTGGTTTTCCCTGTCTCCCACTTTCCCTTTCCCTTTCCCTTTCCCTCGTGCGGCTGGTTTGGGATGTGACTCCCTGACCACATGCTCCCCCCCGTCACCACAGCCTTATGGCACAGGCTGGCCTCCCCAGTGCGCACACAGGCCTCCTTTTGTGCGTCTGCCTGCCCTCTCCCACACCGCCAGCCTCCCGCAGCTCAACAGGCTCGTATTGTTTCCAGCTTAGCGTCACTCGTTTGCTTTTTTGGATTGTTTGTTTGTTCTCCGCGACCATAAACGTAAATGGGGGCTCCTGGTGAGCCCGAGGTGAGGCTAAAAACAGTCCAGGGAGACATCGCTCTCCCGGCCCAGACGGGTAAAGCGGCTCACAGCCCCCTCCAACAATAATGAGCCTAGCGCTGGCGGATCAGCCGCCTTATCCTCGCTAAGGTCGTTAGCGTGCCGGAACAAGTCGTTCTCCGCGCTGTAAGTGCTTTACACGGGAGAGCAGCTGTTCTGCAAATCGTTTAAAGTATTTTTAGTATTTGTCTCAAGTCTTCGCTTAAATAAGATCCTTTACAGATAAAGGGACCTGCCGATAGCCTCAGTTAATATCGCATTTTACCGATCTTGCACCAGAGGGGTGTGCGCTCCAGGCCGAGACTCTCTCTCAGTCTGGACGCCCTGGTTCTGACGGGAGCAATGGCGTTCACTTCTCTAGTTAAGCTTTTTAAAGGCATCCCAGGTTTGATACCTTGCTGCAGGCTCACAGGAGCCCCTCTTTGCGGACACCTGCTCAAGTGGCTGGGAATGTGTGAGGCAGGCGCGTGCAGAGGGGGTGGCTCCAGGTGCCCCAACACCTGCCCCTTTTGCCCCATGTGCCCCTTTGATTTGATTAGGTGTACCCTTTGCTCACTTCGTGCGCCTGCCCCCCCAAAAGGACTCTGCAAAGCCCTGTATGAGAGCATGATGTCCTGGAACACACCAGCAGGGGTTATTCGGGGTACGTGGGGACAGCAGAGGCTTCAGGAGGGCTGAGGAGGAGGAGGGGTTGAGTGAGATGAAGAATGAAATACAGAACCACTCAAGTGAAAGGTTTGAGGTGGAGATCATTCTGTTAACTGCATGCCCGTAATGCAACTCGCATCCAAACCTTTGAATTGTCAGGGGGTAATTTGTAAAGCGCAGCTTGTTTAAAGTAATCGTGCTAATGTAAAGACCAGCATAGCGTAGTGTGTGACAGCGCTGCAGAACAATAAAGAGGAATGATTGGATTTGAGAAAGACCATGATACCCACAGCTCACTGACTGCTTTTTCATAATAAAAGAAATGGTGGTGTACTCGGAACTGGTTGGTTTATTCATGTGGGCCAATGGTAGCAGGATCTAATTGAAATGTGAGCTAAGCAGTTTAAACGCTGATTAATTTAAATGGCTGGAGGTCTGAATTAGGAGCACCTGCATCACCTCAGGAGTGAGGTTTCTGGGTGGGAATGTTCAAGGGAGCAGATTCAGCAAAGTGAGCCTACATAATGTGCCGCCTCTGGTATTTGTGTTTTTTTTCGGGGTTGATTAATATTTGTGTGTGTATGTTTGCTTGTGTATGTGTGTGTATGCGTGTTCACTTGTTTGTGTGTGAGAGAGAGGGATAGAGGGAGGAGAGAGAGAGGGTGCGGGGGGGGGGGGGTAGTGGCCCTCCTTCTCTAGCACGGTGTGATTTATTTTCAGTCCAGCCTGAGCCCGGTTGGATATTGTGCAGTAACCTGTGCGTGCAGCAGCACACGCTCCAGTGCTCCACGCCCCAGTCACTTCCACAGTGCGCTCATCACTTACGTAGCCTAGCTAGCGTCCTTCTCCTCCATCGTCTTCCCTCGCTTTACGGGCTGCGTGACTTTTCGCCGGATCGCGCTGGGGTGGGGTCCAGACGCGCGCGCGGAGGCGCCGGGGCTGCGTGTGTGCGCTGCGCCGCGTCACGGGGCCCGCTTGGCGCTGATCGGGACGGCGCTGCCGCTCGCCTGCCGCCCGTGAGTGATGGCCAGAGGAGGAGGAACAGAAGCCTCCCGCACATCGGAGAGCTGCGCAGCCTGTAATTGTCAGCTCTTGTCGTACAGATGCCTCTGCAGATGGGACTCCTGTACCTGCCTGCATAGCTAATGAATCCGAATGGCAATTCCCTTTATAAACCATAAATATGTAATTTGTTCAGCTGTTGTAATTAAATATGTATGTGTGAAACAGCAATTGTTTGGGTCATTAACAGACTGCCGTTGTGTTTTAAAGGCTTTGTGCTCTAGAACACCAATAATAATAATAATATTGATAATAATAATAAATGAAAATATTATTTTTTAAATCATCAGTAATATGATTAAACGGACCAGGTGTGACTCTTCCTTGCTCCGTGCGGCTGTGCTGCTGGTGTGACTGCAGGATAAGGGACAGGCAGTCTGTTGCCTTTCTGGGGCCTGTGTCAGGAAGCGGGATTACTGAGTTAGCTGGGTAACTGCGCTGAGAGTAAACCCCGGAGCGGCTCTGATTTACTTCAGTCCATGTTCCGGATTTGGGGAGGGCTCCGGGTTTTGCTCGGCGCAGTTATCCGGCTAACTCAGTAATCCTGCTTGGCGAAACAGTCCCCTGCTCTGAGCGTTAGCCGATCGCAGACCGCGTCGCCGCGGGAGACGAGGCGCGTGTAGAGATCTGGGCGGGGGAAGGCGGGGGGGCGGTCCTTCTGAAGCGCAGGAGCGGCGACAGCGACGGTCCCGCTCTCTCCTCATCCATCTGCGTCACTTTTTGTCAGTTTTGATTAGCAGGCGGGACAAAGGTTTGGGAGAGCCTGATCCACCGTCCCGTCGCTGCTGGAGGAGCAGGCGGGGCTGCAGCGCACGCGCGCCGTCACTGTAAATGTTGGGAGCGTGTGCGGCTGCGCAGGTGGGCGGCTGGTCTGTCTCTGGGTTGGGACCCAAAATGGGTCATGGGAGTGTATGAGGGGGGTCCCGGGAATGAATCTGTAGTACACAAGGCTATGCTGGTATGTGTATTTGAGTCCCAGAGAGGTACTAAATTTCTAATTTGGGTCCTCACATTTAAAAGTATTTCTAATTTGGGGTCCTGATATTAATGGGTTTAAGAAACGTTGCTTTAGAGCACAGACCGAGCTGGGTTCCAGGTAGCAGGTCCTAGGTCAGGTGAGGCCAGCTGCTTCCCATACTGCTCAAACTGAGCAATTGATGCAAAGCGAGAGCGTCCTCTTTCCCTGACCATGCTACATTTTACACAGATCTACTGTACATGCTTCTGCGTCAGATCAGAGCGTTTCACGACCGATATCCCAGCGAGATATTCCATTGATAAAAAAGGGTCTCGCCCACCTGCCCCCACGGTGGCTCACTGGGGGCGGGTCCTGAGGGCGGGGCGCCGCGATCCTGCCTCCCGACAGCAGGACGGGGGAGGAGCCCGGAGGCGGGGGGGCGGCGGGGCGGTTTCGTAAGCGCCTCTTTTAATAGCAGCTCCTCTGAAAGATAATCAGGGTGACCCGGGCGGCGGCCGCCGGGCGCTGCGCTGCACTGGAGCATCCACCGCGGGGTTAATTCCGTCGGGGCTCCGCCTCCGGAGCGGAACATTCCACCCTGATCCTCTCTCACAGGAGTCACTGGGGCCGGGGAAGCCAGCAGACATCATGCGATTAGCCCCCGGCCTTCAAGCGGAGAGAGGGAGGAGAGGAAAGGGAAGAAAGAGGCGGGCCGTTGGGCGGTGATGTCGGCGGGGGAGGGCGCTCCCGTCCACGCCCTTGAGCCCGCCCCCGTCTGTGAAAACCTGGCCCCAGGGACCCCTGACCCCAGCAACCCCGACCCCGCTCTCCTGCAGGTCGGCCGATGTGCGTCAGGTACAGGCGCTGAAACTGGGCCGGTAATCCTCCCAGGAAAGGGTGTTCAGCCCTTCAACTTCTCGCCTTGAACTTGAAGGGCATGAGCGGGAAGGGAGGAGCCTCAGAGGCTTGGTGCATCTTTGGCTCCGCCCCCTGAGGGGACCACCCCCTTCTGCCCAACATTACAAAACCTCACCTGACCTCACACTTGCTGCATGTGCAGATACGTGTGAGCGTTTCCTTTGGCAGAGACACGTTTCCTGCAGTTTTTTTTCATTGCACTCTTCCGCAGACATGCTACAACTTTTTATGGGAAACATTAAGGTGTCAGATATCCGGGTATTAAGGTATCAGATATCAGGCACATACTGAACATAGTTCTAAAAACTTGAGAGAATTCATAAATTATATGCAGTTGGTTTTACCCGCTGGTTATATAAATCTTCCTGTTGAAGTTTTGTGAATTTGCTGATATAAAAGTGGTACTGCTTTATGAGTGTATTATTCTCCTTGTCATAGTTAATGATCTTTGTTTGATAACAAGACATCTTTACGGGCTGTAATGTAAATAATTCCCGATAGCATTCATTTTAACAGGGTTGTGACAGCTGAGGCACAAGGTTTATGATTGGCAGACGGTTTTGACTGGGATGGTGCTAAAGAAAACGTTAAAAAAAAGGCAACAAAAAAAAAGTTTAGAAGGGACTTATTGTTCCAAGAAATACTAGATTCCTGCTTTATGAGCATTGAGCCTTCATACCTGGTAGCCCCTGCGCCCGAGCACAGGAGAGATTTAAAGAAGCGAGAGGGGGCTGGAGGGCTCTCAGAGGTGGTGGTGGCTGGAGTCGGTTTACTCCTCAGAGGCAGGTGTAGTGAGATGGTGAGCTGGCGGGCGCTGGCCTTAATGGGGTGGCTGTGCAGTGCTGTAGCCCTGCCTCGGTGCTGCTGTGCAGTGCTGTAGCCCTGCCTCGGTGCTGCTGTGCAGTGCTGTAGCCCTGCCTCGGTGCTGCTGTGCAGTGCTGTAGCCCTGCCTCGGTGCTGCTGTGCAGTGCTGTAGCCCTGCCTCGGTGCTGCTGTGCAGTGCTGTAGCCCTGTAGCCCTGCCTGGGTGCTGCTGTGCAGTGCTGTAGCCCTGCCTCGGTGCTGCTGTGCAGTGCTGTAGCCCTGCCTCGGTGCTGCTGTGCAGTGCTGTAGCCCTGCCTCGGTGCTGCTGTGCAGTGCTGTAGCCCTGCCTCGGTGCTGCTGTGCAGTGCTGTAGCCCTGCCTCGGTGCTGCTGTGCAGTGCTGTAGCCCTGCCTCGGTGCTGCTGTGCAGTGCTGTAGCCCTGCCTCGGTGCTGCTGTGCAGTGCTGTAGCCCTGCCTCGGTGCTGCTGTGCAGTGCTGTAGCCCTGCCTCGGTGCTGCTGTGCAGTGCTGTAGCCCTGCCTCGGTGCTGCTGTCGCAGTGCTGTAGCCCTGCCTGGTGCTGCTGTGCAGTGCTGTAGCCCTGCCCGGGTGCTGCTGTGCAGTGCTGTAGCCCTGCCTCGGTGCTGCTGTGCAGTGCTGTAGCCCTGCCTCGGTGCTGCTGTGCAGTGCTGTAGCCCTGCCTCGGTGCTGCTGTGCAGTGCTGTAGCCCTGCCTCGGTGCTGCTGTGCAGTGCTGTAGCCCTGCCTCGGTGCTGCTGTGCAGTGCTGTAGCCCTGCCTCGGTGCTGCTGTGCGTGTGTGCCTGCCTCGTGCTGCTGTGAGTGCCTGTAGCCCTGCCTCGGTGCTGCTGTGCAGTGCTGTAGCCCTGCCCGGTGCTGCTTGCGGTGCTGTAGCCTGCTCGGTGTGCTGTGCAGTCTGTAGCCCTGCCTCGGTGCTGCTGCGTAGTGCTGTAGCCCTGTAGCCCTGTAGCCCTGCCTCGGTGCTGCTGTACAGTGCTGTAGCCCTGCCTCGGTTGCGTGCGTGCGTGCTGTAGCCCTGCCGGGTCGGCTGCTGTGGCGTGCTGTAGCCTGTAGCCCTGCCTGGTGCTGCTGGCAGTGCTGTAGCCCTGCCTCGGTGCTGCTGTGCAGTGCTGTAGCCCTGTGCTGCCTCGGTGCTGCTGTGCAGTGCTGTAGCCCTGAGCCCTGCCTCGTGCTGCTGCAGTGCTGTGCCCTGTAGCCCTGCCTCGGTGCTGCTGTGCAGTGCTGTAGCCCTCTGCCTCGTGCTGCTGTGCAGTGCTGTAGCCTGTAGCCCTGCCTCGGTGCTGCTGTGCAGTGCTGTAGCCCTGTAGCCCTGCCTGGGTGCTGCTGTGCAGTGCTGTAGCCCGTAGCCCTGCCTCGGTGCTGCTGTGCAGTGCTGTAGCCCTGCCTCGGTGCTGCTGTGCAGTGCTGTAGCCCTGTAGCCCTGCCTCGGTGCTGCTGTGCAGTGCTGTAGCCCTGTAGCCCTGCCTCGGTGCTGCTGTGCAGTGCTGTAGCCCTGCCTCGGTGCTGCTGTGCAGTGCTGTAGCCCTGTAGCCCTGCCTCGGTGCTGCTGTGCAGTGCTGTAGCCCTGCCTCGGTGCTGCTGTGCAGTGCTGTAGCCCTGCCTCGGTGCTGCTGTGCAGTGCTGTAGCCCTGCCTCGGTGCTGCTGTGCAGTGCTGTAGCCCTGCCTCGGTGCTGCTGTGCAGTGCTGTAGCCCTGCCTCGGTGCTGCTGTGCAGTGCTGTAGCCCTGCCTCGGTGCTGCTGTGCAGTGCTGTAGCCCTGCCTCGGTGCTGCTGTGCAGTGCTGTAGCCCTGCCTGGTGCTGCTGTGCAGTGCTGTAGCCCTGCCTCGGTGCTGCTGTGCAGTGCTGTAGCCCTGCCTCGGTGCTGCTGTGCAGTGCTGTAGCCCTGCCTCGGTGCTGCTGTGCAGTGCTGTAGCCCTGCCTCGGTGGCAGTGCTGCCTGCTCGGTGCTGAGTGCTGCTGTAGCCCTGCCTCGGTGCTGCTGTGCAGTGCTGTAGCCCTGCCTCGGTGCTGCTGTGCAGTGCTGTAGCCCTGCCTCGGTGCTGTGTGCAGTGCTGTAGCCCTGCCTCGGTGCTGCTGTGCAGTGCTGTAGCCCTGCCTCGGTGCTGCTGTGCAGTGCTGTAGCCCTGCCTCGGTGCTGACTGTGCAGTGCTGTAGCCCTGCCTCGGTGCTGCTGTGCAGTGCTGTAGCCCTGCCTCGGTGCTGCTGTGCAGTGCTGTAGCCCTGCCTCGGTGCTGCTGTGCAGTGCTGTAGCCCTGCCTCGGTGCTGCTGTGCAGTGCTGTAGCCCTGCCTCGGTGCTGCTGTGCAGTGCTGTAGCCCTGCCTCGGTGCTGCTGTGCAGTGCTGTAGCCCTGCCTCGGTGCTGCTGCGCAGTGCTGTAGCCCTGCCTGGGTGCTGCTGCTGCAGTGCTGTAGCCCTGCCTCGGTGCTGCTGTGCAGTGCTGTAGCCCTGCCTCGGTGCTGCTGTGCGAGTGCTGTAGCCCTGCCTCGGTGCTGCTGTGCAGTGCTGTAGCCCTGCCTCGGTGCTGCTGTGCAGTGCTGTAGCCCTGCCTCGGTGCTGCTGTGCAGTGCTGTAGCCCTGCCTCGGTGCTGCTGCGCAGTGCTGTAGCCCTGCCTCGGTGCTGCTGCGCAGTGCTGTAGCCCTGCCTCGGTGCTGCTGTGCAGTGCTGTAGCCCTGCCTCGGTGCTGCTGTGCAGTGCTGTAGCCCTGCCTCGGTGCTGCTGTGCAGTGCTGTAGCCCTGCCTCGGTGCTGCTGTGCAGTGCTGTAGCCCTGCCTCGGTGCTGCTGTGCAGTGCTGTAGCCCTGCCTCGGTGCTGCTGCGCAGTGCTGTAGCCTGCCTCGGTGCTGCTGTGCGGTGCTGTAGCCTGTAGCCCTGCCTGGTGCTGCTGTGCAGTGCTGTAGCCCTGCCTCGGTGCTGCTGTGCAGTGCTGTAGCCCTGCCTCGGTGCTGCTGTGCAGTGCTGTAGCCCTGCCTCGGTGCTGCTGTGCAGTGCTGTAGCCCTGCCTCGGTGCTGCTGTGCAGTGCTGTAGCCCTGCCTCGGTGCTGCTGTGCAGTGCTGTAGCCCTGCCTCGGTGCTGCTGTGGCAGTGCTGTAGCCCTGCCTCGGTGCTGCTGTGCAGTGCTGTAGCCCTGCCTCGGTGCTGCTGTGCAGTGCTGTAGCCCTGCCTCGGTGCTGCTGTGCAGTGCTGTAGCCCTGCCTCGGTGCTGCTGTGCAGTGCTGTAGCCCTGCCTCGGTGCTGCTGTGCAGTGCTGTAGCCCTGCCTCGGTGCTGCTGTGCAGTGCTGTAGCCCTGCCTCGGTGCTGCTGTGTAGTGCTGTAGCCCTGCCTCGGTGCTGCTGTGCAGTGCTGTAGCCCTGCCTCGGTGCTGCTGTGCAGTGCTGTAGCCCTGCCTCGGTGCTGCTGTGCAGTGCTGTAGCCCTGCCTCGGTGCTGCTGTGCAGAGCTGTAGCCCTGCCTCGGTGCTGCTGTGTGGTGCTGTAGCCCTGCTTCGGTGCTGCTGTGTGGTGCTGTAGCCCTGCCTCGGTGCTGCTGTGCAGTGCTGTAGCCCTGCCTCGGTGCTGCTGTGCAGTGCTGTAGCCCTGCCTCGGTGCTGCTGTGCAGTGCTGTAGCCCTGCCTCGGTGCTGCTGTGCAGTGCTGTAGCCCTGCCTCGGTGCTGCTGTGCAGTGCTGTAGCCCTGCCTCGGTGCTGCTGTGCAGTGCTGTAGCCCTGCCTCGGTGCTGCTGTGCAGTGCTGTAGCCCTGCCTCGGTGCTGCTGTGCAGTGCTGTAGCCCTGCCTCGGTGCTGCTGTGCAGTGCTGTAGCCCTGCCTCGGTGCTGCTGTGCAGTGCTGTAGCCCTGCCTCGGTGCTGCTGTGCAGTGCTGTAGCCCTGCCTCGGTGCTGCTGTGCAGTGCTGTAGCCCTGCCTCGGTGCTGCTGTGCAGTGCTGTAGCCCTGCCTCGGTGCTGCTGTGCAGTGCTGTAGCCCTGCCTCGGTGCTGCTGTGCAGTGCTGTAGCCCTGCCTCGGTGCTGCTGTGTTGGTGCTGTAGCCCTGCCTCGGTGCTGCTGTGTGGTGCTGTAGCCCTGCCTCGGTGCTGCTGTGCAGTGCTGTAGCCCTGTAGCCCTGCCTCGGTGCTGCTGTGCAGTGCTGTAGCCCTGCCTCGGTGCTGCTGTGCAGTGCTGTAGCCCTGCCTCGGTGCTGCTGTGCAGTGCTGTAGCCCTGCCTCGGTGCTGCTGTGCGGTGCTGTAGCCCTGTAGCCCTGCCTGGGTGCTGCTGTGCAGTGCTGTAGCCCTGCCTCGGTGCTGCTGTGCAGTGCTGTAGCCTGCCTCGGTGCTGCTGTGCAGTGCTGTAGCCCTGCCTCGGTGCTGCTGTGCAGTGCTGTAGCCCTGCCTCGGTGCTGCTGTGCAGTGCTGTAGCCCTGCCTCGGTGCTGCTGTGCAGTGCTGTAGCCCTGCCTCGGTGCTGCTGTGCAGTGCTGTAGCCCTGCCTCGGTGCTGCTGTGCAGTGCTGTAGCCCTGCCTCGGTGCTGCTGTGCAGTGCTGTAGCCCTGCCTCGGTGCTGCTGTGCAGTGCTGTAGCCCTGCCTCGGTGCTGCTGTGCAGTGCTGTAGCCCTGCCTCGGTGCTGCTGTGCAGTGCTGTAGCCCTGCCTCGGTGCTGCTGTGCAGTGCTGTAGCCCTGCCTCGGTGCTGCTGTGTAGTGCTGTAGCCCTGCCTCTGCGTGCTGCTGTGCAGTGCTGTAGCCCTGCCTCGGTGCTGCTGTGCAGTGCTGTAGCCCTGCCTCGGTACTGCTGTGCAGTGCTGTAGCCCTGCCTCGGTGCTGCTGTGCAGAGCTGTAGCCCTGCCTCGGTGCTGCTGTGTGGTGCTGTAGCCCTGCTTCGGTGCTGCTGTGTGGTGCTGTAGCCCTGCCTCGGTGCTGCTGTGCAGTGCTGTAGCCCTGCCTCGGTGCTGCTGTGCAGTGCTGTAGCCCTGCCTCGGTGCTGCTGTGCAGTGCTGTAGCCCTGCCTCGGTGCTGCTGTGCAGTGCTGTAGCCCTGCCTCGGTGCTGCTGTGCAGTGCTGTAGCCCTGCCTCGGTGCTGCTGTGCAGTGCTGTAGCCCTGCCTCGGTGCTGCTGTGCAGTGCTGTAGCCCTGCCTCGGTGCTGCTGTGCAGTGCTGTAGCCCTGCCTCGGTGCTGCTGTGCAGTGCTGTAGCCCTGCCTCGGTGCTGCTGTGCAGTGCTGTAGCCCTGCCTCGGTGCTGCTGTGCAGTGCTGTAGCCCTGCCTCGGTGCTGCTGTGCAGTGCTGTAGCCCTGCCTCGGTGCTGCTGTGCAGTGCTGTAGCCCTGCCTCGGTGCTGCTGTGCAGTGCTGTAGCCCTGCCTCGGTGCTGCTGTGCAGTGCTGTAGCCCTGCCTCGGTGCTGCTGTGTGGTGCTGTAGCCCTGCCTCGGTGCTGCTGTGTGGTGCTGTAGCCCTGCCTCGGTGCTGCTGTGCAGTGCTGTAGCCCTGTAGCCCTGCCTCGGTGCTGCTGTGCAGTGCTGTAGCCCTGCCTCGGTGCTGCTGTGCAGTGCTGTAGCCCTGTAGCCCTGCCTCGGTGCTTCTGCGTCTGCCACTGGCCTCTGTCTGACGGCTCCGCTCGAACTTTAGCCCGGAGGCAAATATTTGTCATATTCATGCACGCGGCATTGAACTGCAGTGAGCCGGCACAGGTGGAGAAACCAGGAGCGCAGTGGGAAGGGGTGTGAGTGTGTGTGAGAGTGTGTGTGTGCATGCGTGAATGTACGTGCGTGTGTGTGTGTGTGTGTGTGTGCATGCGTGAATGTGCATGCGTGTGTGTGTGTGTGTGCATGTGTGTATGTTTTGGTGTGGGAGTGTACAGTATGTATGTGTGTATGATTGTGTGTGCCTCGATCAAAGATAAATTTTTGGGTGTGAATCTGTGATTTGCTTTGTATATCTGTTGAGTGTGTTGGTCTCATCAAATGCATAGTCGCATAGTTTAGTTGTCTGCAGAATAGAAGTTTTCTGTGCAAGTGTGCGTTTATGTTTGCATGTGATTTTGTGTATTTGTGTGCTTGTGTGTGTGTGCGTATGCTTGTTTGTGTGTTTGATTGTTTGTGTCTGTCTGTCTGCGCACTTGTTTGTGTTTTTGTGTATGCATTTGTGTGTGTGTGTGTGTGCGTGTACATGTGTGTCTGTGTGTACGTGTGTGTGCCTGTGCATGTGTGTGTGTGCATATGTGTGTGTGCGTGTGTGTCTGTGTGTGTTTACGCGCACGTGTGTGCATGTGTGTACGTGTGTGTGCGCCTGTGTGTGTGCGTGTGTGTGCGTGTGTCTGTGTGTGTTTACGCGCACGTGTGTGCACGTGTGTACGTGTGTGTGCATACGTGTGTGTGTGTGTGTTTTTTAGGATATGCTGTTGCTCTGTATTCCTGCCCCTCAGCCAGGGCAGTGATGTCAGTGGAGTGTGGCAGCCCCTGGATTAGGGCTGTTAGCAGCAGCACGCCAGCCAGCTGAAGGCATGTCCTCTGGGCTCGGGCTCCCGGACACTGTACAGTTAATGTTTTCTCCTGGCCCAATTTCAAATTTCCCCCTAACCGCACGTAGCAGCCAATGTTGAACCAAAAATCAGGCTCTGCAGCCCTGCCATTTCTACGTGCTTCATCTGTTTCTACTCAAACCTTTGCCTGTTTCTTGAATCAAAAATTCCTTTAAAAAAAGAAAAGAACTCTTTAAAAAAAGAGAGAAGCAGGTTTGCCTTACTTTTTGGCATGCGCTCCGTAGCCGCCATTTTAAGATTCTAGCGAGGGAAAAAGCAAGCAAGAGAGAGAGAGAGGGAGGGAGGAAGAGAATGTCGCTCTCAGCCTTCCTTACATGGCGGATGCATTTGCTCTGCTCCCTGACCAATAGGAGCTGGCCTCTGCCTGGTCATGTGATGTGCCACGATTGCACTCAGAGTCTCCTGCTGCAGCAAACCTCAGTCCCTCTCTTCTCCCGTTTTTTTTTTTCTTTCTCTCCCTCTCTTTAAAATGCTGCATGATCGCACAAGTGGTTGCCTGGACATTATTTTTGACGGCAAGTAATTTTGTCATATTTTTTTGGTCCAGGTTAATCGCGTCCAAACCACCCACCTCCGGCTGGCGGCATTCCAGCCCGGTTATTTTCAGGAAAAGTTTCAGAAGAGTCCTGCAGCCCTTGCGCAGCTCACATTCTTCATGTTTCATGGATTTCCCTTCCTGGCTAGCGTCCAAGAGCCGGGGATGGGGCTGAGGTGGCGGGATGAGGGAGAGAGCGAGCGAGAGAGAGAGAGAGAGAGAGAGAACTTGGGCTCTGACATGCTGACTTCTTTCTCTCTCGCTTTCTCTCTCTCTTCCTTTCCTCCCCTGGCCTGTAACCAAGCATGAAGAGATTAGTGCCAAAATTCAACAAAATAACAAATGATGATGTAATGAGAGGATGGTGTAACGAATGCCCCAGTGAGACGGGAGTGAGAGAACACCTAATGAGGTGATTTCCACTGCATGCAGATTCACCTGGGGTCCGGCAAGCACACACTGTCCCATTCAGCCTCTCTCTCTCTCTCTCCCACCCACCCACTCTCCTTCTCTTTCTCTCTTTCTTCTCTCTCTTTCTCACCCTCTCCCTTGCTCTCTCCTGCTCTTGCTCTCCCTCTCTCCCTCCTTCTTTCTCTCCCTCCCTGCTCTCTATCTCTCTGTCCCTCTTTCTCTCTCCCTCCCTGCTTTCCCTCTCTTTGTTCCTCTCCCTCTCTCCCTCTTGCTCTCTCTCCTTGCTCTCTCTCTCTCTCTCTCTCTCTGATTGATCGCTGGCTGTCCCCTAGCCCAGTTCTTGTTTGAGACTGGGCCGGTTGAGTGGTGTCCGTTGGTGCTGGCTCACCTGGCTGAGGGATTGACGGAGGGGCGGGAGCTCCGGGCGGGTGGAGCTCCAGAGCGGGGGTTTTGTGGCGGCGTGTGCCTGTGTGGAGCGGGTCGGGCCGGGAGAGCGTGCCGGGAATCAATCGGCACGCCTCCGCTCCAGATCCATTTTCATCTCCAGCTCAATTCTCCTTTCCTTCCCCCTAATTCAAAACATCGTCCTGTGCGTAGACAAAGAATTAGAATTGATTTTAAGAGGGAATTTGAAATGGAACCAGAAGAGAAGACCCCCCCCTCTCCGCCTCCCACCCGCGCCCCGTGCCCGGACCTCTGCTGACAGGGCTTATGCTGGGGAGGCGCCGCTCAGAAGCCCGAATTTCCTTCCCATGAGCCTTTTTACCTGGACCCTCTGGCCGCGGCGGAGGTGTGGCGCGTTTCGGCAGACCGCTCTTTCAGCGGGGAGGCCAGGGGGAGGAGCCGCGGGGGGAAAAGGGGGAGCGCGCGCCGTCGAGAGTCACCTCCAAGTACCCCCACGCTGGAGACCTGTCACCTGCGCCTTTTAATAAGCTCAAACGGGTGCGTTTGTGATCGTCACACTGGCGCTGTCTGCAAAGAGGCAGAATCAGCCACACAGTGAGGGTGTAGATATGATCCACAGGCCCAGATGGATCCCCTTAATGAAGGTGGGACGTGTGTGGAGGAGAGTTTAAAAAGGTAAAAAGGTCTGTGAGTCAGAGGAGCAGAGACTACAGGAGTCTATACTCCCAAAGCAAAAGAGTCTGCATTTGCTCAGTGTGTGTGAATGAAGCTCACAGACGGCATCATCAGTCTGTGATCAAACGTTCATTTTTAAAAATTACAATTCAGATATAATGGCTGTCGTTGTAGTTTGTATAGGATGCATAGAATGCAGGCTTCAGGCCGTGAGTAAAACCCGCTGTTTCATGTGGCCCGGCTTTGCACTTGATGGATCAGCGTGCGATTAGCTGCCCTCGGGTCAGAGGTCACAGCGGTGAGCCTGAAAGCCCGTTAACCCATGCAGAGGGAAACGGAGCCTGTCTCAGCTTCCTGTCTGCAAAAATGACTTCAAAATCTTCAAGTCTTTGTCTATTTATTCCATGTAGAAAGGCTTGTTGGCCAACAGTGCTTTCATAAACAAGCTGTCCAGTGCATTTAACAGTTTACTCTTGCCTGCATGAAAGCACTTTATTATGGCACTACTGTAAATTGTTATGTTCGGCGAACGAAGCTGAAGGTTTCAAAATAAAACTGGAGCAGAACGCAAGGAAATGAGAGGGAATTTGACAGGGAAAAAAAGGCAGAGCCCTTTTAGTTTTAGCCTTTCTGCCGGACACAGCCGTGCGTGTCCGTGAGTCTGCTGAACAGGGCGTAAACGCGGGAGCTGTGAGCGGGGTGTCCTTCAGTCGCGTGCGCGGTGGGGTCGGTTGTGCGCTCGTCATCGCAGCTCTCCGTCCGTAACCGTGGCTCGCGGCAGCGCGGTTACGGGCGGACAGAGAGGCCTGGGCGCACAGCCCTCGCACGCGCGGGCCAGCGAATCAAACGACGGCAGCGCTCTCTCCGAGGAAGCCGGGTAAACACTGGCAGAGCGAAGCCCCGAGAACGCGACGGGCGGGCAGGCGGGCGGCGCGCGTCCCGGTTTGAGGTCGGTCCGACGACCCAGATTTACGGCGTGCGTCACAAAAGCTAGAACAGAGGCGCAAACGAGCTGGGCCGGGCGGGAGACGGCGTGGACTGAGACGCGCGGACTGAGACGCGCGGACTGAGACGCGCGGACTGAGACGCGCGGACTGAGACGCGCGGCCGGCCATGATTTACCTGCCCAGCTGCAGACAGTGCGATGACTTTAGCGCGTCCGCCGATTCCGCGGAGCGATAATGAGCCGGATTCTCAGACAGCCGCGCGGCTCGTCGTGGCGTTGACCACACAGCGCCTTTGACCGCGCGCAAACACGCTGGAATCATCGCCTTCCTCTCCCACACACGCACACGCACGCACACACTCACACACACACACACACTCACACACGCTGTGGTCGCCAGTGTAGATGAGCTCAACGGAGTCCAAAGCCAAACGGACCTCTGGACTCCCCAGCTGCCTCTAAACGGGCCTAGTCCCGGCTGGCCTCGCCAGTGAACACTTTGAGCAGAGAAAGTTCCTGTGGTGAAAATGAGGTCTGGCAGCCTTCTCACTTTTTCCCTGGTTTTACCCCATTTCTTTCCTCTCCGCTGCACTTTTCTCCTTCCCAGCATTGCTGGGTAATGAGAGATCTGTAAACTTCTGTTCGGAATTAAAATCCTTTGAGTAAATGAGAAACACATGTACACGCTTGTTGGTAATAACAGCCCTGACTCACAACAGGCTACGGTGACCGCGCGGAGCGAGAGAGTGAGAGAGGCGGCGGTTTTCTGTATAATCGCAGTAATAGCGTGTGTTTATCTTGGTTTCGGCGCAGGGCGGGCGTAGTGCTCCGCTATTTCGGCCCTTCCAAAATAGAAGGCAGTTTTGGTTTATTGAAAAGCCGCAGCTCCCCACACCCTCTCCCCTCTAATTCATTTACTGCGCGCCCGCGACCGGAGAGCTAGCGCGGCTGATTAATGCAGCGCCCCAGCGTAGCCCTGCTCCCCTCATGTTTATAAAATGCGGTGCGCCATGAGCGCTGTGGTCTGGGTTGGGGCAGAAATCATGGAAATGTGACAGTTATCCTTAAAAAAAATACACACACATCTGTCCCGGGTGAGAAAAAATGAGAAGGGAGTGTAGGAGAGAGTTGGGAGAGAGAGAAGAGGAGGGAGATTCCTGTGTCCAGAAGCTAACGGGCGTGAGGCGCTAACTAGCTCCCTGCCAGGTTGGCCTGAGAGAGCGCGAGAGGTCTCCTCGGTCAGGCGGCGCGTGAGGCCTGACAGCCTCCTCCCGGCGGCCTGGCAGCCCCGCGCGGGCCCTTCTCCAGGAAACCGCAAAGTGGAAGTGGCGTCGGGGTGCCAGGCCTGTCTCGGAGAGGGGGAGAGCGTGGGGCGAACCCCTCTCTACGCTCCTCCTGCCTGCCACCTGACAGAACCACTTAACCCAGCCCGGCTGCCACCAATCAGACAGGTGCGCTGACTGACCTATCACAGAACAGAACTTACTCTATTTTAAAACTAACTTTGCCAATGGTAACGCCCCTTAGTGACTGTTAACTGCGTGGACTTACCATGTATGGATCTTGAAACTGAATTGGTGTGTTGTTACAAAGTACTCTCAAGTGATTGCAGTACACTGGTGGTGGAAGTCAGTGGTGCTTGCAGATTACAGAGAGGACCCATGTACCTTGAATTAAAGTGAACTGAAAAACAGAGAAGTGTACTGAACTTAAAGAGAACTGAAAAAGAGAGTAGGAAAGCAATACTGGATTAATTTCCTGAAGAATACGACACAAAAGGAAACAGTTGTGTGTTATTAATTAACTGTTGCTATATAGCACTTACAGTACAGTACCTTACAATAATTAATACAAACTGAATGTCATTTACGCAATTGATAAAGCTCCAAGTTGATGCCTGAGGCAGCTAAATTAATTGAAACATTGATTGTATCTGAATTGGAGTTTCAATGAAAAGATTTAGTTTAAAAATGACTGTATTGAAAGGTCTGTTGAAATCAGATGATCGTGAAAGTTTTGCTTATGCATTAATTCCTTTAAGTCTGTTCAGTTGTCGTGTGGCCAGTACAAAGACTTTTGACAGGAAATTAAACATGATAATGAAACAAAGCGCGCAGCTGAAACGCACAAGGAAATGAAGAAGTCAAAGTGGAACCACGGCCAAAAAAGGTAAATAAAAACTGCAATCGAAATGAAATCAGTGCCTTCTCAAGAGCAGAGCAGTTTATTCAGCTCGTATTCCATTAGAAATATTTAGTATTTGAGGGAGGGATAGATCGTCCTTCCTACAGTTTCCACGCGGCGCATAAATAGGTTATCAGGAATGGAGAAGGATTTTATTTTGTTTTAATTTTCCAAGGGGGACCTCTTGGAAACGCAAATCCTAATACGTGACACAATAAATAAATTAAATCCATAATGTTCCTTCCCCTTACTTGCTATTAATAGTAAAGAGGACAGCAGTGAATTCAGACAGGATTAAAATCTCTTTTTGATGTGGTTCCACTGTTCGCAGAACGCGATTTCTCGCTGTTTGTTGCAGCGGGAAACTTCAGAACTGCCACCGATGTTTTTTGTGAGGGGAAACAATGCCAGCTGAAAACCTCAGAGAGAAGAGTGTTTTCCCTGGGCCTGGGGGGAGATTGGGGGGCTGGGGGGGGTTAGAGGATTTCAGAGGATGGAAATTATCAGAGTGGAAGATAGTGTTCACAGTGGAGAATTCGGTAATTGGGATGTTCGCGGTGTAGGGGAGTGAAGAGAAGAAAAAGAACACTCAATCAGATGTTAAAGGGGACATTTTGTTTTCCTCTTCAAAGCAAGCAAATGAAATCCACCAACAAGTGTCAAAGTGTGTGTGTGTGTGTGTGTGTGTATACGTGTTTGTTCCATTTTACTTGAACAAGTCTATTCCATTTTGCTGAACAGTTGATCCATGATGGGAAAGATTTTCCATAAATTCTATCTGAATTTATAGCGCCAGTCATTGGATGACCATGGGTTCTGTTTCAAGTGAAGAGCTACTGCACAGGCACTGGCCATATGCCATCAATATCGCAAAAGAGCAAGTGGAGGGCTTTTACATCCTCTGAATATATGCATATACCAGCAGTTTCCCAGACCAGTGAGCGAAGAGCTTCCACTTCATCATATGGGGCATACATGATGTCAGTGTCAGAGAAGTGTCAGCTGCGTCTGTCTGTCCCTCCCCCAGGCAGGCGCTGAGGGACCTGCTTCCTACCTGCAGGCTGTGGGAGGGGCTTCAATAGACTCCTCCCCTTCACAAGGAGTATGTACAGTATGGCTGTGAAGTGCACCAGTGCACTTTCTGTGGGCCCTTCTGTTTCACAGCAATATGTCCGCAAGGGGAGACGGAAATATTGCGTCTGTAGTGCAACGCGACGGCGATGACACGGTTAGACACGGCGGTGAAAAAAAACCCCCACAAAACTGGCAGTCTTGGAGAGCCGCCGTAGAAGCGTGTGGAAGATTAGCTCCATTCACAAGCAGTCCGTTGTAAGGGATATTATATGGAGCAAGCTGAAAGACGGATAAGTGGCGAAGGAAAAAGAAAATGTACAAATATTGTGAAAGAGCTGAAAGACCTGATCTGCTATTCGCATAATAGGCGAGGCCTGGGTCATTTGTGGCTCTTGAATGAGCATTTTGGGTACAGCTTGACCCCTCTTTAGCCAAAAACCCCTCTATAATTCCCCTCTCCTCCATTCCTTTCTCCTTTCCTTTTTTTTTTTTTTGTTATGTTTATCGGCGAATCAGTAAAGTCGCAGCGTACAGTTCATTTCAGCGGCGTAATTGTCGGCGGTGCATTCTGGGAGACGGGGCCGGAGCGAGTAACATGAGGAAATGTTTTAGCGACTAATCACCATAAGAAAGGAGTCTTTGAGAGCGTGCGCGACTCCGCTGTCAGCGCTAGGAGCAGATAATGATTCTGTAATAATGGCACATTGTCCATACTTCAGGCTCCAGGATGAAATGAGGCTGAGAAGGTGGAACGGGGTTTAATGGAAGGCTGCGTTTAACTGTTTAGCTCCACAAACATCGGATGCAGAAACCATGCAGACTTTCTCAATCCACTCATCTAGGTTTTAAGTAACGAGACAGATTCTTCAACAACTCCCATTCGTTTTTGTTTGGTGTTGGCAGGTTTCTTTTTGAAGATTGAGATAAATATTTTCCCCACCACCTGTCCATACTGTAAGTCATTTGTGTGATACAGGTTTGAATTCTCATTTTCATGTGTTTATATTACTGTCCATGGGCTACTGTAGAAATGATGGCTATAAGTGTTCTTCGTTAGTATTATTAATAGAAAGAAGAGATGCTAAGGGCTTATTTCTTTCTAAGTGAACTGAATTACCAGGCTGAGAGCAGTATGACGATTGCGTATGTGAGTACTGTATAGGTTTGGCCAAGACCAAGATTGTCAGGGCTTCATGAAATTTAAGTTTGTGGGCTCTATTGAATGAGTCTTTGGACAATGTTGTGCAGTCTGAAGGCTGGTCCAGTTCCCTTCATCAGTCCTGCTTCATATGTCTTATGTGCGTGGGCCTCTGCTCTTTCCACTCTGACTGGCTCCACTGGCTTTGGCTTTTTGCGCAGTGGAGGTTGCCTTTGAGTGGAACGGTGGGCTGAGGGGTTGTTAATGTTGGAATATAGGTCACAATAACAAGTGTGCTATTTCTTTTTTCTTTCTACTTTTTTGGGGACTTTTCTACTTTAGATGCAAAACACATTTTTCCTCATCATCCTGGCAGGGTGCACGCTTGTTTGGACCTACGCATCTGTAGCTCTAGGATTGCTCAATTTTGGGAATTTCAGAAAGTCTGTGGGAAGTTCCTAGAATTTTCTGGAATTTACCAGAAGTTTTCTGACCCTTTGCAACCCTGTGTAGCTCACAGGTCATGAAGTCAGGTTACCTTCTTCTCCACTTTCTGTTGGCTTGTTGGCTGGATGTCCGTGATGTCATCGGACACATTGTAGCTTTTTAGCTGGAAGCAAAGCCAGCCCAATAAAGCGAAATTACAGTGGTTCTTTATCTCGACTATTTCAGAAAGGCACGGCGTATGAAATCATCTATAATCAGTGCCTTGGCTGCTGCTTGTCACACATTTATATATAGAACTGTGCAGTTGTGTTTGGCTGCTTGTGTATTTGGCAGGAGTTCATGAAATGTCATTTAAAATACACTTTAGTCTTTGATCGTGGCTTTATTTCTGTTTTTATGCCTGCCTGCGTGTTTCACACGTGTTGTGGTTTCATGAGGATTTTTTTTTTTATTGGAATCAGTCAATGGTGTGTGTGCATGTGTGTGTGTTTGTGTGTGTGTGTGTTTGTGCATGTGTGTGTGTTTGTGTGTGTGTGTGTTTGTGTGTGTGTGTGTGTATGTGTGTGTGTGTGCGCATATATGTGTGTATGTGTGTATATGTGTGTGTGTGTATGTGTATGTGTGTGTGTGCGTGTGTGTGTGTGTGCATGTGTGTGTGTGTGTGTGTGTATGTGTGTGTGTGTGTGTGTGTGTGTGTGCATGTGTGTGTGCATGTGTGTATGTGTGTGTGTGTGTGTGTATGTATGTATGTGTGTGTGCATGTGTGTGTGTGTGTACAGCAGTGCAGCAGGCGGAGGTGCAGACAGCTGTGAAGCGGGGCTCAGTGGATCCTCCTCCATATGTTCTGGGAGCGTTTCACACAACCAGAGAACCTTATGCCTGGCCCCCAAAAACCTGGAGCAGAGCAGCAGGGAATTGCCTGCATTCATCCCTGGAAGAGGGGCTGAGAGCTGAGGGGAAGGCGAGCAAGGCAAACAGGGATTCACACAGAGGAGCACAGATACAGCCACAAAGCACCGGAGACCCTACAGAGCTCCTCACTCAGAAGCTGCGCTTCACATCAAATTCAATTATAGCATAGCATAGCATATCATAGTACTGTATAGTATAGTATAGTTTTGTATAGTATAGTACTGTACAGTATTGTTCAGCAGAGTATAGTATAGTAATGTACAGTGTAATATACAG
This sequence comes from Anguilla rostrata, assembly GCF_018555375.3. NCBI lineage: Eukaryota > Metazoa > Chordata > Actinopteri > Anguilliformes > Anguillidae > Anguilla > Anguilla rostrata. Next base: position 21,429,122 of record NC_057936.1, on the reverse strand, counting down.
TATTCAGGCATCCTGTTTGCATGGCATATCCCTGTTCATAATGACACTGCTAACTGGCACAATGTCAGACAGCACTGTCTGTCACACATGCCTGTAGTTCTGCGTGTCTTGAATCTGTGCCAAGAAAAAAGTAATTGTACGATGAGGAATTCATGAGGAATTGTGTGGTGTGTGTGTGTGTATGTGTGTGCGCGTGTGTGTGTGTGTGTGTGTGTGTGCGCGTGTGTGTGTGCAGATAAATGAATGGATAGATAAAGTGACAAGTACAGCAAATAGATATGAATGTAATCTGCACTGTTCACACAATCAGTGTTTGTTCTTGAAAATAAAAGATGTTTTCCCTCTTTGGGTGTAGAAGGCCTTGATGGCTGTAGCAGGTGCTGATATCAGTGAGCATAAGGGCCAGGAGGCTGCAGACCTGTCCAAATGCCCGTGCCCAGGCTCGATGAATAAATACATACAGGTAGTTAGGGAAGGCGTGAGGGTGGGGGATGTCACTTCACACCGTGGCCATGCACCCCTCCCTCACTGGCACTAGGGGTGGGGGGGGGGACCCGGACAAACTGTCCGCGCGGCGAGCCAGTCGCCCGCCCCCCCACCGCGACGCGAGTGGGCGCTCCCTCCCCCCCGCGCCACACGCGGGACGCACAGGCGGCCACAGGCCTCGCTTTAATTACACCTGCCTTTTTATTAAACGAACAATTCCAATTTCATACTTTAAAAGCGGAGGCGACGCGACCCCCACCCTCCCAAAAAAAAAAAAAAACACGGGGTACTTCTGCCCGGCGCCCATGCACTTTGTACAAAACCCTCCCACCCCCCACCCCCCAGAAAAAAAGAACACAACAAAAAGAAGGAACGGCACCTAAAAAGACGTAGTAAGCCATCTGCATCGGGCGGAGTGCCAGTGCCTTGCCAATGTACCCGGACCACCTGGCCGCAGTGGCAGCCAAGTATGGCAGCCTGGGCCCCGTAGCCTCCAGACTGCTGCCCCCTTTAGCTGCTTTGAAAGTCAGGCGGGCCCTGGAAACAGAGCTGCTGCGTCTCCCCTGCCAATAGCTTTGTTTGAAGCGAGACAGCCTGCGCAGCGCTGGGGAGACCAGACAGTAAACAGTGCCCCCTTTCAGCACCCCCCCACCCCCCCAAACACAGACACACACACACACATCTTCTTTGTGTGCGTTTGGGGTGGGTGGGTGTGCGGGGTGGGGTGGGTGGTGGGGGGGGGGGTGGTTGTTCTCGTTCTTTCTTCTCTTTTCTTTCCTTATTCATTCACCCCCCCCTTTTTTTCCTGAGAATTTAGTGGCATCATTTTTTTTGTTGTCGACCTGCAATCACCTGACTTCGATTTTTAAAAGACCCAGCCTGTGCCCACCACCTGGGTAGGCACAAACACGCACACACACACACACACACACCCTTGCCACCCTAAAGCCTCATCTGAGTTGGTTGACAGCCCTGGGAACGGGTGAATCAGAGTGGCACTCCTGGGGCACCAGTGCTGGCATTGCTGGTTGGTTTTGTCTTTTCCTTTGTAGTCATTTGTGTACATTTGAATGAGTACTTTCTAGGCCGCTCATTCACAACCCAAATGCCTTCATTATGCTAACATGTATCTCATGTTAAATGTACATAATGCGACGTAAAATAATATCAAAAGATTTTTCCGGTAGCATTTCGGGTACATTTGGCAGTGATAAAATATGTAACCATGACAATATTATCAATGTGCAACCGTTTCTTCTTTGTGATTAATTAGATAATTTATGAAAAGATTGCTTATTAATATTGAATATAATACAGGATTTGTTGTCACAGAACATGATGTATTGTGCTAGGTTCTTACATTAATTTTTAAAAATGATTTTCTCTTCGGCTTCACTCTCACGGCAGTAGAATGTGAAGAGCTGGACGAGCGCAGTAGGATTTATTTTGGAGATAAAGAGTTTGCTGGGATTTCAAACGGCCTTTTCCCCTCTCTCCCACCCGCTTTGGGACAGTGATGTGGGGGGGTGGGTGGGGGGGGGTAGCGGGGGCAGTTCTAATCAGAGGGATTTCAGAGGGGTCCGGAGGATAGATGGGGGGGATGTGGTTCCAGGAAGCAGGTTTGTAACAGGTAGTGCCAGGCCGGGGGGGCCAGGTACGCCCACTGAAAGACTAATTGATTACTGCGGAACTGCCGGGTGATAAATAGCCGATGCATTGCTTTCCGCTGGAGAAAGGCGGGGAAGAGGATATTGTGCTAAAACAAGGGATTGGGGGGGGGGGCGGGGGCGGGTTGGGGTCAGACGCTGTGCAGAGAGAGAGATGCAAGCCACATAAATTAGGAATATGGTTGGCGCTACCGTGACTGTGCTAAAACAATTTCCAGTGTGATGTATGTCAGGCACATCGTCCTAATATTGGGCAAACCGCTCAGTCCCATACATTTTTTACAATTTTGTTTTACTGGCAAACATTTTCCCCCAATTGTTATTTATACCTGTACACATATTTTTGTTCTCAGGGAAGCAGATTAAAAATCTGTCACTTAGGTTACAGGAGAATGTATTTACTTATTTTATTTGTCATTATAAATAAAATAATTGCCATTGCTGTTGAAGCCTTGTCCACACACAGTAACATGCTGTGTAGCTGTAAGTTTTACCCTAAAGATGATTTTGAATGGTTCTTCTGGAAACATGACCAACGGTAGTGCTGGGCTTTGTGACATCGCAAATAAAAGAAAATGTTTTTGTCAGCACATGCCTATTCAGATATCCACATACATGCGCGCACACACACACACACACACACACACACGTGTGCACACACGCATGCATGCACACACACACACACACACACAATTGGAGTGCTTACTCTCAGCTGGTACTATCAGAGCCAGACATCCTGACTGGCCCTGGCACAAGTCTCTGATAGCTCCCAGACTGAGAGAGAACCGCACCGCTACCAGTACTGCCAGAGAGAGATAGGGGGAGGGAGGAAGAGAGAGAGAGGCAGAGAGAGAGCCAGAAGGAAAGTGAAAGCAAGGGAGAGAGAGAGAGAGAGAAAGTGAGAAAATGACAGTGGCACAGAAATCCTAGCTGTACTACTGCAGCTTCCTTCTCCATTTCTCCAGAATGGATCGATAAGCTGGTCGATGTGCCAGGCTGACACTGTCCACAGCTCAACAATCATGGCCAGCCAGTACACACACACACACACACACACACGTACACACAATTACACGTACTGCACACACATACACACACGCGCGCATGCACACACACGTACACACATAAATGTACACATACTGGACACACACATTTTAATTCTTTAATTGGGTCCACATTTATAAAATGCATCATAAGGGCCCAAATATATTTCAGTTGCTGTCTGATGTCCTTCACTTGAGTAGCAGAAAGCAGAACATCTTTTGCAACTGACTACATTAACGACGGCAGTTACGACGGGTGCGCGGTACGCACACATACACACACACGCGCACACGCACGCATAAACGCAAAACTTTTGAAACCCTTTTCTAGCTCTTGTAAAATAGGAAGAGTGAGGGGAATCACTTTTGTAAAGATTATTGACCATCCGTTTAATCTGGCTACACAGAAATGACATTTTTCATTTACACGAGGTGAAATGCAAATGTTAGGAATGAAGTAAAATTTATGTCAAAGACGGATCCATTGCGAGCTATTGATAGGTAATTACAATGTCATAAGCTACTGTTCAGGTAACTGCAGAGTTTTAGAGCAGACGCAGCTGAAGCGTGTCAGGGAAGCAGCCTCAGTGCCGTGCCCATAGATTCGGCAGTAGTGCTGGAGGGCTGCCGGGGCAGGTGCTGGCGCGGGGACCTGCAGTCGGGGCATCTCTCCAAGCGTGTCCCCTCAGGACGGGGCGCGGGGTAACCTGAGAGAGGGCGCTCCCCGGCGGGCCGATCGATCGCTCCCTCGCGGCCCTCCCAGCCCGGGACTCTCCTGGAGAACACCCCGGCGCCCGCCCGCCATATGAGCACGTCCACATTTCATTAAAAAAATGCCTTTTAAAAATAAACCTTTCACTCATGGCTTCAGATTTGCTCGGTCCTGATTTTGCGAAGGGTTTCTGTTTGTTTATTCGTGTGGCATGCAGTATCGCAGTTAGTTTGCGATGGGGATTGGAGTTTATTAATTGGCTAATTTCATTTGACTGGCTGATTGATTGATTTGAGCCCAGTCGGTCTGGGTGTTACGCTGGAGTCGCTGAAACTCGGCATTCGAGTGCACAGAGACGAGAAACTGACACCAGAGCAGGCCCCATTCTCTCGTCTTTCCTTCTGTTTCTCTCTCCCTCTCTCTCTCTCTCTCTCTCTCTCTGTTTCTCTCTCTCTGTCTCTCCCCCTCTCTCTCTCCCTCTCTCTCTCTTTCCTCCTCTCTCCCTCCCTCTCTCCTCTCTCTCCTCCCTCTCTCTCCTCTCTCTCTCTCACTCTCTTCCTCCTCCTCTCTCTCTCTCTCTCCCCCCCCTCTCTCCCTCTCTCTCTCTTCCCCTCTCTCTCCCTCTCTCTCCCTCTTTCCCTCCCTCTCTCTCCCTCTCTCTCGCTCCCTCTCTCCTTCTCTCTCTCCTCTCTCCTCTCTCTCTCTCTCCCCTCTTCTCTCGCTTCTCTCCCCTCCTCTCTCTCCCTCTCCTCTCTCTCCCCTCTCTCTCTCTCTCTCCTCTCTCTCTCTCCCCCCCCCCCCCTCTCTCTCCTCTTTCCTCTCTCCTCCTCCTCCTCTCTCCTCTCTTCTCTCTTCCCCCTCTCTCTCTCTCTCCTCTCATCTTTTCCCTGCGCTGAGGGCAGCTGTGCTGTCACAGGAAGCACATTGTCTGGGCCGGAGGAATCTCACGCTGCTGCAGCCCTCTTATCGGCGAGGGAGAGGCGGGGGGGGGGCAGGCGCTCTGAGTCTCTGCGGAGCCCGTATTGACTCCCCTCACCGACATACTTCAGGGGATCAGAGCGGGCTTACGGGGATGTGGAAAAGGGAAAGAGCAGAGAGAAAGGAGCGATTGTGCAGCAGCGTGCGTCTTCCCTGTCCAAAGCGGGCTGGCTGTGTTTGCGAAGCGCTGTTTTGTTCTCAGAGTGAGATCCGGACGGCCTTGTTTTCCGCGCTCGTCTTCATCGGGGGGGGGAAGCGCCCGCCGCAGCCTCTCACCGATACTGTAGTGGCGGAAAAAGACAGGCAGCAGATTCGCTAGTCTTGTCTCTCTCCCTCTGTCTGTGGAGAAGAAGGGATGGAAGAAAGAAGGGAAAAAACGACATCAGTAATGCTATCCATTACGGTGCTATAATTATGGTAAGTGAGGCAGAACCGAATCAATACGGCAATTCATCAATTGCATTCCAAACTATTTCGGTCTGGTTTATGTCATGCCGCTGCCGATGGCGTCCTTCACCGGGCACAATATCTCGCCCGCACGTCAAGGTTCCCCCCCGCCTACGCCCCCCCACCCCCCCGCAGTCCTAATCCACTTTCCCGAGACGTCCATTATTTGGCCGCTCTCCGCCGTAATGTTAATCATGCTTTCGTTAATTGATCCGCCGCCGCCGCCCGCGGTCGGGCCGGCGATGGGAGAGCGGTTCCCGGAGATTGCGACGGGGCGGCGGACAAGCCGAGGGACGGGATGGGGGGGGGGGGGGGGCTCTGCCCAATTCGAGCCCCCGCGGTCTGCAGCTACGGGCCGGGCGCTGCCCGTCAGGCCCTTTAGACAGAGCGGCGTGTGGAGGACCTTCCCCTTTCACAGACCCACTTCATCTCTGAGATACACTGGGAAGTGTTGCACAGTGATAGTATGTCCATACACAGTGAAATGCTCAATGTTAAATGAGCTCTTACAGAGTACATGTGCTTTCTCACAGTAAAATATCCAGTGTTAATTTAACTCTACCAGAGTACCTACGAGTCCATTGGGGACCTTATGTACTGAACTTTTTACTCTGCCGCTGGACTCATATAAACTCTGTTAGAGTTGAATTAACACTGGACATTTTACTGTGTACCTCAACTGTCTTCTCATGGAAAAATGTGCTTTTTCTTATATCCATTCTGTGCAGTGATTTGTCTGGTAATGTACTTTGAAGTGCTTTTACCGCAATATGTTCAGATGAAGACAGATATAAGTTTTTGTTTTGAAGTGTCATTGATATTGCAATGCAAAGGATGAAGACAGAGGTAAAATATTATCAGCCAGCACAATATTTTATTCTCATCTCCCTGCAAACCGGTGTGGCAAAATATAATCAGGCAGCACAATATTTTATTCTGTTCTCCTGCAAACTGATGTGGTGTAAGGAAACGTGGTCCAGAAACATCTTGGGGGGGGTTGGAGGTTTGGGGGTGGGGGTTGGTGGACTTCCACAGTCAGGCCTTCATGCAGTCTCTGTCTCAAGTGTCCAGTCCTCAAATTATCCAGAAACTCACATCCTGCAGTGGTGAAAATCATAGACCCATAGTTACCATTAACACGATTTACACGGCCACTATTAACAGTTGGTTTAATTTTCACTTTTAAAAAAAAAAATTTTTAGTCAGGTCTTTTTCTCTGTGGGGGTTGTCAAAATACTGACCGACCTGGGGAATATAAGACTGTGATAAAGCAAACATCCAGTCATTCACCAGCTATGATTCAAACAGGAGTCCCAGAATCTCAACATATGCTGTGCCTAGAACAGACTCCCTTATCACTCTAAACCCCGAGTAAAATCTGATATAGCATCGTTTCTCTAATGTCTTTAGAGGCTATTATATTATTATGATTATAAGATTATATTATGATTTCAGGTCGCTGTATTCATATAGATTGCTATTTAGTGACACTTAAATGTTGCATAAGGAACATTTTTTAACACAGATCTTATTACAGAGATATTTGACTAAATATAATGTTTTCACTGTTCTTTGATCTTGATTCTCATTTGCTTTGCTTCCTGCTAGTTCTGTATATAGGCCTTATTCTTATTGTTCAGCATATATTTGAATGTATTGAATATACTTTAGTACATTTGAAGGGTTATTGATGGTGAAAAAGTATATTGAACAAAAGAAAACAAATGATTATTTATTTTATTAAATAATAATAATTACTATTATAGTGTAATTAACAAGAACAGCTATAATGATTATCGCTACTGTTATTATTATTAGTATTAATAATAATAATAATAATAATAATAATAATAATAAAATAATAATAATAAAACAAAATCCTAATAATATTAGTAGTAGTACTAATAATAATTTTATTATTATATACTAATTTTATTTAATTTATTATTATTAATATTATTAATACAAGCTATAATCTTTATAGCAATTTTGAGTAGGTATTTAAACTAATTTTAATTATTATGAATTTCTTATTTTCGTGTGGAAAGGCCGAAGTAGCCTGGAATTGGTAAATGCTAGAAACAAGTCTGTGTGATGTTGTGGTTTCACTTGCACCACAAACCTCATTTGGCCGAATGAGTGAGTAGCTCAGCCTTGCCAATGTGAAATTAAAAGGAGGGATAAAAATGCGTCTGCCTCCTTGTGTTGTGGGATGTGTCCCTGCCAAGTGCATTGGAGATGGAATTTTCCAAACCACTTTTGTTAGCAAAAGTGTTTTTTGTTCTGATTGAATGCAATTACAATATTTGCTTGTCTTATTCTCTTTTTCTTTTACCTGCTCCTGTTTTTGAATGGTTGCAGTCAGAACAGTGAGTGGTAATTCCTGGAGCCTCTATTGTTTTTGGAAAAACATGGCACGGAGCATGGCGACTTCTGAAAGGAGACAGACAGCATTTTCAAAATGGGTGCCAAATCTTTTAAGATGGCTGCCAGGGCATCGGATGCAAGTGGGAGAAAGGGGAGGGGGGAATAATTGATAATAAATAATTAAATAAATACCAAAAATGCCATGTTCAAAGAAGGGGCACCGATTTCTTGCGGATTTCGTCCTCGGCCGTGTTTGCGAGTGTGTGCGCGCGCGTGTGTGTGTGTTTGTGTTTTCCTCTTTTTCCTTTTTTTTATAAATCAGAATGTTGTTGGACTTGGCAGCAAGTCCTTGGCAGCAGTAGCTTCTATGTCATCCAACAATGGAAGCAGCTAACGTGATTCTCTCCGTGTAGCTGTGCCTGGCAGGACCGTTTAACAGCTATGTTCGGGATAAACATGAGAGAGAGAGAGAGCGATGGAAGAGGAGGAAAGCAAATGACAGAGATTGGGTGACTAGCTGTAAAATGGCTTCTTGGCAATGGGGCGCTCTAATCCGAAGCCAAGCGTTTCCTCTTTATTTCCATTTTTATTTTTTAACCAATCGATTGGTTGATTTGAGCCGCGGTCAAAATGGCGCGGCGCGGAACGGAAAGCCGTGGCGACAGGTTTGCCGGTGCGGAGAAGCGCTCCCGGTGCACCTCCACGGTCTCAGCCGAAAAAGAGCCTTAAAATGGTGGCTGGCTGTTGTGCACAAAATGGAGGCTGGCGGGAGGGGCGAGGAGCGAGCCTCGAGTGCGCTGGCGATGGGCCGCTTCCCCGTGGCGCTTCAGGGCGAAAAAATAGACAACACGTCGGGGAAAAAAAATACAACTGGCTACCATTTCCCTTTTCACCATTTTGTTACGTTTTCCTGGCTCCGCGTCGGAAACGAACAGTGAAATATTAATTGTGAATTTTATTCTTGATGTTTTTGGGTTTTTGCGGGGGGGGGGGAACAGTCAGAGAGGCATCAGACAGTCATTTCGGGCGCTCGGGCTGTGGGCTCCTCACCAAGGGGAGATGAAAGCGCACTCCTCTTTCTCACTCGTTCCCTGCCGATCGGCCCGAGTTCAGGGCACTGCCAGGGCTGAACTGACTACCCACTGCCTCGGTTGGCATGGCCCAGAATTCCTCTGCGCTCTCGGGGAGATGCCAGGGACTCGCTCCGGATCGTTTTTTTTTTTTTTTTTTTTTTTAACCGTTGAGGATTTTTTTTTTCGAAGACCGCGCTTTCTTTTAAAGCCGTGTCTTTCGCTGTCTTTCTCTCTCGTGATCTCTCTTTCTTTTTTCCTCAAATTTACCATTTTTGTCATATCGCAGTCAGCTATGCTAAATATTATGGGGAATAAAAAAAAAAACAATTAAAAAATATTGCACACAGAACACATAAAATATGATAAATTGAGTCGTTGAATTCTTGAAATTATTTTTTAAATTATCATATGGGGTATTTTATTTCATTAAACAAAATATCTATATAAAGATAGTTTGAATGAATGCACATTATATTATGCATGTATAAAATGTAAAACATGCTTGTAAAAATTATTTTATTGTGGTTGTAAACATAAATAATGGTCTAGATGAAATTAAAGAAATGCTAAAGAGATTGATTTGTGGCTCAATGCATTGATTGATGGCATTTCTAAATTAAACCCTATATCATTTCATTACATATAAAATAAGAAAAGCGTGTAAAATCAATATGAACATATTTATGTTCCTAAGTAAATGTATATCATGCAGTAATATATTTATTTGTAGGGGAATTTTTTTGCCATGAAGTTATATGCAGGTTTACAGTAACACGCGGGCTTTTTTTACTCTGATTAAAATAGCAGTGGCTCTGTTTTACCCCAGCAGCCAAACCGGAGCTGCAGGTCCTTCTGTTGCTTTTCCCTGCCGTTCTGGCAGTGTTCATCAGGACGCGTGCTTCTGGCCGCTCGCTGCCAGTGCGTGGAGGTGTGGGAGAAACGCTCCACCGCGCACTCCACCCGCCGTTCTGCCCTGCGCTCTCTCCCTCTCCCTCTCTCTCCCTCTCTCTCCCTCTCTCTCCCTCTCCCTCTCTCTCTCTCTCTCTCTCTCTCTCTCTCTCTCTCTCTCTCTCTCTCTCCCTTTCTCTCTCAGTCTCTCTCTCTCTCTCTCTCTCTCCCTCTCTCTCCCTTATTCTCTCTCTCTCTCTCTCCCTCTCTCTCTCTCTCTCTCGGCTCCCCGGCTCTCTGGCGGTTTGCGAGTGGCGGCGCGGGCGAGCCCCCCGGTTGAGCGGCCGGCGGTAGAGGGGGTTCCCCCACGCCGGCGTGCCAGGGCCCGCGGGCGGGGAAGCGGCGGGCAGGGCGGCTCGTTGCCGGAGGCGCGCGTTCCAGGCTTGGCGTGCGTCCTCCAGTCTGGGGTCGGCTCCAGACAGGGGCCGCAGCCAGGGAATGGTAGCGAGCGAGCGGGCGAGAGAGAGAGAGAGAGAGGGACTGAAAGCCTCTTGCCAAATTGAATCATACAGTTTTCTTCCTCCGCCGTTGTCGTACCTCCAAGATCGCGGCCGGATTCTATTTTGGGCCTCGCAGCGAGCGGAGGACAGGGCCAGAGCGGGGAGCGGCCCAGGATTCCCTTCCCACAGAGCGGCGCCTCTGTGTCAGCGGCCTGTCCCCACTGCGCCGCCGCGCCAGAGGAAGGTGCAAACACCGCGATCATGTTTATTTCATTACAGCACATTTATTTATTCCTCTGCCTCGCAGTGACTTATTTATGTGCAAAGTCTTGAATTTAGTTTATATTAGTAAATTAGATTAGACCGATGGCGGAGGGAGGAGAGAAAGACCTTGGTATTATTCTTTCTTTTCTTTTTTTTTTTCCCCCTCATGATAATTTCCCAAGTCGGGAGATCCTTGGAGGAGCCTCTTTTGGCCTGTGACCCCAGAGATCAGCTGCGTGTTTATCTTCAGATGAGCGGGCTATGGGAATTTGGGGGAGGGCAGAGGCGGACGGGGCAGGAGAGGCTGTGAAACAGAGCCGTCCCTGCCTGCTCCGGCATGATCTACACCGCAGGGTGCGGGTCTGTCCGGCTCTCCCCCTCGTCTCCTAAAGCAGAGAGGCGGGACAGCGTTACCTGGCTGTGCCTGGGACGAAGGCAGCCGCGGCCATGCAGACCGGCCCCGACGGCCCACAGTGCACTGCGGCAGCGTGCGTGCGCAGACGGAGCCTGTCAGGGCTGGACGGTGTGGAGCGTGAGTCACAGCACACAAGCTCGCACACAGACAGGCCCCGCCGCTATTCCTCTGTGTCCCCAGGGGGGGCGGGTCCTGCAGCACTCGCCCAAATTAGATCAGGGGCAAACGACAGTCAAAACGACAACACTTTTTTTGACTCAGCGCTGTGTCCTCTCTCAGATCTTATCGCCGGAAGAAAAGGAAAAAAATTGAATCTGGTCAAACGGTGGCGTAATTCTCACTGAATCACAGAGTCACTGATTTAGCCTTCAGATTGGGGACAGCCCTCTCTTCTGACCTCTTTTTGATGTCTTGCTGGTAGCCATGTAACCGCAGAGAAAGACAGGGAGCATGTTTAGACTTGCAGACGCATTGATTTAATGATGTCCCTTCATTATTTTGTATGGGCTTGTTACAGCAAAGAATATACTGGTATTGTTTTTGCCTTGGTAAACACGGTGTAAAGAAAGATTTACAGTTTAGTGTATTTGCCGCACACTATAATAATATTGCACTCGTTCTCTTTCTCTCGCTCTCTCTCTCTTTCTCTCTCTCTCACACACACACACACACGCACACACACACTTGACCCTCTCTCCCTCTCTCTGTGTCTCCCCATCAGGGCTACAGGAGGTCACAGTACACATTAGATCCCTGACAGCTTCAACCTCTCTCTCACAGCCCAGCTATTTAGATAGAGAGGGAGGGCGAGGGAGAGAGAGAGCGGGAGAGAGCAAATTGAAAGCGGCCCCAGGGCTGTATATTTCACTGTATCCCAGGGGAATGATGGGATTCTGCTTCCTTTAGCCTTGCTGGGAAAAGGCCAAGAACTTTTTTTTCTCTCTCTCTCTCCCTCTCTCTTTCTCTCCGCCTCCCTTTTCCTCTCTTTCCTAGAAATTGCAGTTCATACCAGGGGAGTCTGCGTGTAGGAGAGGGGAGCGGGAAAAGGGGGGAAGGCAAAAAAAAAAAAGAAAAGAGGACGGGGAAGAGAGCGGGCTCTCTGAGAGAGCGGCCTGCCCATGGGCTCGCCAGTTTGACTTTTCCCACAGAGTCCCCGGCTAGCACGCCGGGCCCAGCCGCCCGCTCCCCGCACCCAGCCGCCTCGCTCCCCGCACCCAGCCGCTCGCTCCCCGCACCCAGCCGCCTCGCTCCCCGCACCCAGCCGCCTCGCTCCCCGCACCCAGCCGCCTCGCTCCCCGCACCCAGCCGCCTCGCTCCCCGCACCCAGCCGCCTCGCTCCCCGCACCCAGCCGCCTCGCTCCCCGCATTGTTCCTCTGCCATTCGCCAGAGCGCCTTTCCCTGCACCGCTCTTTGTTACTGCCGAAGAGCTGAGAGGCGAGCGGGAGGAGACAGGGAAGACGGCTGTGAAGAGAGAGAGGGAGGGAGAGAGGGTTAGAGAGGGAAGAAGAGAGAGAGAGGAGGGGTTAGAGCAGAGGGAGCGAGGAGAGGGAGAGGGAGAGGGTTAGAGAGAGAGAGGGAGAGGGAGAGAGAGGGAAAGAGGGTTAGAGAGAGAGGGAGGGAGAGAGGGTTAGAGAGAGGGAGAGAGAGAGAGAGAGAGAGAGGGGGTTAGAGAGAGGGAGCGAGAGAGAGAGGGTTAGAGAGGGAGAGAAGGGGGTTAGAGGAGAGAGGGTTAGAGAAAGTTGGGAGAAAGAGAGAGAGAGAGAGAGAGAGAGGTTTAGAGAGAGAGAGGGAGCGAGAGAGAGAGAGGGAGAGGGTGAGGGAGGGTTAGAGAAAGTGTGGGAATGATAGAGGGAGAGGGAGAGAGGGTTAGAGAAAGTGTGGGAGAAAGAGAGAGAGAGAGAGAAAGAAAGCAAGCAAGAGCCATAGTGGAATGAGTGAGAAGTTGGAGAGAACGACCTGAACGTGCTTATCTGGAAAAAATGCAGAAAGCTAAAAAAGATTTTCCTCATGCCCCTATTCCCCAAACGCGTTTCAGAAATCGCACTTTCAGTTCCAGGCTTTTGGCGCTAATTTCATATTTGATGTATAATTTCTGACTTTGCTTTCTGAAATAATAGCCCAAACACGATATTTTCTGTTCAGTTAAGTATAGCCTATTTCTTCAGTAAGAAAAATAGCCCTCAAAATAGCAAACATGTTCCCACCCACGCACCGGGCCTAATGACTCTCACATTCTCACAGTCTCCTGCTTGATCTTGGTCTTAGCTCAGCGCTCGTAGCTCAGCGCTCTCTCAGCCCCGCGTGGCCCGGGTGTAAATGTGTAAAACAGTCCCAGTGAGCACTCTGGGTAATGTCACGTCTGCTTGAATAGTGCAGCGGGTACAATTCCTCATCAGAGGCCAACATTCTCCAGCGCATCTGATAATGGTGTCACACTCCGGAGCGTTGGCCGGGCGATAGGCCTGCGTTGGCCTGCTTACTTTCTCCCTGGCTATCAGGCCTTCATCTCGTCCGCGGCTTCAGCTACTAGCTCCAGTGACAACTTACTTTGGCTGGCAGAGTCCCCAGCACGCATGGAGCCACACCATTTCTGATCGTTTGCACTTGGCCGTGCAAATTTGCCACCTGCAAAGCGAAGGCACAAAATGGAAGCAGGAAACATAGCTTTCTACGCGGATGTAGAGTGAGAAGCTGAAGCAGAAACGTGAAGAGCCAGGAGAGAGAGGGTCAGACTTTCCCTCCCTTGGCTGATAGCAGACAGCGCAGTTTGAGAGGAGAACACACCGGCTCCCTCGCACTCTGCCGATCCCTCCGGCGGCCATGTTTACGGACTGCTGCCTCGCCGCTCTCTCCTCGATGCCTCAGCTCCTCCCCAGCAAAACCAGGTGGTGATGTCATAATAAGGCCCGAGAGTCAGACACTGACTGGGTTTATGTCACCTGCTTCAGACCAGCTGCTTTGTTTAGTGCTTTACTGTGGCCAGGCTCTGGGCCCAGTGACACTAGCCCCGCCCCCTCCAGAGTGACCTGGTGTGCTCTATTGTCCTTTGAGGTGCATGCCTCATTTTTATCTTTTATGGGCCTGTTTGCGTGTATTTATTTAAAGTGCGGACAGCATCCCTAAATAGAGGTCGTAGTTACATCCTCCGCGGGCCCTGTTTCCTGACCCGTGGAACCGGCTCGTGTAAACAAGGTGGACCGCGAGAGGAAAGAGAAGCCACAGGCCCCTCGGCGGTCCGGTCCGCAGAGCCGGAGCACAATGGGCCTCTCCGCGGGGGAGTGGTATAAACATGGCGGGTGCTTCGTACGCAGTGACGTAAAGTGCAGGGGAGAGGGCAGGGTTACTCAAACACAGGACAGAGGCGCAGCCCGTGGAAACAAGCGCGCCCGGGCACCCCAGTCCCGAGCCCGGGAGAACAGTGAGCGACGCGAGCGCGCGATGGGGAGTGTGTGTGTGTGTGAACGCGGCGACCCCGCTCGGAGGATGTCCGCCGCGCACCGTAGCGTGAGCGGGCCAGGGGCGGAGCGGCGGTACCTGTGGCACAGGAAGTGCGTGCTCTCTTCATCTCTCCTCGCCCGTGTCCTCGTCCGCTGTGCGGCGTGCTGTATCTGCGTTTGTTCTGTTCTCCCGGTTCTACACCAGCACAGTGCAGTTTTAGCCTGTTTCAGAACAGAGCCGCGCACGGCCCCCTTTTCCACTCGAAAAGCTGCCCACTTCTCCCCAAAATATTTTGTGCGGGAAACCCCCGCTCCACTGCTCCACTGGGGAGAGGGCGACGGGAATGGCGCTGATAGTCTGCAGCGTTGAGAATTTGCAACACTGTTCCGTGTCTGGGGGAAAAAGGGGAGAGGAAGAGACAGAAGACGATACTTGTGGAGACAATAAGCCGTTCCCTCTTGCTTCACCTTCCATTGAGGGCCCAGAAAGGCGCGTTTGTATTTCTAAATTAAGTTTCTCCCTCCTTTTATTGGGCTGCGTGTTCCTGAGCCCAGTGTGTAAAGGGCCTTTTGAAAGCGGGGTTTTAACACACAATTGGATTACAGCGCTGCTCTTGGTGAGAGAGCGGCGTGCGGAGGCTCAGACCTGGGAGGGGTGCAGATGGTTCCGTGCATGCATAATGAAGCAGGCCGGGGCCACCCCCCACACCCCTACCCCCTTCCCCCAAATCTCAGCCCAATGGGGTGCTGTGAGCAGAGGGCCAGGGGCCACGCTTGGGCCCTTCAGCAACACACCTCGTACATTTGGAGTTCAGCAGAACCCCTCACGATTTCCTCGTCGGGCCAGGTTGTCTGAGCGTTTTCGCATTTACACGTTTGCACCGTTCCCTTGTACTCCTTCACGGGGGCCTGTTTTAGTGCTCAGCGCAAAATGATCTGCCTTCGGTTAACTTTCTAAATCTGTCGGCCCTTGCACTTCCTGCTTGGCAGTGAGCGTCGCGGAGATGTTTTGGAGTGAGCGGAGGTCCTGGCCATTGTTCATACAGGATTAGTGTGGTATTCCCAGCCATTTTAGGGCCCAGAATAATAGCGTTAGACCCCATTAGCGACTCACACATGGACCGGGTTTCCATTGAATAAGGATTCATTGAATTGATAAAATTGTCATAGTTTACACACTGACTTTTCAAGACAAATTTTTTTTAATTTCCACCCTGTCTGAACTCTCTTTCTGAACTAGTTCAGAACTAAATTTCATATTTATTTAGTGAATTCATCATCTTGCTATTAGCAATAAAGCATTAATTGGTGGATAATTTCTTTTTTGATCTTTGTCTGCAAATGAAGTTTTGGGGACATCCTGTGTGGACCAGTCGTGTGGTGTCCGTGTGCCACACAGTTTTTGATTGGGTCCTGTACTTGCGGTACGAGACTCGGAGAGCTGAAAAGTTTTACCGAAACACACCAACGGATCGGAACCCTTATTTTTCCAGGTTCCTGTCAATTACCCACACCCCCCGCCACCCAAGCACCCCCACCCCACCTCACCCCACCCCCCCAGCCTTTGCTGCTCTTCGAACAATGACGGAACTAAATTAGATGTAGACGGACCATTACTTTATGGCCTTTCACAGAGCGTAAGAGAGAGAGCGGGGTGGTGTGGGCTGGTGCGGGGGGATAAGTGCGTGTGAATGGGCTTGTTTGTGCCGCCGTTTTGTTGTTTGTTGTTTAGCGTAGGTTTTCTCTGTTGTTTTTTGGACGCAGATTTTTCCCCCTCTCTGAGGGCCCTCGACGGGGGGTAAATGCAGGTGTGACACACAGAGTCTGGGTCTCACGGCTCATTTGCATATTTAATTAGCGAGGGGAACCGGGTGAGAGCACTTGGTTGAGGGGGCAATGCCAGACTGTGTGAAAATACCCCCTCACACACACCCAGTGCACCCACCCCCCCCCCCCCTCCAAACAGCCCGCTTTCAAATATCTCTTTGCTGTTGCTGGGGGGACGTTTTGTTCCCCGGTCTCCAGATTGCCTTTGTTTTAAGCTGTTGATGCAGACCGCGACGCTGAGCAGAATGCAAACAAGTCTCTAAATTGTTTACTTTGTCTGCGAGGGGACGGGACGGCCAAACTTTTTTTTTTTGTCTACCTCAAGTTACGTTATAGCTACTTTTTTTTTTGTCCGCGTTTGGCGCCTCGTTTTTGTTTTTGTTTGTATTTTTTTCTTTTTTTTGGTTAAGTTTTCCCCGTCACGCCCGAGCGGCGCGGTCTCGTACCGGGTCTGTCGGTAACGGATTGGCTGCGTTCTTTGGGGATGAAAGGAGGGGGTCCGCTCGTCCGGCTGCGCTTGAATTCATGAACGCGTCGGTATCGGCGGGCCCGGGCGCGTTCCCCCGTTTGCTACGCGCGGACGAAAGGCGGTCAGAAATGCGCGCGTGGGGTACCGCGGCCCGACGGCCTCGCTCTCTAACTGTTCCAGCGCGCGGCGTGCGTGAGAGCAGACAGCGCTAGCTAGCTAGCCCGCTCCTCCAGCCCGGCCGGCTGTACGGCTGGAGCCCGGCGTGTGTGAGAGCAGACAGCGCTAGCTAGCTAGCCCGCTCCTCCAGCCCGGCCGGCTGTACGGCTGGAGCCCGGCGTGTGTGAGAGCAGACAGCGCTAGCTAGCTAGCCCGCTCCTCCAGCCCGGCCGGCTGTACGGCTGGAGCCCAGGCGTGTGTGAGAGCAGACAGCGCTAGCTAGATAGCCCGCTCCTCCAGCCCGGGCCGGCTGAAGGCTGGAGCCTGGCGGGGAGCGGCAGAAGCGCCAGCTAACTAGCTAGCCCGCTCCTCCAGCCCGGGCGGCTGTAAGGCTGGAGCCCGGCGTGCGTGAGAGCAGACAGCGCTAGCTGGCTAGCTAGCCCGCTCCTCCAGCCCGGTCGGCTGTGAGGCTGGAGCCCGGCGTGCGTGAGAGCAGACAGCGCTAGCTGGCTAGCTAGCCCGCTCCTCCAGCCCGGCCGGCTGTGAGGCTGGAGCCCTAGCCAGCGTAAGTGTCAGGGCTCCCGGCTCGCGCGGACACAGGTAATATTTCTCCACCTCCAGCAATTTTATCCGCAGTGTAAGATCAATACCCGCGCGGCATCCAATCATCCGGTGGGTATGTTCCTCCACCGCGCCGGCGGCAGCGGCAGAGAAAGACAAACCGGGACATAACTTATTTAACCGAGCGCTGTCCTAATGTGTATTTCCTCATCACGGGCCTCGCGGTGAATGATACTGTTAAACAGCGGCCGCCGAGCCTTCCGCCTCCTGTTTATGGGCTGCTTTTATGAGGAATGCTGGATGCCAATGTGTTTTTCAAGCTTTCTTCTGGCCGATTGATTTTCATAAGCAAGTGCCGCTCCTGCCAGCTGCACATTTTAAGCAGAAACGTGCAACGCTCTCACTGCCCCGCTCAGATTTACCCTTTCACACCGGACCCCCAACCAGCAAACAGGCCCAGGCTGCATGTGCACACTGCACTTTCACACAGGACCCCCAGCCAGCAAACAGGCCCAGGCTGCATGTGCACACTGCACTTTCACACAGGACCCCCAACCAGCAAACGTGCCCAGGCTGCATGTGCACACTGCACTTTCACACAGGCCCCCAGCCAGCAAACAGGCTCAGGCTGCATGTGCACACTGCACTTTCAACAGGACCCCCAGCCAGCAAACAGGCCCAGGCTGCATGTGCACACTGCACTTTCACACAGGACCCCCAACCAGCAAACAGGCCCAGGCTGCATGTGCACACTGCACTTTCACACAGGACCCCCAGCCAGCAAACAGGCCCAGGCTGCATGTGCACACTGCACTTTCACACAGGACCCCCAACCAGCAAACAGGCCCAGGCTGCATGTGCACACTGCACTTTCACACAGGACCCCCAGCCAGCAAACAGGCCCAGGCTGCATGTGCACACTGCACTTTCACACAGGACCCCCAACCAGCAAACAGGCCCAGGCTGCATGTGCACACTGCAGCCAGGCAGGATATGAGCGGGAAAGTATTAGTTAATTAACCTCCAAATTCCAGGAAATTCTGGAAAAGGGAATTCAGGACTATTACGAACATACTTTTATATCCAGTGAGTTTTTCTGGATTTGGCTTTGCATGCCACAATTTTAGATTTGTAATCAAACGATTCGCATGTGGCTAAAGTGCAGATTCTCCACTTTTACTTAAGTGAATTTATGTACACTTTGGTTTCACCATGTAGAAATTACGACACTTCTTATACATGCCCCCCCCCAATTTATGGGAGTACAGAGCTAAGTTGAGAAGAAAAGAAAAAAAAAAAAAAAAACAAGTCTTTGTCCCAAACATTATGGAGCTGACATGTTAGGGTATCTGACCTGAGAGAGGGAGTGAGGGGTTGAGGGAGACAGAGAGAGTGTAGGAGAGAGAGGGAGTGGGGTTAAAGCTGCAGTAAAACTACAGTCTGTATGTAGTTGTGTTGAGGGTGAGGGAGAAAAGGGCCGTGGAGGTTAAGGTGTTCCTGTAGTACAGCACACCTCTCAGCCTCGTCTGTCAGAGCAGTAATCCCGCGCTGGTGAGACCGCCTGGCTACAGTGGAAGCGCAGGGAGAAAGCCCAGCGCCATCGACCCTCTTAAAGGGAGACGAGCGAATTGGGTTTCACCTGTACAGCCAGCGCAGTGCTGGCTTTGGCTGGTCCACCATAGATGCCTCCGGAGAACAGAAGTGCACTGGGAGCCGCTGGACTGTCTGTGGTCACGACACTGCACAGTGACTAAATGAAGTGGCCTGCTGAGTCCTGCTGTGTATCGTGTTCTGTGAAAAAGAGGGGTGTTTGGGGGTGTTTTTACTGTGGCTGTTCTGTGCGCAGACCCCTAAGCGTGCTTTCTTGTCTGTTTTGCAGAATCAGGACAGTCTGAAAGTCCAAACCAGCCCAGTGAAGCTGACATCAAGGACCAGCCAGAAAACGGTGAGTTTGATTCTGCTGCTGCTTACTAAACCAGGATCCACGTGACAGCCATTTTGTACTGCCTGTTCTTTAAATGCCAAGCGTGTAGCATAAAGCTCCTGCAGAACCACAAAGTCTGTAGGCCTTTGCACCACCAGTCTTTTACTGAGTAGCTTTAGGCAGTGTCTGTACTGGAGGTCACCCCCCCCCCCTACCCCCCACCCCCCCCGGTGCAGCGGTTGTAAATCAGATTTTAGCTGAAAGGTACCAGCAGCTGCCGGACTCGTGCCCTGTAGGACTAGAGCGGCCTATCAGCAGCCTGACGCACAGACAGGCTGGAAATAAGCTGAAGCTCTTCCTATACGCACGGACCGCGCGCTCACTCCAGAACACAGGTTCTGCTTCCTCCGTCTCCGTCTCTGACTCCTCCACTCGCGGGCGGTGAGTCTGAGTGTCTGAGTGCGGAGCGAGGCCTGGTGTGACCGCCCGGCCTCTGCAGGCCGGAGCGAGGCCGTTACTCTGAGAGGATTGGGTCGGGGAGGAGGCGTGAGCGCACGTGCGCCACGGGGATTAGCGCCCGGGCCCAGACGCCGCCGTCCGCTCGCTGGCCCGCCGGCCGAACCGCGCCGACGCCCGCGGCCTCCCCCCCTCCCTTCCTCCCCCCCTCCCCGCCCGCCCCGCCCGCCCCTCCGCATTAAGCAGGCCGGTGGTATCAAAGGCTCCTGTGATGTATTAGATATGCGAGGGCCAATTCTCCAACCGCGCGCCTCCGTTCCGCACGGCCCCGCGCCGGCCGCGAGGGGGGAGGAGCCGGGACGGGAATCAGAGCGCCGCTTTTCCACCGCGGTTACAGATGGGCTCGCCCGGTCTGATTTATCCGCCCTCGCCCGGCGCGTATTGTTTGCATAAACCTCGCAGTAGATCAGCGAGACGCACAGCTGCAGCGGCGGGGCGGCGGGCGGCGGGGCGGGGCCTCAGCCGGGAGCGCAGCCTCCGTCTGGACCGCGTTTGCGATCAAACACCCGGAGAAATGAATGAGAGACGGGGAGACGAGCCCCCTCCCGCTCCCCGGGCCGGGGGGAGAGGGGAAGCGCGCGGAAAGTGAAATCATTACGTGGAGCGTTATGAGATTGAAAGGCCTTTGCAATATAGATTTGTCTTGCTTTGTTAGTTTATAACCACAGCATTACGGCTTTTACATTTTCGCAGATATGGCCCATTTCACATTAAGCAGGCTGGCCGCGTGCCAGTGTCGAAAAGCCAGCTTTACCCTCTGGTATCTAATCACACCAGAGGCCGCCCCTGCCGGAATATTGGCTATCTGCTAGCGCTCGGCTAGCACGCCGGTAGCCATGTGTGAAGTTGTGCTTGGAGGCAGGCTCCATCGGCGCGTCCCGAAGCAGGGGGCGGTGTTAGTGACCCGCGCGTCCTCTCCAGGCCTGTGCGATTGGCCTTTAGCGAGCTGCAGCCGCAGCCGATGCTGCGTCGAGCGCTGGACACGCGAGGCTCGCTAGCCGCGCTGTAGGAGGAGCCAGCGTCTGCGCGGGCCTGCTAGGAGGCCAAGCAGGGCTTTCAGCCGAACGAACGGAGCGCTCCGGGTCGGGTCGGACCCGAGCGACGGTCGGAACGCGGCGGCTTGCGTACCCGCGCGCGGCTCCAGTAAACGCCACGGTCGCTTTCCGGCTGGCGGCTTGGACCTGCACCAGAGGGCGCCTGACAGGGTGGCGGCTGCCAGCTGGGTCACAGGTGGGCCTCTTTAGCACTGGAGCTAAGGCTGGTCCAGAAGCGGGCCAAAGCCGCAGGGCAGCCCGCTGCAGCGTGGCCGGGCTCTGTGCCTGCTCCAGTCAGAGCCGCTGCCTCCTGGCCCGTGAGTGCGGCTCTGCCCCCACGCGCTCCCTCCACGCCAGTTACGATTGGCGGACACAGACAGACGGGTTGCCAGTTCATCCCTTCCTCTCGCATATGTGGCTGATCCCGTCGACTCCTCTTCGCGCTCTCCAGTGGCTGAACTGAAGGTCACTCATCTCGTCTGTCTCTCCCGTGCGAATACGCACATCATCGCTCCATAAATGAGTGTCTATTTGTGTTTTTATTTATCTGACTTATTTATTTTTTTACACTAACTCCATCTGTCGTCTGGCTGTGCTGTGATGGTGGATTAGGTCCTCTCTCGACCTTTAGCAGGCCTGGCAGGCTTGACTCCCTCTTTTTATACTGTTTATTATTATTATTGTTTTTTCCCACTGTAATTCACTGTAATAGTGGTAATAGGCAGTAGACAGTATTATACAGTAGTAGTAGACAGTAGTTGTTTTCATAGTGTCAGTTGGAATATTTTAATCCAGGATATTTATGATACAGTATAAAACACAGCATTAAAAACAGCAGAGTATAGGAGTGGAGACTGAAATAATCTGAGTTTAATATCGAGCAACAGAAAACAAAACAAATCCCCCATCAGCTTCTCCAGCGGCGTTTCTCGCAGCGCTGTTCTGGGCGCTCTTGGCAGCATGAGGGAAGTGACATCGCCGCCGCCTTTGGCCCAGTAACCGTCGGCGCACACATCCTGCGCGACTCGCAGCCGACCTGGCGGTCATGGCGGAGTTCATGGCTAAGAGCGGGGCGGGCGGTCACACCGCTTCCCCCCCCGTCCCGTCCCCCCCGCTCTCCCTCCCTCGCTTCACCTACCGCCTCCTCAGGGCTCCAGGCTCCTCCCCTCCGTCTCCGCGCGCAGGAAAAACATGGCGTGCGCCGTTTCTCTCCCCCCCGTGTTGTTTTTCCTGGTGAAGCCTGACCCCGGAGCTCTGTGGTACGTGCTGTTTCACAAAGCAGGCCCGAGTCTTTCAGGGACAGGGGCTGCTGCCGCACGCACTTCAGAGGCACAGCGATAAGGACAGAGGATTTCCTCCCCATTACACCCAGCGGCATGCAAAGACAACACTGAGAGAGGCAGTAACACTGCTCATACATTTACTGTAGGGGGACAGAGAGGCAGTAACACTGCTCACACATTTACTGTAGGGGGACTGAGAGGCAGTAACACTGCTCACACATTTACTGTAGGGGGACTGAGAGAGGCAGTAACACTGCTCACACATTTACTGTAGGGGGACAGAGAGGCAGTAACACTGCTCACACATTTACTGTAGGGGGACTGAGAGAGGCAGTAACACTGCTCACACATTTACTGTAGGGGGACTGAGAGAGGCAGTAACACTGCTCACACATTTACTGTAGGGGGACAGAGAGACAGTAACACTGCTCACACATTTACTGTAGGGGGACTGAGAGGCAGTAACACTGCTCATACATTTACTGTAGGGGGACTGAGAGACAGTAACACTGCTCACACATTTACTGTAGGGGGACTGAGAGAGGCAGTAACACTGCTCACACATTTACTGTAGGGGGACTGAGAGAGGCAGTAACACTGCTCACACATTTACTGTAGGGGGACAGAGAGAGACAGTAACACTGCTCATACATTTACTGTAGGGGGACTGAGAGACGCAGTAACACTGCTCATACATTTACTGTAGGGGGACTGAGAGAGGCAGTAACACTGCTCACACATTTACTGTAGGGGGACTGAGAGAGGCAGTAACACTGCTCATACATTTACTGTAGGGGGACTGAGAGACAGTAACACTGCTCATACATTTACTGTAGGGGGACTGAGAGGCAGTAACACTGCTCACACATTACTGTAGGGGACTGAGAGACAGTAACTGCTCACACATTTACTGTAGGGGGACAGAGAGAGGCAGTAACACTGCTCACACATTTACTGTAGGGGGACTGAGAGAGACAGTAACACTGCTCATACATTTACTGTAGGGGGACTGAGAGACAGTAACACTGCTCATACATTTACTGTAGGGGGACTGAGAGACAGTAACACTGCTCACACATTTACTGTAGGGGGACTGAGAGACAGTAACACTGCTCACACATTTACTGTAGGGGGACTGAGAGGCAGAAACACTGCTCACACATTTACTGTAGGGGGACTGAGAGAGGCAGTAACACTGCTCATACATTTACTGTAGGGGGACTGAGAGAGGCAGAAACACTGCTCACACATTTACTGTAGGGGGACTGAGAGACAGTAACACTGCTCACACATTTACTGTAGGGGGACTGAGAGAGGCAGTAACACTGCTCATACATTTACTGTAGGGGGACTGAGAGAGACAGAAACACTGCTCATACATTTACTGTAGGGGGACTGAGAGACAGTAACACTGCTCATACATTTA
This sequence comes from Anguilla rostrata, assembly GCF_018555375.3. Lineage (NCBI taxonomy): Eukaryota > Metazoa > Chordata > Actinopteri > Anguilliformes > Anguillidae > Anguilla > Anguilla rostrata. The sequence continues at coordinate 21,405,648 of NC_057936.1, read as the reverse complement.
CTGTAGGGGGACAGAGAGACAGTAACACTGCTCATACATTTACTGTAGGGGGACTGAGAGGCAGTAACACTGCTCATACATTTACTGTAGGGGGACTGAGAGAGGCAGAAACACTGCTCACACATTTACTGTAGGGGGACTGAGAGACAGTAACACTGCTCATACATTTACTGTAGGGGGACTGAGAGAGGCAGAAAGACAGCTTTTATATCTACAGCAGGGAGACACTGAGAGAGTCAGAGACAGCTTGTACGTCTACAGTAGGGAAACAGAGGCAGAGACAGCTTGTACATCTACAGTAGGGAAACAGGGAGGCAGAGACAGCTCATACATCTACAACAGTGAGACTGAGAGATGCAGAAAGACAGCTGGTACATCTCTGGCTGCACATTTAATAGATTGAAAAGTCGACATTAGTCATTTCCTTTATTCATATATCTCTGATTATTGGCATCAGATCTCCTTTGGACATGGCCTTTACTGTACTCTTCTGCTTTCATACTTTAGGTTCAGGCAGTTCAGGATAAATCTCAGAGTTCCAGTGAAAGTGGAGCCGATCTCCCTCTCGCCCCCCGCCCCCCGTCATCTCCGTCTGTGGAACTGAGTGGTGGACACAGCTGGGAGTGATTATCCTTGTTGAGATATGGGAGCCCTCCCCCCCCTCCATCGCCCCCTGCCTCCTCTATATGAGGCACTCATAGAGGCGCCCCCAGTGAACCCGGACTGTATACGCTCCATCGCTACGGTGACCGCGCTGCGGAGAGCTGGGCTCCATTGCGTCACTCCGCCGTTTCCCCCCCAGTAAAGCCGCGCTGCTGGGGTCTGGGCAGTGCTGTTGCCCTGTCACAGTGTGCACAGCTGCCTGGAAACTTTGACTTCTCTCTTTCTCTCAGTCTTTCTGTTGCTTTCTCTCTTGCTCTTTCTCATATCTCTCTCACTGTCTCACACACACACACACACACTGTCCCCCTCTCCTCCCCTCTCTCTCTCTCGCTCCCTCTCTCCCCTCCTCCCTCTCTCTCTCTCTCTCTCTCGCTCCCTCTCTCCCCCTCCCTCCCTCCCTCTCTCTCTCTCTCTCTCGCTCCCTCTCTCCCCCTCCACAAAGTCAGGGGCATTTGTGCAGGTCTGCTCTCTGGGTCCGCGCAGTTTTTAGCTAATGTCAGCAGTTTGGCTCGCAATGAGCCGTAGATATTATCCGCCCTCTGTGCCGTGCGCCTTTTTATTTATTATTCCTCTGGTCCACATGCTGTATGTCTGGAGATCCAGCAGCAGTCACGGCTAAACTCGTTTCTATTGTTGCCTTTATGGCGCGCTCGCCAGCGGACTGCAGAGGAGCGTTTTAATGGGCACATCACTTCTTCTCAAGATCCTTCCCTTTTATTTCAGCAGAAAAAGACAATCCCGGTCCCGCCAAGACAGTGATTGAGAGGGCAGGTTTTCCCCCGCCGGGTTTTGTGGCGTCCAGACCAGGGCGAACAGCCGTCCCGCCGGACGGCATGAACACGCCCGGCCGCGACCGCAGACCCGTTTTTAAGTTTACTGCATTCCCCATGAACTTAAATACGTTTACGCAGCATGCTCGAGATCACCCTGCCTGAAGAGCACCTTCTTGAACATATGATTCATTATATTAATAACGGCGTACGAAATGTTCATCTCACTCCATTTGAATTTGATTTGTATGTTCATTTTTCATTAAGGCTTTTTGCTAATCATGTTTAACACACGGGTTTTTGAATTTCAGACCGGAACATTTTAAGATTCGACGTATCGTATAAACGATTTCCATCTTTTTCCCGAAATGTTCCAGCGTGCAGCCGTCTCCCAGCCAATCACAAAAAAAAAGATAATGGCAATTCGCTGACATTTTGGACACCTGCAAAAACAAATGAGTTCCTCTCAGCGGTGAGATGGTGAATTTGAGTTTCAGAGCCGGGCTGCCAATTGGCTGTAATCACCCGTTTGAGAGGGAAGCCGGGATTAGGTGCCCTCAGATGGATTGGCACGGCGATTTGGCAGATCACTGTGCCCCCCCGAAAGTCCTCCTCCTCGTCCTGTGGTTTGGGCCCACTGCGCCTCCTCCCAGACGGCTCCCGCGGGAGATGGATGAGGAGGAGTTCAGCCTGAGGAGAGCTCCCAGGGAGGAGCACGTCCGCTCCGTTCTCACACGTCAGGGCGGAGCTCCTGGGGAGGCGCGTCTGTGCAGGGAGAGCCTCTCGCCACGGTCCTGTCCTGCCTGCGTCACCCTAAACCCCGTCTCCTCCTCGCCCCCCCCCCCCCTTCTCTTCCCTCACCAGCCGGACACAAAGCTCCCTGTGTGGGTGACCGCGGTGTCCCCACACACACACACACACACACACACACACACGCACACAGACACACACACACACACACAGACACACACACACACACACACACACACATGCACAGATACACACGCACACATGCCCACACAGACACACACACACACGCACAGACACACACACACACACACACACACACACACACACACACACAGACACGCCACACGCACACGCACACCACACCACACAACACGCACAGCACCCGACACAAAACCGCACCCCACGCGCCCCTCACTCACACGACAAGCCCACCGCACCACACACACACACACACACACACACGCACACACACACACACACACACACACACACACACACACACACACACACACGCGCGTGTGCGTGTGTCAGCAGCTGCGTGTTTTTACAGCGTAGTCTCCCGGGCTCCCCAGCCCATTTCAGCGCATTGTCCGTTTCCTGTAGCTTTATCACCCGTTTCCCTCGAAAAAATTGAATTGCTTGTAATTGCCCTTTAAATCTTGGGCTGTGGTTGTCCCGCAGTGGTCGGAGGTTTGCTGCACTGGCAGGCCCCAGAGCCCGCCCTGGGAATTGGGTATTTCCGTCCCCCACATAAGTGCCCGTGCTCCCCTCAGCGTTCTGTCACCGCACCGAGCCTCGGTGTCAGTGGCGTGTCCCACAGAGAACGCGAGAAGGGCCCCAGACCCTCTCAGCAGTTCATTTGGTCAATAGCAGAAGACACCTTCGGACTGATGGCGGTTAGCGAGGCTGAGACTGTTGCACAGGAAACGGTTTCAGCTTCAGCTTCTGCCGCACTCAATCCCCCATAATCCTCGGGGTCAAAGGCCTTCGGTCTCAAACTATATGTATTCATCCTAGTCTCCTTTCTCCCTAGTTTCCCCATAGTCTTGCAGGGAATGTGGCATTTTAAACAGTGGATAACACATAGTCAGTATGAATGGATTTGGGGTCTTTCTGAGATTCAACCAATCCTGAAGGAAGGACCAGCGCTTGTCCTTTAGGGCTATTAATTCAGCTTATTTAGGAATGTAACTTTGCTATCGAAGTCAATCATATATATATTTGGTTGAAATAAAAGCAAGCCTTGAAGTTAACATGGCTTTCTCCTGACTCCCTCTGACCGTCTCCTCTCTCTCTCTCTGTCTTTTCTCTCAGGACACCTGGGCTTCCAGGACAGTTTTGTCACGTCAGGTGTCTTCAGCGTCTCGGAGCTGGTGCGAGTCTCACAGAGTAAGTTCCTCTTCCCTCCTTCTCCCCCATGTGCAGAGTAAGTTCCTCTTCCCTCCTTCTCCCCCATGTGCAGAGTAAGTTCCTCTCCCCTTCTTCTCCCCCATGTGCAGAGTAAGTTCCTCTCCCCTTCTTCTCCCCCATGCGCAGAGTAAGTTCCTCTCCCCTCCTTCTCCCCCATGCGCAGAGTAAGTTCCTCTCCCCTCCTTCTCCCCCATGCGCAGAGTAAGTTCCTCTGCCCTCCTTCTCCCCCATGCGCAGAGTAAGTTCCTCTCCCCTCCTTCTCCCCCATGCGAGTCTCACAGAGTAAGTTCCTCTTCCCTCCTTCTCCCCCATGCGCAGAGTAAGTTCCTCTCCCCTCCTTCTCCCCCATGCGCAGAGTAAGTTCCTCTTCCCTCCTTCTCCCCCATGCGCAGAGTAAGTTCCTCTCCCCTCCTTCTCCCCCATGCGCAGAGTAAGTTCCTCTCCCCTCCTTCTCCCCTGTATCCCCCGCTGTGCAGGGGAAAGGAAGGCCAGCAGGGGCTTTTATTAGATTCCACATTCCACATCAATATGGCCTCCTCAGTAATGCAATTTATCCAGGACAATCCTGTGTTTTCTTCGCATAAACATTTTAAATGAACAGTGAACCAGTGAGTCTGTTAAGAAGCAAAGGGGCTACACTTTCCCATGGTAAAATGGCGGTCTCAAAACTGAATAGAACACTCTTTACTTATGGCCATCGGAATCCCAACAATGGATCACACAGAGTTCCTTCCACTTTCTCAATTTAACTGAAACAAAATATGAAGTCGCTTTACTTCATCTTGCGTATATAGTCATCATTTTCAGTTAGATTCAAAGCGTTGGCATCTCTATAAGGTAAGTGGTGGACAGCACTAAAAGTATTGCTAACCCATCCACTTAGACTCACGTCTGCTGGGCTCAGTCACATTACTGCACAGCCAAGCTATAAAAAGGGATTATCCTGCTGCACGCCACATGCTGTTTCACTATAGCTTCTGATGCGCTGCAGGAAAATGCACATCAGTTAATGCATACACATGTACACGCACAGATACACACACGCACACACATGCACTCATACACACACGCGGAGACACACACATGCACACACACACACACACACACACACACACACACACACACTCACACGTACACACAGACACACACACACACACACACACACACACTCACACGTACACACAGACACACACGCACATACACACACACGTACACAGATGCACACGCACATACACACACATTCACACACACACACACACACACAAACAGACACACACACACACACGCATGCACGCACACACACACACACGCACACACATACACACACACACTCACTCACTCATTCACATTTAAGCAGGAGCTGTAAGTACCCTTCAGAGGAAGGTAAGTGCATTTTTGGACCCCCTTTGCTGTTGTATGGCTGTTCAGTCGTTTTTTTTAACAACAGCACCTGCAAAAAGTCGCTTTTGACAAAATTACTGGGACAACAATGTGCGTTGGGCTCCACCTGACAGAAACAAAAGGGTGAGAACAAGAGGTTGATGAAGGGCTTCAGGAAACAGAGGAGAGGAAGGGGGTGGGGGGAGGGCAGGGGGTGGGGGCAGACTGAGAGTCCTGGCCCACCCGTTCCCTGCGCAAAGCGAGAGGCGAAGAAGATGAAGAGGGAAGTAAGAGGGGCTCTAAGAAGAGGGGAGAGGAGGAACGTGACCTTTAAAAAGTGCAGACGTCCACGGCGGAGAGTGACAGAGCGCAGCCCGATCCATACGGGCCTGTCGATACCCGCTAACAATAGCCGATTGAAACGGCCCGTCAGCACTCACAGGAGCCTCCTGATCAAAGGTGCATCGATCACGCAGCGCCGGGACCTAATCCTGCGCGGCGGCAGAACCGCGGGCCGGAGGGGGAGAGGCGCCAGGGCGCGGGGCTCACTGCGGCCCCAAGAGCGGGGCCCGGTACCGGCCCACGGGCCTGGAGAGAGGGAGAGGGAGAGAGAGGAGAGGGAGAGAGATACAGAGACAGATACACAGAGAGAGAGAGAGAGAAGGGGCGAGAGAGAGGGAGAGAGAGAGAGGGAGAGAGAGAGACATGGGGAGAGAGAGAGAGATACAGAGAGGGAGAGTAAGAGAGAGAGAGTAAGAGAGGGAGATACAGAGACAGATACAGAGAGAGAGAGTTGAGAGAGAGAAAGAGACAAGTGCCTATATTTGTCATGCCAATAAAGCACTTTGAAATTGAATTGAGAGTTTTAAGTTTTACTCAAACCTTTATTGTTCCTTTTGTTTTACATGGGTAGTGGGCTAACCTCAGTTACATTACCCAGTCAGTGCATCTCCGCCCTTTTTTCCTTTTTATGTTTCAACAACCAGAATCATAGGCATTGCATGATCAGTACAAATTACTATTCAAAATTAAAAGTCAACTGTCCATCATCGCCAACCTGGCAAAGAAGACCTCCCCCCCACACCATGTTCCACAGAACCCTGGTATGTCGTTAATTAAAATCCTGTACGCAGATTCAATCTTCAGCCCTGCTGCCATCGAGCCTGTAAGCATGCTTCCAGGATCAGAGAGGGAGAGGTAGAGAGAGAGAGACTGAAAGAGGGAGAGACAGAGAGAGACTGAATGAGGGAGAAACAGTGAGAAAGAGACTAAGAGGGAGAGACAGAGAGAAGAGAGAGAGAGAGAAGGAGAGAGAGGAGGGGGTGCACAGTGGGTGAGGTGGGGAGAGAGGTCCTTCAGGGGAGTGTGGAGGGGAGGGGGGGGGGGATATTAGTCCGATTAGCACAGCCAGCACAGGCCCTGCATCAGAAGTCCTGGCATATGATTGTAACAAGATTAAGGAATATGCATAATTGATCCAGCTCTGCGGAGAGATCCGCTTTTATCCTAACATCTGTGACATGGGAGGAAGAAAGGGAGATGCTGGGTGGCATCTGCTGTATGGAGAATTCAAATCAGAAATGTGTTTTTTTTTTTGTTTCTTTTTTTCCTTTCTGACCCCTTCTTCTTGCCATAGTCCAGTGACTCCTCATGAGGAAGGCACCTGCTGGGTTCGCACTTTGTGGGTCGAAGGCCTTTTGTTTTATTATTTTAATTTTTGGGAGAAGAAGGCCTCTTCATCTTCCTCCTCATATACAGTACAGCCACACAGGAGCGTTTACTGTGTTATCGCTGAGCCAGCAGTGTGTCTCTACATCAGGTGTAGCCGGAAGGGATAAACAATTGGACAGCCTGAGATATACATCTCTCTCTGTCCTTTTCTTGTTCTCTCATTCTCTCTCTCTCTCTCAGTCTCTCTCTCTTGTTCTTTCTATTACACAGTACTACAAACATACTGTGACAGCAAAACTATGACAACTTTTTTACAGATATCGCAGGATGCTAAATTAAGTTGTAATGAGTCTTTCTCTGTAATTCAATTTCAGCCTTACAAAGAACCTTACATTGGCACCTTTATCTACGGAGAGCCAGTTATAGTTGACTTCTGATTAAAGAGAGAAGCTGCAGATAGCAAGCATAGCTTCCCTTAAGGCTGGCCAGGCAATCACAATGCATCCTGGTAATGTAGTTTATTAATGTCCAGAGTGGACTGTAAATCACATAAGAACTACAAACTCATTGTACTTCCTCTGAGCAAGCCAGCTAAGCTGAAGTCTATGATTCATCAATTCAAATAAAAAGAAGAAAATAGAAAGTTCCTTACAGACAATAGCTGGCTCATCCAGAACAAATGGCCAAACCCCAGAGAGTATGTATTCAGTTAGATCGAGAGCACAGAATAAGACATGGTTTTTATGTATAGGTGCTTCATCAATATGCACTTTCATTTTGCATGAATTTGATTTGTATCTGAAAATGCCTCAGATACATATAATTTCAAGGAAAAAACAAGGAACCTTAGTGTATCATAAAAATATACTATACAGTGTTTTTATAGGTAAGAATCCAATTCTAAATATTGGCAGGTGTGATTTAATTTTTTGGTGTTGTAAGTATAAAGTGCTAAATCGGTTTTCACTAGAGCTTACTGGAAGTTTCAGGAAGTTGGTCGCCATAGCAGTGTTTTTTTTTTTTTCCCCACAAACAGAAAATCCCTGAACTCTTAAGTAACATTTTCCGTCAAAATTACTGAGAAACTAATTACGTTTTTTTAATTTTTCAATTTTTATTTTTATTGACACGTACATCCTATTTCTATCTTCTCTCTATCTGGTACGCAAAGAAATTTTGCTAATAGGGATTCTGAAAAGGGACTGGTCAAGTGGAATAGATCACTGTGTACCTGTGCAGATGCGCGTGCGTGTGTTCGTGTGTGGGAGAGAGAGACAGAGAGAGGCGGATAGAGAGAATGCACTCGCATGCGATATATATCTGAGTGAATGGGTGAGAGAAGCAGGTGGACATCGTAGCGACCGCGTGCACGCGTCCAATCTGAGCGAATGAGGAGCGCTGTGACCGGGGTGGACGGAGGGAAGGAGCGCTGTGACTGGGGTGGATGGAGGGAAGGAGCGCGGACGGGTGGGTGGGGGCGTGAGGGTGGAAGTGAATGGTGTGATGGGGTGTGGGAAGCGCGTGGAAGAATGTGAAAGGTCGCTGGATATTTGAATGGACGACAGCCTGCCTTAGCTCTTCCCTGTCTGCGCGCCGTGACCTTGGCTTTGTGCACCCATTACACAATTCAGTGGCAGCCCAATCGAATCTGCTTCTGTCGATCAATATCCTATTAAAGCGCCACACAAAAAAGAGGGGGGGGGGGGGAGAGAGAGAAATGAAAGTCTCCATAAAGTTAGCGGTTATAGCTACGTTTTTGTAAATGGAACTCCACATAATTGGCCGGTCAATACCAGGCTGGGGTAATTTCGGAGATTGGGTCCGCCCTTTCCATATCCTCCCTCCTCCCTCTCACCCCCTCAATGTCTCTCTCTCTCTCCCTCTCTCTCTCTCTATCCCTCTCTCTCCCCCTATTCTGGTACTGCCCCATCCCCCTGTTTCTAAGCTGCAGTATGAGTGGAACACCACTCTCTCTCTCTCTCTCTGCAGTTTTCTGCAACCTTTCCGTTTATTTCCCTCCCTGGATCCCCGCTCCCCTCGTTTTCCCTCCGCCGTTTCCATCCCGCGCCGCGCCTCTCCCCCGAGCGGCGGGAGGCCCGCCCCGGTCCCGCAGAGAGGGGAGGCCGATTAAGGGAGGGAGGACTCCTCCACACTTAGCGAACCCACCCTCTCTGCTGTCCCGAGGAGCGGGAAGAGGCGGGAGCGGCGGGGCGGAGGCGCGGGTTATTTCGCGGGGGGGCGCCCCCCGCTGAAAGTTTGGCAGCGGGAGCGGCGTTCGGGGACAGGGACACCTGGGATTCCCCCTGGCCCCGCGCTGGCACGGCAACCACGGCCATATGACAGAACAGGGGGCGCGGATGAATAATGGAGGAGCAGAGAGCAGCCATGGCGCTCTCTCAGGCTGGCCTAACCTCTGCCAGCTCTCTCCTGCAGCACCGCTGGGGATACTGCCTGCACCCTCCGCCATCTGGAGTTAGCGCTCCTCTTTCTAATAGCCAAAATAATCACCTTAATGCTATTAATTGGTACTAATGCTGCCTGCTACTCCAGCTACCTGCAGTATCATGGCGGTGGTGTTCCAGCATCCTTCTGGCGCTCGCTGGCAGCCTTGAAGAAGCTTGTTGTTTTGAAGTAGGTTTTGTCTTTCTTTCTTGACTTGGTATTGAAGTTTTGACTGTGGAGTGTGGCGTCCTGTATTGCCGAGTTAGACATTTTTGTGCAATTAAAAAGTAATGTTTTTACTTTTTTTTACGTGACTTTGACTCAAACCAGATACACTTATTTCTCTTAAATTTATTTGTTGTTTTTGCTGCTGTTTTGTGTGTGCGCACGTGTGTATGTGTGTCTGTGTGTGTATGTGTGTGCTTGCGTGCATACGTGTGTGTGTGTGCGCTTATGTACGTATGTGTGTGTGCTTATGTACGTGTGTGTGTGTGTGTGTCTGTGTGCGTGTGTGCTTATGTACGTGTGTGTGTGTCTGTGTGCGTGTGTGCTTATGTACGTGTGTGTGTGTGTGTGTGTGTGTGTGTGTGAGTGAGTGAGTGTGCGTGTGTGTCTGTGTGCGTGTGTGCTTATGTACGTGTGAGTGTGTGTGTGTGTGTGCGCGTGTGTGCTTATGTACGTGTGTATGTGTGTGTGTGTGTGTGTGCGCGTGTGCTTATGTACGTGTGTGTGTGCGTGCGTGTGTCTGTGTGTGCGTGTGTGTATGTGTGTGTGCTTGCGTGCATACGTGTGTGCGTGTGAGTGTGTGTGTGTGTGTGTGTGTGTGTGCTTGCGTGCATACGTGTGTGAGTGAGTGAGTGTGTGTGTGTGTGTGTGTCTGCGTGTGTGTGTGTGTGTGCACGCGCGCATGCGTGGTCGTATGCACGTGTGCTTCAGGGCTGTACTGTCCAGCCACACATCCATCCCTCCCTGTTGAAAGTTTGAGTACAGACTGCGGGGAAAGGTCTTCGGGGCTTTGGAGGGAACACCAGCGCTGATCCAGCAGAAAAAAAACACCAAAGCTGTGTGAGGGCGCGAGGGCTGCGTATCCCATCAGCCCTCACGCGCTCAGTCAATAAAGCGGTGAGGAGCGAGGGGGCCGCGGCCGCCGGCTGGACGCTCCGCCGTCCTCCGGCTCATTCCCGCCTCTGTTGTCAAACGCTTCAATTTGAAAATCTGCTGAACAAAGGCTGCGTCCTTTTTTTAATAGAAACCTCGAGCCTTTGTTGAGTGTGGAGGTTTTGCTCCCGGTCACGGGCTCTGTGCGTGTGTGTGTGTGTGTGTGTGTGCGCGTGTGTGTGTGTGTTTGTGTGTAGCTAGGAGACATAAGGTGAACAGGCTTCCTCCTCAGAAGTACAGTAGACCAGCTGCAAACATGGAGTGGCCAGAACTTCACAGTACTGACTTCACACCCAGTACAGACCAGACTTCACGCCCAGTACAGACCAGACTTCACACCTAGTATAGACCAGACTTCATACCAAGCACAGTACAGACTTCACACCCAGTACAGTACAGACTTCACACCCAGTACAGTACAGACTTCACGCCCAGTACAGTACAGACTTCACACCCAGTACAGTACAGACTTCACACCCAATACAGTACAGACTTCACACCCAGTACAGACTTCACACCCAGTGCAGTCTCTGCTCGACCTCAGTGCCCCACTCCTGTCCTGCAGCATCCACCCACAGAAGAGTTTCCTTTGCTCTAAAGTGCTTAATAAGTAGATCCAATAGATTGAAAAATTCTGCTCGCACACTTTCTGAACAGGGGCTCTAGAAGGTAAAGGGCGGGGGGGAGGGAGGGGGGTTTGGGCGGTGGAAGAAAGAGTGAGGGGGGGAGTGGGTGAGGGAGAGAGAGAGAGAGAGGGAGAGGGAGGGAGAAAGATCAATGCTAGTCTGATAGCTACAGGCTTCATTTGGAATCCTCTAAGCAAAAGCACTTGATAAAGCCCTTAAGAGGTAGAGACTGCGGATTACCTTTATGATTGATTTCCATTCCAGTCAGACAGACTGCAGTGTGGTCATTTTTCTCACCCGTGACTGCGGGCCCGGCTCGGCCGGCGGGGCTGCGCGGGGCGTCTGAGTTACTGCAGCCCGGCGCCCAGGTTAGCTCTCACACAAATTACTTCACATCCCACTATTAGCCATGCAAATGCAGCGGCTTTACTGCGGCTCGTAAATAACCCCGCCGCTTCTATTAGAGGGGAGGCACCGGACCCGGCTTTCAGGATGGGGGGGGGGAGAAAAAAAATAATTAAAATGAAGAGATGACTCAGAAATTATGGCTCCTTTTGGGTGAGTGACGACGCGTCGGGGCTTTATTTATGCCCCCCCGCCGCCGCCGCGGCGCTCGCCCCCCGTGGCACTGTCCTCTCCCAATGTTAATTAGGAACACCATCACCGTGTCTATCAAAGTCCTCCCGGCTGTCATCTTCCCTCCCCGCTCTTCCCACAGTGCGTTTGGTATGCAGCGCCATCCCCCCCCCCCCCACTCCCCCCCCCCTCCTCCTCTCCCTCGCACGTTTGCGCTGTCCTCATCAAAAATAGTGGTCCCAGTCACCGTGAATGTGGAGAGGCAGCCGGGTCTGCCTGTGCTGTGTGACAAAGGCGCTCGATACCACAGAGCGCCCCTCCATGACCTGTCCCGAGAGAGGGGGGGAGCTGTTTCGCCAAACCGTTTTGTGTGTGTGGGTGGGGTGGGGTGGGGTGGGGTGGGGTGGTGGGTGGAGGGGTGTCCAGTTTGAAAGCTGACGCTTGCTGTAAAGAGCACAGAGGTGGTTGCGTGTGATCGTTGACTTTGTTTTTTTAACATTTTTTTTACATGTTGGCGTTGTGACATCACCCTCTGGTCTTGTGCGTGTTTTGCAGCGCCCATCGCCGCGGGGACGGGGCCCAACTTCTCCCTGGCGGACCTGGACAGCTCCTCCTACTACAGCATGAGCCCCGGGGCCATGCGCCGGCCCCTCCCCAGCACCTCCTCCAGCAGGTACCCCCCACGCCCGCCGTCCCCCCCCTCCACATCACCCTGAGCTCAATCACTCCATCCCAGGCACTTATGGGCCTTAATTAATCATAATTGCCCCGGCGATGGAGGTGGCCGGTGATGGATGGCCTCGCGGAGAGCCGTAAAAACCTGCGGGCCGAGGCGCTTCAGGAGCACGGGAAGCCGCACCCCGCGCCCGCACCCCGCACCCGCGCACGTGTGGGGAACAGCGCGACCCTCACACAGCCAAAAAGCACCTGTACCCCACCCCACCTCAAAAACGCCTGTCTCAGGGCTTAAACAATTAAGTAAGGAGAAGAGAGAGCCCTCAGCCACACCTGACAGAGAGAGCAGGACACAGCACAGAAAGGAGGGCAATGAGGTAAAGTGAGTGGATGAAAGGAGAGGGTGAAGGAGGGATTCTTTACTTCCTCCTCCTCCCGGTTCTCCTTTTGTGTTTGGCTGGAGACGGGGCGGCTCAGCGCTCTCCCTCTCCCCTCTCTCTGACTGAAGGCAGACGGACAGGTCGGGGGAACAGGGCGTGAGCTGGGGGGGGGAGGGGGCTCTCTGTAATCCCAGCGCACACCTCTCTGCAGACCCCTGCGTAGAGAGAGAGAGAGAGGGGGGGGGAGAGAGAGAGAGAGAGAGAGGGGGAGAGAGAGAGAGAGAGAGAGGGAGAGAGGGAGAGAGAGAGAGGGGGGAGAGAGGGAGAGAGAGGGAGAGAGGGAGTCTGCAGTTAGCGCAGCCAGCCGCTCTGCACCCACAGGGACTGCAACACCATATATCACCCGTACAGCCAGCGCATACAGTGTGCTCTACACTCCTCTGAGTTTTCTCACTAACTGCCACAGTATATATGCAGGCATTAATTCAAAGCAGGAGAATTATCGTGCCTTGGAAATATTAGCTCAAAATGGTTATTAATGCATATCGCGCATTTATATATCCACAATGTCACACACAGTTGTAATTAATATGTTCAGTTTTGGTATTAACCCTTCGAAGTGGAGGTTTTTGGAATGTTTTTCTTCAAAATTCTAAGCCAGTGTTCTAGAACCCTATTTCTTTCACTTACCAGTAGTGACTGTTACATCAGCATTAGAATGTGCAGATAAGAACATTCTAATTACTGATTTGTGATCACGCACCTTAAAGGGTTAACTCTCTGTGTAGCATATGAAAGGTGGAAGTCTGCGTTTGGCTCCTAGTCTTTGCTTGAACACCTGTGAGGAGCGCGCGTGTGGCAGAAGGCCGTCACACCAGCTCAGGGCAGGTGTGCGGCTCCTGTGTGGCACAGGTGCAGGAGAGAGAGAGGAGGAGGGGGGGTGGCCCACATGCTCCGGTGGCCCCCTTCAGCCAGTGTGTGCCACATTAAACATGAGGGACAGGGCCCGCGTGTGCGCCCATGTGTCAGTGTGTAATTACGGCACTGCCAGGGAAACGGCAGCAGAAGGCGGCGGATTAATCAACGCGCGCGGGCGCTAGCGCTAGCAGACACGCCGCCGAGCTGCCGCAAGGCCATCGCCGCCGAGGAGCGGCGTCGCCGTAAAAACCAAAAAGCGGATTCGTCGCGACGTTCGCAAACGGCGGTGTGGGCGTGGGCGTGCGCGTTTGCGTTCGCATCATCTCTTTAAGTCCTCTAGCAGCGGCCGCCTCTTCCGTCAGGCACAATGGGGTCGGGCGTTACAACAGGGAGCTCCAGTCGGGCTTTGATACGGCGCTGCGGGCCGAGCGGCGGATCCGCAGCAGCTGCGCGGCTCGGGGCCGAGGCCGGGACCCCCTGCGTCTCCCTCCGCCTACCCCCCACCCAGTTCAGAGAGGAGGAACACCCCCCCCGTCATCTCTCCTGCTCAGGGAGCTGTGGCAATCCCCGCTCTTGATCCGGAGCCAGAGTTACCAGCGCTAAAGAGGATTACCATTCATCCGCCCTTCCTCTGGGGACTGGGGTGGGGGGGTTATTAATGAGCTGTCCCCCCCAGCCAGCCACACACTGACCCTCCCAGGCTGCCCCAGCACGCGGGGGGACAGGTGGACCCAGACCGGAGGAGGGACCCACTCACTTCCCCCAAAACACACTACCCCGTCGGGGTATAAAGAATCGCTACAGCAGTGGCAGCATACACGCGTCCCACCGCCCAACCAATGATTGTGTTCTATTCTGGGCAGCCGCATGAATTTATTTATTTGCTTTGGGTACTTAATTATTAAGGTAGATGATTGATGGTCGCGTTCACCACTTACTGATGAGCCGAGCGGTGTGTGGGACAGGGAACCTGACCGTTTGGCCGGCCCCTCCCTCACACACGCCCTCTTTCCCTCTCTCGCCCCTCCCCAGCTCCGCGAAGCGCATCAAGTGCATGGAGGACGAGGTGGACAGTCCAGGAGAGGAGTCGTACTACCCCGGCCAGGGGCGCTCCCCGGGCAGCGGCAGCCAGGCCAGCAGCTGGCATGAAGTGGAGCCAGGTACACACATCGCCCTCTGAGCCTCCGCCTGTCCCCTCCTCTCTCCCTCCTGACCCCGCCCCCGCCTCCCAGGTTAAAATACGCACGCACTGGGCGGGAGTGAGGGCCGAGTGAGTGCGCGTGTGTGTGTGCGTGCGTGTGTGTGTGTGTGTGTGTGTGTGTGTGTGTGTGTGTGTGTGTGTGTGTGTGTGTGTGTGTGTGTGTGTGTGTGTGTGCTTGTTAGTGTGAGGATGTGTTTGTGATCATTCCGAGGACTGTTGCAGACATTAAGAAAATGTGTCTAAAATGTCTGTGCTGTGTGTGTTTGTAATGTGCTGAGGTTGTCTGTGTTGTGGGTCTGTACTGAGTGTGTTGTGGGTATGCACTTAGTTTGTCTGTTGTGGATCTGTGCTGAGTGGGTATGTACTACGTTTGTCTGTATTGTGGGTTTGTGCTGAGTGTGTGTATTGTGGGTCTGTGCTGAGTGTGTCTGTACTTGAGGGTCTGTGCTGAGTGTGTCTGTATTGAGGGTCTGTGCTGAGTGTGTCTGTACTGAGGGTCTGTGCTGAGTGTGTCTGTATTGAGGATCTGTGCTGAGTGTGTCTGTACTGAGGGTCTGTGCTGAGTGTGTCTGTACTGAGAGTCTGTGCTGAGTGTGTCTGTACTGAGGGTCCATGTTGAGTGTGTCTGTGCTGAGTGTGTCTGTACTGAAGGTCCATGTTGAGTGGGTCTGTGCTGAGTGTGTCTGTACTGAGAGTCTGTGCTGAGTGTGTCTGTACTGAGGGTCTGTGCTGAGTGTGTCTGTATTGAGCGTCTGTGCTGAGTGTGTCTGTACTGAGAGTCTGTGCTGAGTGTGTCTGTACTGAGGGTCCATGCTGAGTGTGTCTGTACTGAGGGTCCATGTTGAGTGGGTCTGTGCTGAGTGTGTCTGTACTGAGGGTCCGTGCTGAGTGTGTCTGTACTGAGGGTCCATGTTGAGTGGGTCTGTGCTGAGTGTGTCTGTACTGAGGGTCCATGCTGAGTGTGTCTGTACTGAGGGTCCATGCTGAGTGTGTCTGTACTGACGTCCAGCTGAGTGTGTCTGTACTGAGGGTCCATGCTGAGTGTGTCTGTACTGAGGGTCCATGTTGAGTGTGTCTGTGCTGAGGGTCCATGTTGAGTGGGTCTGTGCTGAGTGTGTCTGTACTGAGGGTCCATGCTGAGTGTGTCTGTGCTGAGTGTGTCTGTACTGAGGGTCCATGCTGAGTGTGTCTGTATTGAGGGTTTGTGCTGAGTGTGTCTGTACTGAGGGTCCATGTTGAGTGTGTCTGTGCTGAGTGTGTCTGTACTGAGGGTCCATGTTGAGTGTGTCTGTGCTGAGTGTGTCTGTACTGAGGGTCCATGCTGAGTGTGTCTGTGCTGAGTGTGTCTGTACTGAGGGTCCGTGCTGAGTGTGTCTGTATTGTGGGATGCATGGAGGGATTGTGCTGTCCCTGTAGAAGCCACCGCAGTGCCTGTGAGTGGTAGAGTGTAAATCACTCCTGTGCCTGTACTCCAGTGAGGAGTCTTCAGTCAGCGACATCGCCCCCGCCCCACAGCCCCTCCCTCTCCCTCCACTCCCCTCTCCCGCGTCTGGCTCCTGCACTGCAGAGAGGAGAGCGCACACTGGGCTAAAAGAGTTCTGCTGCCGGGCTCCGGACATTATCATACGGCAATATACAAGACCGCACTTAATGAATGTTGGCCTTCGGATTTGACAGAGGCTTTAAATTCTGGGCCCACTTTGCCAAACATCTCCCAGACACAGGTGACTTTTTACTGTGTTTGTCACCTCTGGCACCGGCGATGTTGTATATGTCAGTCTCTGAGCGCTATCATATTACCTCTTGATTTAGGAAATACTGTCACACTTTTCTCAGAACTCGACAAATGCGGCGCGCTGGCCTTGGAAATTTGTTCTCTTTCAGACCGCAGTTCCTCCCCTCTGTTCCGCTCCTCTAACCCCTGCACAAAGCGGGGAGACCCCACCCCCACCCCCACCCCACACCCCACACCCCGGTAGGAGCACACTGAACTAAATGGCAGGGATGAAGAGGCAGCCGCAGTGGTGGTACACCCAGTCCATGCGTTCATTCTCTCTGTGCGGCTTGATTTATTCCACCTCGTCAGAGAGGTATCCCAGCGGCCTCGGTACACAAAAACCTGCCCCTGTAGACCAGCTGTTGGGTCGTGCCACCAGAGATTTCAGAATTGGGGGAAGACCCCTCTGTAAAAGTTTTGTTTTGCGTTAATGTCCGCCCTTCTCTTCAAGTTTTCAGAGTAGAGTCACGCTGAGTCTCCTCGCATGATTATTATTTCTTTAAAGGTGCCCAGACATAAAAAGGCAGCACTTGCTAACTCGAAACCCAGTGCCACTCTGATTACCTTTTTGAAGAGGAGGTTTTTTGGAATGTTTTTTTTTTCAAAATTCTAAGCCAGAGTTCCAGTGTTCTAGAACTCAATTTCTTTAAATCACCAGTACTGATTGTTACCTCAGCATTAGAATGTTTAGTTAAGAACATTCTAATCACATGTTTGTGATCCAGCACCTTAAAGGGTTAAAGCTGAACGTGCCCTGGCCTCCTCTGCTCTGTCTTTTTGCCCTGCTCCAAACTCCTTCTGGTTCCCAGAGCTGTTTTTATGCCTTTTCCAGTGGTGCTGTCTTATCTATGTGCCTTAGCCCGGACCTAACCTGAACAAAAACCCCATGGACCTGAACATCCACCCTCCCCCTACACCCCCCCTCGATTTTTCCTCACTCCCCTAATGATGTCATAGAGCGCAAACTTGTGATCGCTAGAAAGTGATCGTTCCCCTGGAGGAAAGGGAAGGTTTAGAGAGGGCCGGGGTCCGGTTTCGGGCGGGGGGCCGGTCCCAGGCGGGCCCCGTACCTGGGCGGCAATGCGAGCCGACAGTGAGAATAGGGCTCTATTGTCGGGGCCGGGGCCCTGGGCGGGGCCGGGCAGAGCCAGACGATACGCCGAGCCCCACCTGTAGAGGGGGGGAGAGGGAGGTGTGTGAGACTGCATGCTCCGTGCATGTCCCCCCCGAACGAGGACACGGGCTCTCTCTGTTTCTGAAACATGATCTCGCCGTGCTCCGCAGGGCTGGAGTCACTGGGGAACACGGCTGGCATCAATAGTTAATTGATGAGGTAATGCACATTTCTCTACACTATATTCACCCTGCCTCTTTTTGTTTTTTTTTGTCCCCTTGTTTTTTTTCCCCTTGTCTTTCAAAGCTGGATATAAACTGCGCGGCTCGCTAGCTAGTACGTTCATCTCAAGACAAGGTAAAAATGTTTCCCATTTGCCACTTGGTGCCAGATTGAAATGGAGTATCTCCTTGTTGTGTCTAGTTTTGTTGGTGTTTTTTTGTTTTTTTTGTCCAGGTAAACATTCACATTCACATAGTGTGACGGTGTAAAAGGATGTTTGCTCTTGCAAAGGTATACGGTGTCAGACCTGCTGCAATGAAACAGATTTTACACTTGTGCTCATGCCCATTAGAATCCTTACAGAGCATTCCAAATGCCATTTGCACAACATCCATGTTCATGTGAGTCTTTGAAAGTAAAGAATGCATTAAGCTTGTATTGAATAAAATACATTCTGAAAGACAAATGCTCTGTAAACTAAATTGATACAAAGTGCTGTAGCTATTTTGTTTTTACTGACGTAATTTGATGTACACTATGTGTGTGTGAGTTAGAGAGTGTGTGTGTGTGTGTATTACCGAGAGTGTCAGTCCGCATATGAATGTGTGTGTACAATGCATGCCTGTGCACAGATCCAAGATCATTTGAGAATGAGATCAGCAGGGTCATGACACTGTGCTGCTGTTTCAGTCATTTGTGTACAATACCAGTATCCATTTCCTGTTTCCTGTTGAAGTCGAGGAAGTTCATTTTACAAGGCCCTCGTCTTGTTTCAGTTGTCCCATTCCTGCCTTCGTCTCTTCTTGTTGTGGAGTTGTGAACTGTTCCAGGGGTGTTTCACTGCTTTTGTTGGTGCAGTTTTGCGTTTGTTGTTTTCATGGTTTATCATTTTAGAATTGTGGTTGTGCATGTGTTCATACATCTGTGTGTCCTCCTCCGCCGGGGCGTAGGCCTCCGCAACCAGGATGGTTTAAACGTGGACCTGCGCCGGGTCATTAAAATATATCTCCCTAAATTAGCTTTCCCAAAAACGCTTCATGTCTGAGTCTGTGTCGCGGAGAGGAGCCTGGGGTTAGCGCTGTCCTGTTAGCGCACGTCATCCCTCCCAGTTGGCCGTTAGAGACTTAGCGCACCGTAGGTGGGAAGACTTGACAGGAAGCGCAGAGTCTGGACCAAACGATGGGCGTACGCGCGCGAGTCTGCGCGAGGAGCCGTGAGGGGTGTGATGCGGCCGGGCGCTAGCGCTCGGAGCGGCCTTGAGGGAGCGGTGTCGACACGCCCGTCCGTCTGCTGCCCACTCACACGCCTGCTGCTGGGAGCTCAGCTTTGTCCAGAGTTCCTCAGGGCGTGTGGCGTGCGTCGGGGTGCCAGGAGGACGGGGACGCGTGAAGGGAGGGACGGATGTACGGGACCGCGGAGACGCGCTCGATACCAAATCCCCTCAGCGCCGGCTGGAGGCCTGTCAGTTTGTCAGTGAAGAGAAGGGGATGAGGAGGGGGAAAACAGGCAAAAAACAGGAGTCTACATGTAATAACGTTTCGGAAGGGAAAATGCTGAGTACAGCCAAGCTTTGATTTCGTCTGACAGAATCTTTTCAAGTGTTCATTACTCACTCCCAGGTTCCAAGCCCTTCAGTACACACACACAGCCGATAGAAGTGACTGGCAAACCGAATAGATCTGGTGTCTTTCACGCACATACACACTCTCTCTCGCTCTCTTTCTCTCTCTCTGTCTCTCTTGCTCTCTGTCTTTCTCTCTTCTTCTCTTGCTTGTTCTTCTCTCTCTATCTCGCACTCTCTCTCTCTCACTCTTTCTGTCCCTCTCTCGCTCTCTGTCTTTCCCTCTTCTCTTGCTTGCTCCTCTCTCTCTCTCTGTCTCACACACACATTCTTGATTACACTCATGCTCAACTCACACACTCACTAATACATTCACAATTCTTGAGTTCATGTGAAGATTCAGAGACCCCGATACGCTCCACATCAAGAGCCTACAGGTCTGGACTTTCTGAGAGCAGGAGCTGCTGAGAGTTGGTTATTGAGCAGGGGTCTGCTGGAAGCCGTGGTTATTTTCCTGTCCAGGCCTTGCTTAGGCGTTTGAGCGGGAGCTTGCCGTTTGGACCGCGCGGTTTGCATTGACCGTGAGCACCCCGGGTCTCTGCGGCCATCGTGCTGAAGGTGGGGCGAGAGCGCGAGCGAAACGCAGGAGTAATGAACGGCGCGGTCCGCTGCGAGCGACCTCAAAGCCCGGCTCTCTTTGAGCATGCTCTTTCATCTCCTCAAACCAGAGACTGGAGGATCATGGGATTTGTCTTCCGCCCGCACGCTCGCGCTCGCGGAGCCTCTCGGTGGCGATGAGGAGATACAGCCGCCGTTTTAAGATGGCTTCTCCTCCTCGGCAGTCACTTACGCTTATCTGTCAAATGTTCTTCCCAGATTAGTTATCCTGTAATCTGTCCCTTTGTCGCTGTTCCATGTAATGTCATGCCGTTGATAACTCCTGAGTCTTCATTAACAAAAAAGGTTGGGTTCATGGTGATTACATTGAAAGAATTTATATGAAAGCCTGTCTTTCCAGTTTCTGTAGAGATGTATTGTGGCTGAACAAGGCATTTTTTAAAAGCTTGTTATTCACTGTTTCTTTTGGTTATTTGAAGATGTGGTCAGCATGGTTAATGGAATTTGTTGTGCTAATGGTAAACAATTTGTGCTGGCAATGTTGGAGATTTGGGAGAGGAAATGATGTGCTTTGAGGGAAGATTGTTTTCCGCTTTGTGGGTGTCGAGGGTACATTTTGCTGCTGTATTTTGTTTAAACCACATTTGCAGTTAGTGTGAAAAACCACAACGGCAACGTGGGATGTTCACATGCTGCACCTTGTCCTCGGCAACCAGCCATGGCGTGTTGCCTGTGTCTGTCCACCACAGTTGCTACCTCTCACCTTGACCCTGTGTTCCATCAACAACATGACCTGCAGCCATTGGCTACTGCAGCCAACGACCCCTGACCCCTCAGATCAGTGAGAGTAGAGGACTGATGCAGGGTGCAGAATGCAGGGCAGGTGGCAGTGTGGCGTCAAAACATCTCCCATACCTGTCTGCTGGCATACTGGCAGTCTGTGATGGGGGGGGGGGGGCGTCCTCTTTCTCTGGTCAAGATGGGGAAGGAGTCTGCGTTGGCTGGAGGGACAAGGGAGGACTTCACCCCTGTCCATGTCCCTGGACATCCTGAACACAGTCCTCTGCAGAGATCACAAACACACACACACACACACACACACACACACACACACTCTCTCACCGCTCTACTCCCTCAAACCCAGAACATCTGAGAGCTCAGACTCCACATCCAGCGCTTTAAAAGCAAGACATTTTAAAAACCCAAAAAAGCCTGGAGCTTGCCGTGTGGTGCATGCACTTTTGGAATGCAGATGTGCACGTTTGCTTTTTATACATTTTTATATAACTCAAGGACACAAGTCCGGATAGGGGGGGAAAGTTTGGGTAGACAGTATTAACTTTAATTTCTTTCTGGTATATATTGATTCTGGGGGTAAAGTTATTCAAGGTATAATCTGGAGCCATTGCATTAATCTGCTTCTGGAATAGAAATCAGTGAACCTGAAGAAGAGTAAGAGCAGGATGGGGTAGGGTGGGGGAGTTTGCATCAGATCTTCAGAGTAAAGAACAGGCTGATTCTTTACAGTGGGCCATGTTTATCTCATCCATTTACATTTCTAATCTATTGACATTTCTGACCAATGTCAATGAACTGCATATTTCACTTCTGTTTTTGTTCATCTGGTATAGGGGGTTGTTGAAAAGTAGATGTATAAAGTTTTGTAGTTTGTATTAGGGGAGTGGGGGTGGGGTGAACATATTGGTAACATTTTCTTGCATGCTGGCTCTACTGACTCTTGCTGACTACTTGCCTATGTGAATTAACCCATTTGGTGGATGTGTCTAAGCTGTTACTCACTTAACCCAGCTAGGCTGCACCTTAGACTGTGACTGAATGCTATGTGCTTTGCCATTGCCCTAATCTGTCTCTCTCTCTGCTGTTATATATCTTTCTCTCTGCTCTCATCATTCATAAGTCCCAATCCCCTCCCACCCCCATCAGCCCATGGGTGAGGCACAATCTGTCCACACTCCCATCCGTTAAGCTTTATTTTGTTTCGTTTTTATCCGTTTTTATGTACTTTATTTTTTTTTTGCAAACATATGAAGGGCCTAAAGAACCCTCAGTCTTTTCTGAATAAGTCACTTCTAACCCATTTTATATTTATGCATATACATCCTACTATTTTTACACTTGCATCTGTGGAAGCTGTTTGAGGCTACATACCCTCTAATTTGTTTTCTCATGCTCCACGTTATGCAAGTTCCTGCTTGGTTTATCTCCGCACATGAAAGATTTAGCACCTACAATACGATATTCAATGTGAAACCAGGGACCATCTGCAGCTTCAAACACGTCATTGGAGAGATATTCAGGGTATTCTCAGTAGTAGGAAGTGCACCTGTCACACAGGTGCATATGATAGCAGGATGTGCTTCTGTCACACAGGTGCTTATGAGAGCAGGAAGTGCTCCTGTCACACAGGTGCTTATGAGAGCAGGAAGTGCTCCTGTCACACAGGTGCTTATGAGAGCAGGAAGTGCTCCTGTCACACAGGTGCTTATGAGAGCAGGAAGTGCTCCTGTCACACAGGTGCATATGATAGCAGGAAGTGCTCCTGTCACACAGGTGCATATGATAGCAGGAAGTGCTCCTGCCACAGAGGTGCTTATGGTAACAGGAAGTGCTCCTGTCATACAGGTGCATATGATAGCAGGATGTGCTTCTGTCACACAGGTGCTTATGAGAGCAGGAAGTGCTCCTGTCACACAGGTGCTTATGAGAGCAGGAAGTGCTCCTGTCACACAGGTGCATATGATAGCAGGATGTGCTCCTGTCACACAGGTGCATATGATAGCAGGAAGTGCTCCTGCCACAGAGGTGCTTATGGTAACAGGAAGTGCTCCTGTCATACATATGCATATGGTAACAGGAAGTGCTCCTGTCATACAGATGCATATGGTAACAGGAAGTGCTCCTGTCACACAGGTGCATATAACAGTAGGGAGTGCTCCTGTCACACAGGTGCATATGGTAACCAGAAGTGCAAAGGTCACTCAGCTGCCATGGTAACTGGCCATGTGATCCTGTGGGGGATGGGCCTGTCTCCCCTCACCAGTTTTTTTTTTTTTGCTGCTCACTCACTGCTGCTCAGTCTTAACACAGAGCACATTAATACACTGAATTAAAGTTAATTGTTTTTTTGTCACTCAGTATCCTCAAAAGACACATGCAAACTGATGCAGATTCTTTTTTTCCCCTCTCTAAAACGTCTTAATTGACATGCCACTAAAATACACCCTTAAGCAATCCCTGAGCTGTGCAAAAGTCCATTGGGCCCACCACTTCCAGCCCCGCCCCCTCACGCCCGCCCCTTCCCCCCGCCTCTCTTCCTCTGCACCACACCCCCTCCTCCTCTGCCGCTCTCTCACCTGTGAGCCAGCCTGTGTCTCCATGACCTTGCATTATTAAATTGCACTTATCAATCATTCTTGCCAGGGATGCCATCGCCTACTACATTAAAGAAGTCAGAGAAGTCTGGGTTCAGCAGCCCCGTGCCTTCGCAGAGCTCCTCCCCCAGAACGGCATTCACACACCATCATCGGCCTGTCATTACAGGACCCAGAGGTGAGGTCGCAACCCCCACCCCTCCCCGACCCCCCCGAAACGCCCGCCGGCCGGACCGGTGCTGTCAGGGGGAGACGCCGCGCCCGCCTGTCCTTTGATCTCTGTAGAGCCGCGCAGTCCGCCCCAGCGAGCGCTGGGCTCAGTGCGCTCCGGGGGAGGAGGGGTACGTGTGAGGGTGAGGCGGCAGGTGGAGCCGCTCTCGGCGTGCTGGGCTGTTTTCGTCCCGTCTCTCCGTTTCCTCTTCCATCTTGTCGTTGCGTCGACGTTGGACGAGCGCCGTTCCTGAGCCCTCTCTTCCTGATCTGGGGGTCGCCGGGAGGAGGCTTGCCTCGAGTTCTCCATTTCTTCTGGTGCTGGGGAGAAAGCATAATGGCATTCTCAATGTGAAATTATCCACACGTTTAAAAAGGGTTTCAGCATGGGGAATGCAGGTGGTCTCTTGTTTGCCATTTTGAGGCTGTTCACTCCATTCAAGGGTATTAATTACAATTTAAAGGCAGTACAGTGAGGGAATACATAAAAATATCTGTTCATTATGTCAGTATACGCTTTGGCAGTGTAACTGTACCCTTGTCAAAATCAAGCTTAATTGAATTAGAGTTTGAATACAATATTAAGGCTTTATCATTGGTTGATAACAATAAGTCTGTGCAGAAGCTGGTTGGGCAAAGTTTGGCCAACTTTGCAAAATATTTGTGATGTCAGTCAGCAACTAAGGCTTTCTGCCATCTTCCTTTTTAGTTCCAGGACACACCATGTTTATGACACCCATGCACATAATTACACATTGGGCTATGGAAAGTTCCAAGATATCCATCATGAATAAAATTGATTTGATTGACTTTGAGGTAGTTGATCCTGCTCAGAGCTGTGGAAATTTGGGCCATGAGTTGGGAAAGAGTCCGTGCTCACTCTCAAAATGAATCTCTCTCTCTTGACATGCCACAGTTTCACTAATTCCTTCCATCTGGTGCAAAAAAAGCAATGATAAAAATCTGAAAAAAGTGAATATTTGGAAGATTAGACTTGCTATCCAGTGATATTTTGGCCTAAAAAGTTAAGCCCCTCTGGCTGGGCAAAGCGGGCCGGATTAGGTAGTGCCTGTAAGTGGTGTCGCTGTCAGATTTTAGATTGCGTATTTCACACTTACATAAAAGCACAAATGGGGCCGTGCACTAATCTTAAAAAGCGGTGCAGGATGGCATCTCTGTTTGGGTGAACTGCCTGATCTCCAGCCCTTCTGAGTTCTCGCTGGGCAGGCTCTCTGCCCCGGGTGAGCTTTGGGTGCTAGGTGTTGCGAGGGGGGGGGGGGGGGGGGCTGTAAAAATAGTTGAATGAATAAAGAGAGCTGTTATGCTCACTGGATTTCAGTGGAATTTCTCCTGTCTGACAGTTCAAATAATTATTGCAGAATACCTTATCTTTCCAGCTCGCTGTCTGACTCAGACAACACGCAGAGTACCTGTTGATGTCCAACATCTCAGAAACCCAGAGGAGGGCTTTATCTCCCCGGTGTAATTTTTTTAAATTTTATAATCCGCCGTCGGATTGTATATCTTCTTCAAGGAAAGTTGGCAGCGAAGGGTGGAGGGGGGAAGGAGGAGAAAGAAATCAGCAAAGCAACGCGATTTGCAAAGTGGAACTAATCCCGCGCCTTTCATGTGGGGCGCGGGCCCCTCACGCCGGGCCCTCACGCGGGCCCCTGACAAAGGCAGCTGTCTGACCCTGCCTCCCTTTCAGCGCGTCGTTATCATTTACATATCTGCCGTCCCAGATACGCCGGGCCGGCTCCCCCCAGATTAACCGCGGGGGCCACCCACCGGGAGCGCCGCGGCCAAGACCCGCCTCCCCCCCCCCGCCCGCCCGCCGCTCGCTTTCATGCAGTGGCCCGTGATTATGCGCCGGAGTCACGACGGCGAGCCCCCCCCCCCTCCGTTAGAGTGGTCTGCGAGTGGCGAGCCCGCCGCCCGCCCCGTCGAGCAGCTCTCCTTTTCTGCGGACCCGCGGAGGGTTTGGGCCGGGCGAGGGGGACGCCGCTGCCGCTGCGGCGGGTTAGCCGTGGATCGGGCGCTGGTGGCGCTGCGATACGGAGCAGGTCCTGATGCTGCAGTACGACACTCGCGTCGTAGACCTGCACTGGCACACGCTCTGCTGGAAGTGCAGCCGCCCTAACACAGAGATTATGCAGGAGGCTTCCTTTTGAGTTCTGAATTGGCCTAAACTTTTTCTCAAAATCAGACAGAACTCATCTAGTTCTGACAGAATGCTCGCTGTCCTTTCGCGATTGCCTACAGTAGAGCCCCCGTCCCACCAATGGTGTGAATCCAGTGTACCCTGTCGCTTCTGTCTCTGATGGCTTTGTGCTCAAAACTCCAATCACAACCTCTGTCCAATCAGAACGTTTGTCTGTCGGCATGTTTTTGGGGTTCTGAAATTAAGTGATCCACATGTATTTCTCAACTCAGCATTGGTTTTGTTACCATGGTTTCCCTGTGTTTTACTTCACTTTCATTCTTAAATGGTGCAGGTCAGTTGCCCTCAGTGATCCTCTTGTATAGCATTTATTCCACGTACATTCCATGTTAGAATGAAGGCCTTTCCATGTTTCCATAGGGAAGCTTTATAGGAGTCCTAGGTTTCAAGCTACCGCCTGTAATATGGTGAGAAATTGTTTACTTGGGGTTTTTTCAGCACAAATATACATCATTATATAAATGAATACATGACGGGTAAGCAGGGCTATTTAAGTAATTGGCAGTCGTTCCAAAACACTTAGATTTAGTCATGAAAAAGAATGATTTTAGACATTCTGTTTGACTGCAGCCATTTGCATAATTGACACAGGAAGTGCTATTGCGAGGGCTGTTTCTTCAGGAAGAGAGCTGGTCAGTGGCCAGAGACAAAGTGGGTCCTGGAATATGACTCATAAACCCGGACAGGAATAGGCAGGAATGTAATATCGGAGGTGCCGGATGCCTGTTAGCGAGGTACACGACCCCATATGATCCAGAGGATCATGGGATGCCATATTTTGTGTGCACTACAGTAGTGCCCCAGTAAAACCTCACCATATGTCCCTCTCCATCCACACATGGGGTAAACCTGAGCTGCTGAGCTCAGGCCAAGTCCAGGGGCTGATTCTTATTGGTGGAAAGTTTCAGTGGAAGTTTGGAAAGAGCTCCTGCCTTAGTGCTTCCTCAGACTGCATTGTGGTGATGCTGCGTCTGCCCGAGCGATATATATTAGTCACTCGGGCGCCCTTGGTTTACCCAGCAGCCCCGCTGCTGCTGTCTGTGGTGAGGATTCAGATGGATCCTGCGTTATCAGATGGAGTTCTGGAATCCGCCAGCAGAAGAGAGAGGAAACGGGGCGGGGCGGCCCAGGGTGGGGCGGGGCGGGGGTGGTGGGGGCGGCGATGGGCGTGTCGCGGCGGGGGTCAGCTCGGCTCCGCGGCTGCCTCCTGCGGCAGAGCCCTCAGCGCGGCGGGCTAATTCGATAAAAGAGTCTGGAGGCTTCGGGCCGGCGGGGAGGGGGAGAGGGGGAGGGGTCAGCGCGTTTGGGGCAGAGGGAGGGGGGGCTGCTCTCCCCTCCCCCGTGTCTCACTCCTGCCTTTCTCTTTCCCTCTCGCGCTCTAAAGTTCACATTCCTGACTCCACTCGGCACAAAAGGCAGGACATGAAAAGAGAGAAAGAAGGAGGGAAGAAAGGAGGAAGGGCAGAAAAAGCCATCCATTCTATTATTACTGTAAATACTATGCCTACATAGCATCCATAGAGTCCAGAGTTTCCAGTCACCCTCTATTGACAGAGCTATAAATCACAGCAAAGTTAAGTGAATTACTGCAGCAGGGAGCTGTGGCTTTAACAATGTTTATGTAGTATCAGCTTACCATCTCCCTGAAAGAGAGCCCAGCGCTGATATTGGAAATGGGAGTGCGGAGTCTTATTAACTGCGCTGTAATACATCACAGCTTAAAGACCCCGTGCCTCGCGTCCTGGGCATTATACTAATAACCAATAACCGAATATTACCTCTATTAAGAGCAGCGTAATTAGATCCTGCCGGTTACAATTAAATACTTGATAAGCCTCAATCCATTAAAAGACTGTCAATCTGGGGTGCAAAAACGATGCAGCAAGGCACAGATCTGCGCTATCTATTCATTATCCCGAGCTGGAGTTTCTTTCTATCATTTCATATCTGGTATTTCCAAAAAAATGATTGTAATAAAATATTTTGCTGTGCCGTTTCATCAGTGACCCTGCGTTGCGTCTGCTCTGTGTGGAGAGGATAAAGGCTCAGGCAGTCCTGTGCAACAGGGAGTTTGTGCTTCTGCTTTGTGACATCACAGTTTGACTTTGGAAGCCCCGCCTCCTGCCGAGGTGCATTGTGGGAACCCTGTCAGCAGAACAGGTTTTGTCTGTCTGTGCAAGGCAGGCCTGTCATATGAACTCATATCACAGCATTCACGTCCACCTTTCTGCTGTGTAGTGAGTGGTGAAGGTGTGTGTGTGTGTGTGTGATGCATTTGCGTTGTAGTTTTTGTGTCGGTGGTCCATAAGAATGTTCCACTCTGCATGTGGCCCCTCGTGTTGTGTCTTTGCTCCAGTGTGCATCACACATGTTCCCGGATGCCTCTGTGTTCCTCTCCTCTCCCTCCTGCACCCCCACCCCCCACCCCACCACCTCCACCACCTGCCCTGCCCCCCCACCCCCACCCCCTCACCTGCTGACCTTCCCCTCTCTCTCTCTCTCTCTCTCCAGCGAGTCCACACGCCACGCCGTCAAGTCTCCATTTCCCGACGTCGCCCATCATCCAGCAGCCCGGCTCCTACTTCTCCCACCCCGCCATCCGGTACCACCCCCAGGAGACCCTCAAGGAGTTTGTCCAACTTGTCTGCCCTGACAGTGGTCAGCAGGCTGGACAGGTGGGGTTCCTTAATGTAAGAAGGAGCGTTTTACGTAACCCCCTTTCTTTCCTCTCTTCCCCCGACACCCCCCCCGATCAGCCTCCCTCTCTCTTTACCCTGTCCGCTCTCCCCTGCATTCTTTCCCGCCGCCTCCCTCGTTCCCCGCCCGTGACACGCGCGGACGCGCACGCCTCCCTTCACGCACGCGCGTGTAGCCGTTAGCCGCGCGGGGCTCTGCAGTGGGGGGTGGAGGGGAGGGCTCACGGGTTCCCGCTCGATGTCTGCAGTCAGATAGCTGATATATTTGTGTCTAGACGCTGAATCGATACCGAGCAGAGTTTCTTAATCCGCACTATTCATTTGCTCATTTAATCTGAATCTGTATCTTTTTTACCTGTCTGCACACGCACACACACACACTCAAATACACACACCACAATCGCACACACACACCGTCGCCCATCAACGCGTACACACACACACATCAAAACACACACACACCTACACACACACACACTCACAATAAAACCAAGCGTCGCACAAATCACACACACACACACACAGCTACCACACACACACTCACACACTCACACACACACACACACACACACACACACACACACAGAGTCCTCTGACATCCAGCCGTTGTTAAAAGCTAATATATCAGAGAGGGGAGAGTAGACATTGCCCTGTTGTGCCCAGCCATTGGTGTGGCCTTGACAGTTTAGAGGGAGCGTGCTGTTTTGGTAATAGATTATGAACGGCAAACTGCGCACAGCAGCAGAATTCTTTATGACCAGGAGGAGGGAAATTGCTGAGCCGCTTCTCACAGGCGCTCTAACGTCTGCTGCAAACTTCTCCGCTGGTGCAGCGGGGGCTCCGAGGGTGTGACTGTGCTCGCTGGGAAGGCAGGTGTAGCTCTGGGGCAGCCCCGGGCCACAGGCACCGTGGAGCGGGCGTGTCAGATGCTCATTTTGTGCTTCCCCTCTCTCTTTTTTTTTCTCTCCCTCTCCCCTTCTCTCTCTCTCTCTCTCTCTCTCTCTTTCTCTATGCTTCTCTTCATTTCTCTTTTTCGTTTCCTCTTTCTCTCTATCCCTCTCTTTCTCTTGCGCCCTCTTTCTTTCTCTATCTCTTTTTCTCTATCTCTCATTCTCTCTCCCCCCTCTATTCCTGTCCCTTATCTCTCCCTCTATCTTTCTCTCTCTCTCTCTCTCTCTTCTTCCTGCACACGCCCATCAGTCGAAGGTCCAACCCGTCCTCCCCGCCCATGTGCCCCTCCGCCGCCCCCGCCCATGGCGCGACCCGTGCCCCTGCCCGTGCCAGACTCCAAACCGCCCTCCACCTCCACGGAGGGAGGGGGCAACTCCCCCACCTCGCCAAGTGAGTACCCCGTGAGCACAGAGACAGGGGGGCTGCTGCAGTCCTCCAGAGCCGGCTCAGTACAGCACCCCTTAACACTCACCCCACCAGCAGGGGGTCTGCACCGCGGGCTGTATGTCCGATAATGTCACTGCTAACAGGTTAAGTGGCCCTGAAACAAGCGGCCTGCAGGGCTGCCGGTCCTGCGTCTGCGTGTGAGAGTTTATAACGCGAGTGAGAGCGTTTGCGCTCTGCAGTGACCCGTGATGAGAGGGGAGGCTGCCCGGGCCTTAAAGTGCGCCCATTACGCCCGCTCTGCAGGGCTGCTCAGAGCCTCAGGTGCTTCTGACCCTCTCCCACAGCGAGCATGCGCTGCGTCTGCTCTCAGCTGTGGATAATGAGCGTGTGGGACTGACCCCCTGCGTCTGTCTCTCCCCCCCCCCCCAGCCTACTCCACGCCCAGCACATCCCCGGCGCAGCGGTTCGTCAGTGTGGGCCCCCGAGACCCCAGCTTTGTAAATATCCCTCAGCAGCCTCAGGTGAGTGCCCCCCCACCCCGCCGCCGCCGCCGCCACTCACACCCACACGCACCTCTCCCCCCGTGCCCCGCCCCCCGAGCGAGATGCCCGGCAGGCACCGGGCCCAGGGCCGGGGCCGGGGTCGGGTTTCGCCTCCCTCTCCTTTTAGGTTTGGAATGCGCGAGCCGCGCTAAGGGTCTGATTTACGAGCGCCATAATCAGCCTGGCCTGAGAGGCTGCGGGAGAAGTGCCTGCTCCCCCCGCCCCCCCGTTCACTGACCCCTCCCTGATTTATCTCCCGCGCCAGGCGCTCGGGAAGCGCGCTACGACGCATGTCGGCCAGCGAGCGCCGCGCGGGGGGAGGCCACGCTCGCCCATCACTCTCCGGCCTGCAGGTGCTCATGGGAAGCCCCTCCCGTTCTGCTGACCGCCTCTGCGGTGCTGCTCACACACGCGTGCTGCACCGTGCGCTGCTAACAAAAAAAAAAGTCCCAAGTGTTTCAGTCTCGTGATGGGACTTTAAATCTTTTCTCTCTCTCGAGTGTAAAATACGCGCCTGTCGAGTGAGATTGTCTTACCCCAGTGACAAATCTTAAAATGAGTCAAACTGTCCCACCTCATTGCCAGCCTTTCTGTCTGATTCAGCAAAAAAGTTACAGAAGTAAGATTTTAGGTCTAAATACAAGACAAAATTACCTGTTGAGATTTTCGG
Source organism: Anguilla rostrata (assembly GCF_018555375.3). Classification (NCBI taxonomy): domain Eukaryota; kingdom Metazoa; phylum Chordata; class Actinopteri; order Anguilliformes; family Anguillidae; genus Anguilla; species Anguilla rostrata. The sequence continues at coordinate 21,374,667 of NC_057936.1, read as the reverse complement.
ACTAAATATAAGACTTTATTTTTGTAGTGTGAGAACTGTATAGCTTTGTAGCGAGATGTTGTTATTCTACAGAACTCTTCAGTGCTGCTGCCATGGTCTGTTCTGCTTTGTTCTGCAAGGCGAAGTGGCAGGAACTACAGCTCGCTGCTATTGACATGCACAGCGAAGCCCAGCCATCAGTTAGCCTGATGAGGAACGTGTAATAAATGAGTAATAGTGCAATAAACACACGCAAAGGATGTATGAGCACCCACAGTGCGCTGGGGGCTCGTGGCTAATGTCTCTGCTTCCCTAACAGAGCGGTGTGTGTGTGTGTGTGTAGTGTGTGTGTGTGTGTGTGTGTGTGTGTGTGTGCTGTGTTGTGTGTGTGTGTGTGGTGTGTGTGTGCGACCGTGTGCTTGTCTGTCTGTGTGTGTGTGTGTGTGTGTGTGTGCTGATGTGCATGTGTCTGTCTGTCTGTCTGTCTGTGTGTGTGTGTGTGTGTCTGCGTGTACGCTATGGACCACACTGCAAAAAAACTAAAAAAAAGTAATCTCAACAAGTATTTTAGTCTCATATTCAGACTTAAAATCGCGTTTCTGTTACTTTTTTGCTAAATAAGGCAAAAAATATTGGCAATGAGGTGAGACAGGATTTGCCAATGGGGTAAGAAAATTTAACTTTTTAAAATTTCACTGTCAAGCAAACGGTAACTTAAAACAAGCTAAGTGACACCAGCAGCTACTTGAGAGAAGTCTCTCTGCTGGAGTAAAGCACTTGTTGAGACAGTTTTTACAGCGCGCAGCCGGCTAGCTGAGCGCCAGGCCTGCCTCCCTCCCTGTGTGCCAGCTGAAGGACGTGCCTCCTCTGAAGAGCTGGAAGTGCTTGTGGAAGGCGCTGCCCTAATCCAACACGCCTGTGCTTTTGGGAGGCCACCAGGCTGGTTCCCAGGGCCCCTTCATTCATTGCAGGCCCAGCGGACAGATCAGAAAGGGCTGTGTTCCCCTTCCCTTCTCCCCCCGTCGCGCCCGCTTTCTGCCCTCGCTTTCACCCGCGCAGAAGCCGCTTTTCGGGAAGCCGTGCGGAGGCCGTGTGTTTATCAGGCCGACCGGCGTCGCAGCCGAGCGAAGGGCTCGCAGTGAAATAATCCCTGACTGACTGCAGATGGGCCAGGGCGGGCTGGTCATCAGGGACAGCGGTGGCGTTCGGAGTCGGGGGGAAAATGAATTTTTAGGGTAATTTTGGGACGATACAAAGCCGCAGCGCTAAAACGGAAAATCGCCTGTTTGCGAGCCGGTCGACCGCAGCCTACGGCGGGAAGCCGGGAACGCCGGGAGACGCTCTGCCTGCCGGGCGGGGGGGGGGCTGGAGAAGCCGAAAGAGGGAAGGAGAGGTGAAGGGAAAGAGCGGAGGGAGGGAGGGAGGGAGGGAGGGAGAGGGACAGGCAGCGCAGAGGGTGTGACTCAGGCGGAGATGTGTTGTCTGCGCAGCTCCATTTGTCTGCGATGCTTTATGGACGCTGACCGGGAGGGAGGCGGGGTGTGAGCCCCGCGCGTCCGCCGCCCGCCGCGAGCCCCGCGTCGATTTATCGACCCTGTCACAGGCCGCAGGACAGGCCTCCCCGAGAAGAATGAGGCAGGTGCCTGTCAGAGCCGCTTTGGGCCAGGGGGGGGAGCGGCTGTTATTATTTACTGTTTGCATTTATTTATTTATCGCGCCCCCCCCGGGCCGCCCCTCTCAGGTGGCTGACGCCACGCTAAGCCCTTTGTCTCAGGCTGTGGATCCTGCCCTGTTCACTCGCCGGCTCTGATCTGACGCTCTCTGCATTATTAATTAGCCTGGCCGCAGAACCCCCCCCCCCCCGCCCCCCCGAGCCGTCGCTGCCCCCCCCCACCCCACACCACCCTGCCCCCGGGGCGTTGCGTTTGCGCCATCGATCTCCCCTTCAGGCTCGCTCAGGCCCCGCCTCCCACCCGCCCGTCTTCGCTGACTGACACCGAGCTCCGCCCACCCGTTCATCTACTCTCCTCATCTCCGGAACGGGGAGGGTCGGGTGGGAATGGGGGGGGGGGGTAGCCTCATAGGCTGACAGGTTGTGCTGAGCCGCTCCTTTAGCTGGGGGGGTGTGGTGGGTTAGTGATGGCGGGTCATCCCGGGGTTCAGGCAAAGCGACTTGTGGGGTTGTTCAGGGCAGTAGAAGCAAGTTGGGCTGGTGTGTTCAGAGGGCAGAGGCAGAGACTTGGGCTTGGTTGTCAGAGGCATAGGCGAACTGGCTTGGTGTTCAGGGATAGAGAGATTGGCTGGTGTGTCAAGGCGTGAAGCAGAGACTTGCTGTGCGTGCCCAGTGTAAGAGCTTGTGCTGCGGCCATATTAAAGCCCGACATGCACAGCGCAGACGCACAGACGGAGAGCAGCGCATAAAAGAGTCTGACCCTCTCAGTGCCACTCTGCTTTCTAACCGCTCGAACCCTCCCCAGAGATCCCGGGACAAAAGTTACCCCGCGGGGGCCAGCAGCGGGGGGAGAGAGGAGAGAGGGAGCGAGGGACACAGAGAGAGAGAGAGAGAGAGACGGGACTGTAACAGTAAACATTCCTGCCGCTCTCTCCCCGGTAACAGAAGCGGAGTCGCGGCGTGGCAGTGCTGATTGAGGGGCGGCTGGGCGAGGGGGGGGCGAGGGGGGGGCGAGGGGGGGGGGGAGTTAAATGGGTTGGTGGAGCCCCGGGCATAAAAGAGGGGCGGTGGGTGGGTGGCACAGAGCCCGGGGGTCAAACCGTTCCAGCTGCCATGGGAGACGCTGCCGGTTGCCCCCTGAAACAGAGGCTGGCACCACACAGAGGGCCCGCTACTCCCTGCCCACGGGTGGGGCGGGGGGGGGGGGTTCTCCCAGACACCCCGCTCCAGACGGGCCGCCCCCCCCCTCCTTTAATCCAACAAAGGCATTCCAGCACACTCAGACGCCGCAGAGTCTCATAGTAACTGCGCACTCCAGCCCAGACAGTGCCCTCCAACCAGTTCGGCAAACTGCTGAAGCCCTCCTTTCCCCCCAAAAAAAAATCAATAACGCCTTTCATAATCCAATTAATACTTAAAGAAGGCTGTGAAATGATTTCAGGTCGCATTATTTCTGCGCGCTCTCAGCTCTCATGCAGTGTGGGGCGGGGAGCGGGGGGGGATCAGTAAAGTACAGACGTGCAGAAGTTGTTCCCACACGCGGTCCTGGCGTAGCCGGAATCTGCTGAGGCCGCGTCTTTTGTCCGGTTAGCCGCCGCGCGGGCATAGCCGTAGCGCTCGGGGTCCCGGAGCAGCCGAGCGGACGGGGAGCGGCGATGGGGAGCGGCGATGGGGAGCGGCGGCCCGCTCGCCCCACTGCGGCGTGTGACTCACACAGGCAGTAAATCGGGCGGCGGCGATGGGGAGCAGGTCTCCGCCACTCGGCGCTTTTATTCCCGCCATAAAAGCTAACAGGGAGGGGAGATAAGCGTCTGTAATTGACTCTGCGCGCGGTGTCAGTTCGCTCCCGGTTAAGTGTGCGCTCCGCGTCCCGTTTTAAACGTTAGTTACGACGCTGGAGCGGCGGCCGCAGATCTGCTAATAATCATCACTGTTCCTGTATTAACCGGGCTTAAGGGCTTAACACACACAGTATTGGCTGTTGTTAAGGATCATTTCGACCCCTGATTTATGTTTTTTTTTCTGTAATACATTTGAGTGGTTACTTTCACGAAGCCTTTTGAGAGATAAAATGGTGTTTCGCTCCGGAGCGAAAGTGTTGCCTGTTGTGTATCCCATCTCCTGCGCTGAGGAGCTGCGTTCCCGCTACTCACCAGCAGGGGGCATTGCTTATACCGAGTTACTTTTATTAATGATCTGACATTAATTTCATGGTTTCTTCCTGTTTCGAAACCCACGATGGTTGCAGTGCGTCCCCCTCCCCGAAGCAAACCACACGTTATCGTAGCGACAGGGCACTGTCTGAAGTTTCTGACTAATGTCAGTTTAAGGCTGATTAGTGTGATATATTACTATTAGCCTTTGCAGTATTATCGTGACTGTTATTTTATTATTACCACAGGTCAGCCTCATCAGTGTGTCGGCGGGGGGGGAGAGGGGGTGCTGCCGATGGCTGGCTGATTTGAAATATAAATAAATAATGTAGTAAATGTCTCCCCGTCCCAGCGGGAGCAGTAAATGGCGGCTTGGCGGTGGGGAGATGGGTTTTATAAGCGGGGCTCTCCGGGCGAGGCTGGTTTGCATTACATGAGGCTGAATTCCTCTGAGATGACACTCATCTGCAGGCACTTTAGAGGAGCCCTGAGTCAGCACTTCTCCACGTGATGAGATTACTTGTTCCATTGACAGGGAGTTAAAGAAACAGCCAAAGATCCCCCTGCAGTGCGCGCACGCGTGTGTGTGTGTGTGTGGGGGCGTCTCTCTCTCTCTCACACACGCACACACACACACACACACACACACACACACTGACACGGACACCCCCCCCCCCCCCCCATCATTTAAAGGCAGTTTCACCTTGAAGGCTTTGGAAGAGGACAGTAAAGCTGATGAGGGGGGAGCAGGCGTGTGTGAGGACGAGACCGCGGTGTACAGTACGCTGCTGGTGCAGAAGGGGGGGGGCGGGGACGCACAGCCCGACACTCCCTTCTCCTGTGTGCTCAGGACGGCGGCGCGCGGGGCTGCGGGAGCGCTGGGTATCGATTAGGTGTGTTGAGGGTGAGTTATGGGCGAGGGGTGCGGGGCCGCTCTGCAGCAGGACGCCGTGTCCCAGCACACGCTGTCCCGGGAGAGTGCCCGTCCTCGGGCCGCGGCGCTCCAGGACAGAGTTCATGGGCGCTCCGAAACCCCCCCCCCCACCCCCCCGGTGTCAGGCCTCTGTCTTCTCCCCCATGGGAAGCTTAGCCCTCAGAAGCTGTGGAAACTCAACAGGTGAGGGCAGTCGCACGCACCAGGTAAACGCTTTCCCCCGGAGACAAAACAAAAACACGCTGAACTCGGGGTTTCCTTCTCTTTCGGGGGCGCACTGCGGCCCGTGCGGAACGCCGCCGCCGTGCATGCTGGGAGAGCTCGGAGCGTGAGCGCGGCTGCCTCCCTGAGGTCCGGAGCGCAGAATGTCACCGCTCCCCCTGAGCGGCTCCGCTCTCAGGTTCGGCAGGAGCGCCCCGGGAGGGGGGGGGCGACTCCAGGGGCCGGCTTTGGGAGAAAAAGAATTCAGCGCACCGCACCCCCCACATCCCACCAGCACCAGCTGCAGCCTCACCCCCCCCCACCACACCACACCCCCACCGCTGTCATTCACTCACTGCCCCCATGAGCGGTTTCAGTCCTGTGGAAACTCCCCCCTGTGAGAAAGCACAGGCATGACTGCAGGACACACAGGGAACTCTGCACACTGCCTCTCTGGCGGTTTTACCCATCAGCCCTCTCACCTGAGAGCGATAGCATCAGCGGAGCCGGGCCGCTCACTGTGGGACGGGTGAGGGATGTGAAGGGGCTTTTTGGGGCTTTTTTGGGGCTTAAAGCGGCCGTTTGTGCCCTGGAAGCGGCGATGGCGGGGCCAGGCGGGGACTTTGGTTTGGTTGGGGTGGGAGGGGTGTGATCACAAAGCCACAGGAAAGGAGCATGTACTTATTTATACCGTCCTTTCAGCGAGAGGCAGGAGGAGCAGGGATTTGCGGTTTCACGTCTCATTTTCCCAGCTGTGCAGGACATCAGAGAGCGGGGGAGAGGGAGAGGGAGAGGGGGAGAGGGAGGAGAGAAGCCAGGGCCTCTGTATCGCATGCGGTCGCTCCCTCTGCCAGCTGCGTTTCCTCCCCCCGGACCACAAAGCAGGAACAGCGCTGCTTTTCTCCCCCGCCGCGGTGCGGCCAGCCCAGCGCTTCGCCCGGTGACCTCAGCGCGGGGCGGCTAAGGGGCGCGCGCTCCCTCGACCGGCGTGTGGGGAAAGCGGGGTACCGTGCTGCCCGCGCCACGCCGCCAAGCCTGGCACATAGCGCCGCGTGGCCCGGGGAGAGGGCCGCTGTCTGGCAGGCCGGTGGGCTCGAACCCGGCCGGGCATCCGAGTCCAGACCCTGCGCCCAACAGCGCTCCTCAACGAGCCGCTCCTAAACCAGCCCCAGCGAACGCAGGCACAGCCCCACTCCTGTCATATTCACCCCAGCGCACCTCTGGGTGTCAGAGCGGGGTGACCCAGACCCGCTGGAGAAACCCACGTGTGCTGAGTGGGAAGGAATATTGCGGTGCGATATTCAAAGGCCCCTGGTCCTAACCCCCGAGAGCGGCCTTTCTCTGCGCCTCCTCCTCCTCCTCTCCCTCTCTCCAGGTGTGTTTGAGAGAGGCCCCGATACAGCGCCCCGCCCCGCACGGCGTCCGCAGTCTAAATCACAGCTGTCAGCGCGCCCCCCCCCCCCGCCGCGCGGTAACACTACCCCACTGTCCGCGCGGCCGCCGCGGGGACGGGGGGGGGGGGAGACGTGGGAGGCAACCTCACGCAGCCGCCCTCTCTCCGTCTGCAGAGCCCCTTCTGGAGAAAGTCGTCTCAGGACAAGAGGGAGGGAGGGGAGAAAAGTTTGGGAGCCTGCGAGCCAGTAGACAAAGACACCGGGAAGCTGCACTGCGCCGCAGCACAAAGTCCGGAGTCAGCAACTTCTATTGATTAAAAACTAACCTTAGAGTTTCTCCGCTGCGCTTGTGGCGAGCAATAGAATTTAAACGAGTGGTGAGCCTGAGCGGGGCGCGCCGGGGACGACCAACCTGATGGCCCCGCCTCAGCCGCCCTTTAATTCATTTATCATTACCGTCCCCCTCTCTCTCTAATTGTGTTCGGGCTTTTTTGTCCCCGGTCCCGTATTCTGCGTTTTGTGCCGCTCTTAGTGCTTTTTTTCTCTTCTTTTTTCTTCGCTGGCTATTCTCTTAAGCATCTCGAGTGTGTCATGCGGTCCTGATGGGCCTAAAAAACAAGATAAACGGAAGGGTGGGGGGTGAGGCCGTAACTCTGATACGCCGAAATGTTTTCCCAGGCACACCAAACGGTTAGTATGCACGGAGGAGGCCAAGGCCGTAATTGAGCCATTGTCTTCATTTCAAGGGGGCCGGCCGCTGAGTTTTTAAGGATTAATTAAGCGGCGCGCGGGATTGGCGGAGAGACGGCGTGTGCGGGGAGAGGGGGTCGGGAGGTGGGAGGAGTGTGGTGTCGGGTGGGTGGGGGCCTAGGGCTCAGAATCAATAGCACTGTGTGTTCGTGGCAGGGACAAGGCAAGGAGGGCCTGCAGAGCGAGCGAGCGAGAGAGAGAGAGAGAGAGAGAGAGAGGGAAGCGGAGAAGGAGCGGGAAAGAGAGGAGGATACAGGGAGAAGGCGAGAGGGAGAGAGGCGGAGAGGGATACAGGAGGCACGGCCTGGTCTTGCTAATGATAGTCACGTCTACGGCTGTCTGGTTGTCCCTAGCAACCAGACATGATGTAACACCAGGATGAACTTGAACTTGGAGGGAGGAGGGAAGTTGAGAAGGGGAGGGGGAGGGGGCTGCGGGGGGGTGAGCGGGTGGGGGGAGGGAGGGAGGGAGGGGTGGACGCTTGCTCGCTGGCTGGAAAACGTGAACAATGGAGCAGAGCAATCAATAAGCCCATTTCACTGAAGGATTACAGAGGTGCGGCAGGCTAACCTTGCCCGCCAGGCACTTTAGTGAATAGTCAGGAGTGTGAAGAACCCTCTCTGTCTCCGGCTGAGAACCGGGCTCGGCCAAACAGCCGAGGCAGAGGTATGTGGTGGCGGGCGAGCGGGCGGGCGGGCTGGCGGGCGGGGCGCAGGAACACACAGCAGCTGGAGAAGAGGGCAGAGCGTACGGGGGGGGGGGGGGGGGCAAGAGGGGCCAAGTCAGGGGGCCTGTTTGAGCTGTCCGCTCTTCCTCAAGCAGGGATTTTAACCTGAGAGGAACACAATGTGGAGAGACCCCCTGCGAGCGCTCCGTTTGTTCAGATTAACTCCCAGGATTAAAAACACACAGCGTGAATTATGCGCTAACGCCGCACACTTTGTGCTAGAGCACTTGGTTGATTTTTTTTATTTTTATTTTTATTGTTTATTGGATTGTTGTTATAAATGATTGTGCTTGTGGGAGGTGAAGTGGTTATCAAACTGGGGGTGGGGGTGCGCGAGATGAGTGTGGAGTTACAGCTCTCTCAATGGGAGCTCTTTAAACACACAGTGTCCATGCACTTCTGCGTTTTTAATTGCACAATATCATTTTATTTAAAATCCCCTCTCAGTCGCGGGTCTTTTGTGCGGTGCTGTCTGGGGGTGCAGGGTGACCCGCTCGCAGTCCTCCAAAGCCTCTCCCCTCTCTTGCCTTCACAGTGGTACCTGGGCTAAGGACTCCAGACTTTCAGCGCCCGCTCGACAGACCACTCAACCCCCGCTGTGCCCCCTGAGTGAAACCTGCAAACCTGTACACCTGTCTGACAGAGAGGAGCCGCCCGCAGCCCCGCCCCCGCGCCCCCAACCCCCCAAAAAAAAACACACCTGCACCGAGAGAAGCATGGCTACAGCAGAACCCCTGCCCCTCCCCGAAACAAGAGGAAACTACACACACCGATGCAGGCATATTCTATATACCTATATAACCCGTACATATTTCTGTGTGTGTATGGTTTATATATTTATATTTATATATGGGAGCTGTCAGTCTCTGTTGAAAGTCCTTGTTGGAGCACCGTGAGTGTTTTTATTGTTTTTGTTTTTCTTTGGTTTCTGGAGAAGAGCCCGTTGGGTTCCTGCGGTCGCCCATGCTGACTGAGGGGCTGAAACGCGCAGTGACTCGATCAGAGAGCTTCCCTCGGCCTTGCCTGGCAGGGGGTCGTAAACAGGTCAGCCGCAGACCCGCAGGAAGCTGTGCGTCCGTGCGTACACCTGACCGTCTGTGTATATATCGCTCTGGGGCTCGGGCCCCGAAACAGCGGAAGGTTCGAGGTCTTTGTTTGGTGTTGTTGTTTTTCTTTCATTGGTTCTGCTATATTAATCGTTTTTTTCTGTTGACCTGGCTGGGTGGCTCGTGAATGAGGAGGCTTTACCTGGGTCAGATACCACCAGGTAAAGCCTCTCTCGCTGGCCCCCGCCGCCTCGTCCTCCACGCTCTCGCTGACGCTGACGCTGGCGGTGGAGACCGTAGCCCTGCAGTCAGAAAGCCATCTCGTCCCAGCTTTCCCAGGACATCATCGCAGAGTAAAATGGAGAACAAGTGGCAAAAAAATCTCAGTCTTCTGTAACGTTTACGGGGCAGGGGGTGAGGCGGTGGGGCGGGGGGGGTCGTAACATTTTGATATGGTCAGTCGTGACAAAAATAAGACTACGGAAGTTTGAAAGTTAAAATTTTAAATGGGGAGGGGCGGGGGGGTTTTGAAAAAACTCCTCCCGTCTTGGAGGCATGTTCATGTTTCATTTTGTAACAAAATAATTTCCGTTATTACCAGCAACCCCTCCAAAAGGTCTGTGCTATATAAGGGTGGATACATAGTCTGTTCCTCCATAAAAAACTAAGACAGACGTAAACAACTGAAGGCAAACAGTGGAATATCAACATGAGGAAAGTGCAATTTCGTTGGATAGCTGTTGGATAGTTAATATCTTTGTAAGATAGATATTGTTGAAACGATTGTGAAAAGTATATATATATTTTTCTTCCTAGTCCATTCACACCTCCGGGACTCTAAAATATCGGGGTACAAAAAAAAATAAAAAATAAAAAAACTAAAGCTAGAATCATAGCCTTGTGTGAAATAAGGGGAGCTGTGTTTGCTTTTTACGTTGTTTTTTTTACTTGTTTGTTTGTTCATCTTGTAAATTGATTACTATTTTGTGACAAATCTCCCTTTAAGAAATATCACCAGTTAAACAATCAATTTTGAAAACATTTCTCGCCGCTTTTAAACTATTTACCGTGTTATTTTTGGAAAAGCTACGCAATCGAATTCTTTTTAACAAAGCACATCATTTGAGAAGAGTTATACGCATACTCATCCCTCGTGAGGCAGAACCAGGTGTGTATGATGTGAACAGATCTGAATTGTATAAAGGGTCGTTTTTTTTCGTTTATTTTTTCCCAAAAGAAATGTCAGCAGGACATGACAGACAGGTGTCCAAGCTTGGGTCGGAGCGTGGTTAGAGAGGCCTGCTTTTAGCCTTCTTCTTTCTTGAAGCACTTACGTCTGCAGTAGGTTTGCAGGCTGCAAGTCTCTAGTGTACAAGGGGTGAGATTTGAAAGTAAAAAGAAAAAAGGACCTCCTCTAAAAAAAAAAAAGAATACACGTGAATATCACATTGGACAAGACCTGCAACCAGACTGCGAAGCTTCTGAGCTGCTTCGCATGTAACTTACTATTTTATGATTTTGGTTTTGTTCTTTGTTTCCTATAATATACGTATATTTACACTATTATGACCGACTCATCCTCCGTCGATCAAAACTGAACAAAAACAAAAAAAAAAAATGTCAAAAAAAATCTGCATGTTCTAGTGTTAGTGACAAATTTTTACATAGATTATGTAGACTTCAAGTAGTGTGAATAAAGACAATATTGTAATCCCAAGATCAGGCACTTGCCGATAGACTATATTTGTTTGGCCCCTGAAAAAAGGGTTTTTTTACTGCTGTCCTTCACAATGAACCAGCTCAACGTCTTTCAGACTCTTCTACGCTTCTCATTCTTTCCTTATTGTTTTCTTTCCTCTCTCTCTCTCTCTCTTGTGTTCCCTTTGAAAATTTCAAATTTTTAAACAGTTCTGTTTCTTTTTTGTGTTCACAAATTGCACGAAACAATTGTTCCTCATCAATGTGCCTTGAGAGATGGTCTAAGTCCTGAGTTGTTGCACAAGTTACAATGTGGAGAATTTAGTTTTTCTTTGTATTCCACCCCGAATCCCATTGTGTAGGAAACTGGAGTGAATACAATCGTACAATTCTACGACTAATACTAATAATGGTAACAGCAATTATGATAATGACGATAACCTATTAATACGTTCAGCCATTTGAATGCGTCTCAGGCCTGTATGTCGATGACAGCGCATTGCTAGTTTTGATGCAGCGTCAGTACTGTGTCCGTACGAGACCATGAAACACAGTCTCTCAGTCTTGTGCTGGTGTTTAACCAGGCCAGTGTCAATCATCAAGATATGCCCCCCCCCCCGTTTGTTGTATAGTGGATAGGAGTAGGCTCTTAGGTTCTTAGTGTCCTGTAGATAGTTGACACCTTCATCCCCAAATCCTTTTAATGTTGACGGTAGTATATTGATATTTATGGATGTTGCTGCAATTTCTAAATGAAACTACTTTTTTTGTTTGTTTCGTTTTTTTTTTTACTCCCAGAAAAGATTAATGAGAAAAAAAATATGCAATATCTGCTTGCACTCATGTAGACATACACTAGTCACTTATTTTTTTTATTATTATTTTTTTTAACCAAAGTTAGTGCAGCACTTGACTGGCCGGTTAGTTGGGCGTCGGTCTGTGCCTGCAGGAAAACTTGACATGGGCACGCAAAGCCGTTCAGCCTCATTTGGGTATGTTACTTTCCTCTTCATTCGGCATTCGGAAAGCGGTAGATGTGTTAGGGATTTCTCTCAGTTGGTCACAAGCAAGCCTTAAACGAGTCACCTTCTTCTCCGTCACAGACCCACAGTCATTTTTTGACATAGTGAAATATATCACATTTAGGAGAAACCGATAAGAAAAGGCCCATTTTTATATGTACATTTTGACAGACTTCCAAGTTATATGAATTGTTTACCTATGATCTACTATTACATTTATTATGAAAAACAGCTAGAGTATGGGGATTGTTTTCCTAGGTGTCTGACGTGATGGTTTAGTAGTTACACTCGTGTGGGTTGTGTGTTTTTTTAGTGTGTTTCTGTTTTGTCATTGTTCTTGCCTACCCTTTAGCATTGAGTTGGGCATTACTTTCTTAATTATCTGCACTAAGTACAAAATAAATGACATCAATAGAGAATTTAAAAATACAGGTTCCAGGGCTTAAGAGCGAAGGGAAACATGAATTGCACGGACATTTTTGTCACAAAACCTTGTTTAGAGCAGCCTAGCATCTAATCAGCAAGATTAGGCTGTGCGCGTGTAAGATATGACAAAGTTGCACCCTTTTTAAAGAAAGAAAAAAAGAAAAATAAGAATATTAAAGCAATAGTTTGGGCAGTCTGTTTTTTTGTTTTGTTTGTTTTTTTGATGTGTGTGTGTAAATTAGCTGTGGGTACAAAAGTGGAAAAGATACGTAAAGAGAAAAGGAAATACCTAAAGGATACAGGCGTAGAACCCGGGCGCAAGCGAGGCTGGAGAGCCTAGCAGCGTGGAAAAAGTCTTGTTTGTATGTTGTATAGTTTTATTAATTACACTGATTTTAAAGCTGCCCTATTTTATAATGCAGGACTTTTGTAACATTGATTAAATGAGGAAAAAATAGTGTTGTGAATTTTATGATTGTTTGTATTAAGGCCACATTAATAGAATTGATTTTGTTTGTTCTCCGGGGAACTGGATTTAAGTTGAAAACTTTCCTGTTTCCCCTTTTTTCGTTTTTTTTTTCTTTTTTCTTTTTTGTATGTATTTAAAGACTTTTCTTTCTCTTTTGATGGTATAGCCTATTCCTATACTTAAAAAGTACAGGATGTTGAGGACAAAATACCCATTGTAAATGGATGTTACAAGTATGCTGTATGTTTTGAAGGTTATTTGTTGCATCAGTATTGATGAAGCTACATATAGGTAATTCTGAGAAAATTGGCTAAAGGAGAGCGTTTTTTATGCATTTTAAAATTAGTTTAGGCAGAAGACAATGACATAGACAGCCAAAGGATGCCCCTATTATAAATGCATCTAGGCATCTTTTTTGTGTTCACCATTCCATACAGGGAAAAAAAATAAACAGCTTGATTATCAACATGATTCTTTTTCTTTTCAACGCATTACTCCCTGTTCCCTCACCATCTCTCCCCACTACCAGTGTGACAGCAACCAGAGTTTGAGTAAATGAAACAGCAGCGTCCGGCTGTAAGACCCTGCTTTAGACTTCATACAGCGTTCGTTGACCCATCCAGTCAAGCCACCTCAGTAGACGAGCCCTCACAAGGCTCAGGTGGGACTTCCTGCCAGTTTTCTGTGCAGCGTTTAACCCGAGGAGAATTTAAAATCCCCCGCTTGCCGGGTTCATATGGAGGGCGAGACTGTCCGCCACAGCCAGGTCAGGTGTGGCCTGGATGTGTGGAGAGGAACATAAAGCTAAATCAGCAGCACAGCTGTACGTATGGAGATGGGCTTAACCATAGCAGGTACCTGCGAAGCCAGAGGTTTTGTTCTGGCCACCTCAAAATTCTGAAGTAGTGAAGTAATTGCACTTCTGGTAATGGTGTACGGTTTGCCTGAAAAGTTCCTTCATAAAGAACCATGATGGTCAGCCATGCATGTTATATGCAAAGTGTATTTACGTGAAATCCGAACGCTCAGGTTTTGGCGTCTCCATTATTCAGACTTACAGTGATTTTAGGAATTTAGGCAGACACAGAATGGGTGTTTGGAGTATGGCTGTTAATTCAAGATTTTGGTCCTCTTTCACTCCTTATGCAATGTCTGGCATTGGCACTGCCTACAAAACTGTGTTCCCCAAGTTTAGAATGAGCCAGGACCTTCCACAGTCTCCCAGCATGCCTGGGCCTTGCCCCGTATAAAATCCATTCAAGTGTTTGAACAGAAAGTCAACCGAACGGCAGTATTTACGAGAATCAATGAACAAAACATAAGAGCTCTTATAACAAAAGGTTATTGTTTTCAGGCTGGTCTTGGTCTGAGCAATGGTGGTACGCATTTCATGTTTCAAAATGTTCTTTTAAACCATTTCATTATTTATTCTGAACATTCTCACCAATCACCTCCGCTTGCTTTTCTCCACTAAGGAGGAACAGTAACGCTGGCCACGCTATGGGGGAGGAGAATGATGGGTCTTTAGTGATCGCTAGCAATGCTCCCCCTCTTGCCCCTCTCCCCGCCTGGAGTCATGTGATCCGGACAACCGCTCTGTTCTGTCCTGGTGGCCAAACAAACCTGAACTGCACCCTTATGTGCGGGAGCCATGACAGCGTGACCAGAGAGAACAGGGCTGGGTGCGGCTGGGTGCGGCTGGGCTTCCTGCCCTAGCCGAGGGAGCGTAGCATTGCTAGGCTGGAACGCCTGGGGACCCGCATTGAGATTTTATGAGCCGCGTTAGCGTTAGGGTGTCACTGAACATTTTACGCATATTAAAAACATTACAGTCAGTGTCATCTTCCTTATTTAAAAAAAAAATGCTCTTTGTATACATTTGGCAGATAACAGAATACAGCAATGTGGTGGAGTCCATCACTTGATGTTACACTATTAACTTGATGGTGGGAAAGAACTTCCGAGAGATGCCTCAGCCAAGCCATATCACCTGAATGATCTCAGTTTGGATTGAGAGACGAGGGTTTTCATGAAGGGGAATGCATTGTGATTGTGAAAGTTTTTTTGTTTTATGTTTTGTTTGTCTTATTTGTTTCATTGCCTAAATGAAAGCACTTCCAGGTTCGGCGTCACCTTGAACAATGCTGTCAGGTTGCTATACTGTAATTGGGTGTGAAATTTAAGTGGAGAGGACTCGCTCTGTCCTCGTTCTCCATCCCCCACCCTGTTTCCCTGGATGTTAACAGGGTTCAGTGGCTAATTATTTTGACTTTCATGACTTGAAAATATTTTGTTTTGTATTTTGACTGCGTCTGAAGAGTTCTGCCATTGCAACAGGAAACAGGGTTGAATGAAGGCCTGTCATCGTGGCTGTGCATGGCAGGCCTTTGTTGTGTTTTGTCTGTCCAAATTCTTGTGGGCACTGTTGGCCTAGAGATATTCCCCCTCCCCTTTTACCCTTAAAAATTAAGTACTGAGAATGAATACTGAGACCTGAGGATAGGGAACGTGAAACAAATGGATTGCAATGGCGATGGCAGGATTGTTCAGACCGTAAGCAGGGTATTGTTGATATGAAAATATATGAGAAGCATAACCATTCCAATGGCAAAAAGAGACATTTACCATTGGTCTGATGTGTTTTAAGTGGTGTATGGTATGAAAATAATGTCATATTTGTATGAAGAGCTTCAATGACACCTGAACTGAGACAGATCTTAGATCTAGCAGAATTCATTTTTTGGCTCCCATTAAAGTGCAGCCTCCACATTGAAAGTAACATTATGCATTTTCAGATTTGTTTTGTTTCGGATGCGTTTGTGGAGTGGACAGTATTCAGAAGAGACGTTTGGCATTTTAATGACTTCGTTATGCCATTGCTGGACCAAAGTGAAAATCAAGAAAATCTATTCTTCACATTGTTACTAGTGTCCAGTCGTGAACACACAGCAACAGAAACATACAAGTGACTTTAGAACAATAAAAGTGATTTTTCTTTTCTTTTTTTTGTGAAAGGAGGTAACATTGAAGCTGTTCCTTTGGACTCAACTGAAATGCAGTGTCACCAATCTTTGGAGAGGAAGTTTTACCCTTCTATTGCAGAACCATTACACGGTGCTAATTCAGGCTGGTTATAAGGAAGACAAACTGAACATGTGACAATTTAGACTCATTCATTTGCTTTCCGACAGCGTATACAGCATAGCAGTTTAATCTGCATGAGAACTATGCACTAATCAAATATATGAAAATATATATATAACATATCGATGTATATGTAATATATATATATATATATATATATGTTCTAAAATGGCAAAACTTTGGTATCTACTTTGTTATCTTCAGCCTTTGCCTTCTTTTATGGTCAGTGTTTTTCGATATTCCAGCTAAAGGACAGAACAAATTATATGGAATTCAAAAAATATGAAAATAAAGAACAAACCAGCATATTACCTGATATATTAAAAAGAACAGATGTAGTGCCTGTGATTATACTGTATTATACTGCTCTTCTGAATAATGAATATTGTTTGTTATTGTTTAAATTTCTCAACACCGGTAGCCTTTGCTGTCTGTCAGACCCTTCTGATTATAGCTGATGTACAATAACCATAAGATATAACTGCATGCTCTTCCATAATCGCCTAGTAAGCTGTTATGAATATTACTAAAAAAATCTACAAAAAACAAGAACGTTATGTTAGTCTTTTATTCCACCCGACACCCAAAGCTCTCTCCTTTTCTCCCTCCCCTTTCCCTCTTCTCTGAGGTCTGTTTTTATTTGTTTCTTTGTTTTCAGATTGTATCCTTCTCAGTTTTCCATTTTGACTCCATATTCATCATGAATTTCTGGGGGTTTGGGATTTTTTAATTAATATTTGCCCCTTTTTTTATGGGAAGCCATCGCCTTCGAGTTGTCACGTACTTTTCTTCCTGCTTTCACTTTGGTGAGACATCCCCTTAAATCTCCATTCACACCCGGAGGGATGGATGTGGTGCTGTGGAGACTGTCGGGACCTGACCAGGAGTTTACACTGACTGCGGTGCCCCACACTTGTCGGACTTTGACAATCTTTACCGTCTGATCAATTCGATTCACGTCTGTGCCCTTGTCTCTCTCGTGTAGTCACCATATGCTGTCAGGACAGAGCAGAGCTTATGTTGGTCTGAAGTAAAAGAAAATGTATTATTACCCTTTTCAAGATAGTGCAGCAAATGTACAATATAGGCTGGTTTTATCTAAACAGAAAACAATATGCTGAAGAATCGATACCTTCATCATATACAGTCCAGTCAGCACTATTGGAGACAAAATCCCCGCTTGAGTGGTGTGGGGTCTGGGAAGGGTTTGGGAAAGAACCTCGGTCAGTTCCCTCGATAGCACTTCAAAAGAGGAGCTTCAGTGTGAATGTTGATCGGAACGGTCAAATAAACAGAAGCCACACCTCGGAGACACTGGCTAAATGCCGCAGCTCCAGACCTGTAATGCTACGCACCCTGATGCAAAGCCTTAGAAATCAACCCCCCCCCCCCCCCTAAACCGGCCACTTAAGTCCCCCAGTCAATATTGGAAAAATCTGCTTTTGTTGAACTTGCAGAAAAAGAAAAAAAGGTGGACTTCAAAGCTGTCTCTTGTCTGTTCCTCTAAGTTACGTTGGTAATGTTGTATTGCACTGTCGATGATTAAGCTACAGGTAATTAATACTGTGTTTTAGGAATGGATTTGATCCTATCTCGGTGAATAGGTCCCTGACGTCTCAATGAGTGGATTTTTAGACGGAAACCTCTGCTTTCTGCTGAGAAAACAAAAAACGGAAATAATAAATGTCATGTTCCACAGATCCTTTTGTGTTCAGTTTCTTTCTAGTCGAACGTCCCTGTTTTAAATTTAAATCCCTACTAAAACACAACTGTAGGAGGCGCTCACAAAAGTCTTTGGAGACTTCTGGAGGTCATATCAGTTGTTGGGTATTGGGGGAGGGTGGGGTGGGGGGGGGGGTAGAGGTGAAGGGAAACGGATAAGCATTGTAGAGTTTATTAAAAAAAAATAAAACCTTTTTTCCCTGGGCAAGGAAACTCCTCAAAATCCAGTGGTACAGCATTGCTGCCAAGACTTGTAATCATGATGAAGACAATCGTAAGCGGTCAGCCCGAGTCCTGGCTTTATGTACTGTAGAGTGCCTGGAGCGGACCCCTCGCTGTACTGGGCCCCCCGTCCGCCGTCCCGCTGTCCTGCTGTCCTCCAGACCACATCTCTCCCTTTTCTCTGACCTCCATCGCCGCCTGCATCCTTTCATCCTGTGTTGCACTCTTTTTGCTTAGCTCACCTCATCCACACGCCATTGGATATCTGTAGAAGTATGGTTAACAAAAAGTTAAAAAAAAATAAAAATAAAAAAATGAAATCAAATGAAACCTTGTGCCTCTATTACACCTGTACTGAACTGACTGGTAGCCATAATACCCATTGTTTATTTGTGATGTTACTAGCTCCATTGTCAGTTAAAATTCATTGTGTACAGCCTTTTCACATGTGACTAAATTTACCACGCATTTATCCTTATAATGAATCTGTGATTATTTTTCTTTTCCTACTATTGTTTCTCAAACTGGTGTAGAGTCATTTTCTCTGGGCCCATTAGTGCAACCACGTTCTCACACACTCACTTACTGGAAGCAAGATGTGCATTTCCTATGCAACAGAAAAAAAGAATAAAAACGCTAATGCTGAATCGTCGTGTCCTTGTACATTATTTCTGTGCTCCTTCACGGGGAGACCCCGCCCCGTTCCATGCCACAGAGCTCAGCGTCTTAATCGCTTTCGAGGTGTTTTCCAACGGGCTTCCATAAAGAAATCAAAGCCGGCACAAGTATTAATGACTCCCTTTCCTTATTATGACTGTTTGTTTCTGCACCGAAGCTCATTTTGAGGAATATGATCCACTGTGTGCAGTGCCTGGATACGTTTCTTATCTGTCATAATGACAGAGTCTTATTTTGCAGACGATTGATACAATGCACATCATTGTAAATAATACGTTCATTCCATTTGTTCAGGCACCAGAAATACACTGCCTGTTTCACTTGTGTCGCTAATGCGCTCAATTAACAGTCATGAGTGTCATACACAAATGTCACATTACTGCATTCATACCTTCATGCCTCATGACTTCTAAACCGCAATGTTGAGATTTATCATTGAATGTCCTACAATAGCTATACATTTATCTCCAACTTTTGGAACTGTAGTGACACAAAAAAAGAGAAAGATCAGATTGCAGGCCAGGAACCTCTGATTGAAATATGTGCTCAGCTTATAAATGTAAGACCATCTGTATTTAAAAGCTTTCTTCTGTACTTCAGTTGAGGCATTCATAATCATTTATTACAACTCCGCTGTAACACAAGATAAACTGATTGCTGAGGATCATGTAATAGGTACCATGAAAACAGTGCCATTAAATGCCATTTCTCCAATCCCAGCGCATTGAGTGTGTGTGTGTGTGTGTGTGTGTGTGTGCGTGTGTGTGAGCACGTGTGTGTGTGTGTATGACTGGTTCCAGATGTATAAACAGACGTTGAGTCGGCATTACTCCGCGCTGTGTGTTTGGACCTGACGTCTCCTCCTCTCACGCTCCATTTGCAGCTGAAGCACTCCTGGGCAGGTTTTTACCTCGGAGACGAAGCAGCCATGACGCGCGCCCGCGGTTGCTATGCTCTCCAGCCTGCCCAGTCACCGGGGGTCACCAGGTTGTGTTGACAGTTTATTTTTTCAACAAATAGAAGTGAACTTTTTATGAAATGGGTTGGAAAAAATGCTAATGCTAATCAAAACTAAGGAAAACCACAGCGTTGAATTCAGTGTTTTTTTATACCAGCAGTATGTCACTCCTGTGAGGCCAAGCTGTGGTGCAGCCAACAGCAACAGGTAACAGGACTGTCCCTGTATCTCACTTTGGACAACAACAGGAAGGCATTTAAGATCATTTACCCCTCGAATTTGGGTCTGAAAGTAGACCTCGTGTAAGACGTTTAACAGAAACATCCAAGAGATGCAGAATTTTATTTTTCATTAAAAAAAATTTTTTTTAATAGGTTATTTAATTGTATTTGTTAATGGGTAGTTCTGAGGCAGTGGTAACCAATCCTTTTCCTGGAAATCTAAGTAGGATTTCACTCCAATCCTAACAAACACACCTCATTCAACAGCTTGCAGTCTTGTTGAGCTGCTAATTAGTAAAGTCAGGTGTGCCAAATTAGGGTTGAAATGAAAACCAGTAGATCTCTAGAAACAGGGTTAGTTACCACTGTTCTATGGTAACATAATCACATTCAAACTCAGATTTTAAGCTTTTTTTTTTCGCCATACAAAAATATTTTCACAAAACACTTTTTGTGCACTGGATGATGTCACATCCTGTGCAGCTGAAGCAGACCGACCGAAGACACCTGTGGACCAGAGAAGCCAGTATTAGGTGAGAGACACCATGCTGACTGAAACTTCCTCAGTAATCCTATATGAATTATGCTGCTGGGCTTCTGGCCATTCATATTTACGTGGTTATAATGCGTTTCTGGGCTGTTGATCACAACGCTGCACTGACAAACAATACTTTAGCAAGGGGGGAAGATGCTAGTTAGTACACACACGTTTAACCAGGACTGTAGCGGATATATTAGCAGCTGTAGTGGCTCACTTGTTCTGCTTGCTTCATGAAAAAAACTGAGTAATTTTCTTGCATTTTATTTCATTGCATTGAGTTTATTGAATTTGGACCATGAAGTACCATGTTGGAAAGTGTTGAACACTTTAACATGTTATCCTCTAGGCTGTACAATGTGTACATATTTAACCCAAAAATAAAATAAATCAATTAATCTACCATGCTATATTTTATGTAAAATAACACTACTTTGTAACAAAGACTCCAGTAAAGATTTTTTTTTAAAACTACATACTGCAAAGTAAAAACAGCACTGCAATTGCAAAAAAAAGTACTTAAAAATACAACAAAGTGTGTTAATTTTGTTGAAATGCAAAAACAGAAAGCAGAAAGCATGGAGTCGTGTTGTTCTGGGCACTGCAGGACTGTATCATTCAGCGGGCTGACATAAACCAGCTGCACAGCAGCACTGCAGCGAAAGCTCTACTGACGGCCCGGGCACAAAGAGGAGCCTGTTATGTGTCCTCCGTCTCCACACTGACCTGTTACAGACCCTGCAGATGAGAACATGCTGAACACACTGGCACTGTCAGCCCCCACCCCCCCACGGTCGCACTTTCTCTGCGAAACTGCGTGACAGTGAACTTGGATTCTCCCCGGGGGTGGGGAGTGGGGGGCGGGGGGGTGCTGGGCGGCGCAGTCGGAGGGTCGGGTTTCAGGGGGAGAGACAATCCTGAGACCAAACCGCAAGAGGCGCTCTGAATAATTCACTAGCAACATGGGGCATCGGGTTTCCGCAAGGGGACCGGTCCTGTCTGGGCCCCCCCTCCCCCCCCGCCCCCGCCCCCGCCCAAACAACTCAAAGCCCCGGGTCCCAGAGGACCCGCGGGTCGGGAGGCCGCCACCTCCGCTTCGCAGGTTGCGGACGGCGACGGCGTGGTGGTGGGGGACTGCAGGTGCATACACAAACACCATCAATAATCAGCGGCCACCGCTGAAGGATAATCAAAATAAAATATCCCCAGCAGCTCGCTCAGTCCACCGCCTCCTCCGCCGGGGCGCTGGAGCATAGCTAAAAAGGCAGATCATAAATTGAATGATATCTTTGGGGGTATGATCTAAGATTTAACATCCTTTCAGCAAATACGTCATTAATAACCATTAATTCGTTTCGCTGACTTTACAGAGCTTAAAAGTGCAGAGGGGCAGCTGCATGTGTACAAACATATCCATGGCAAACTCAAACCCCAGATTTATGGCAAATAATTCTTGTAGACTTGACATATTGAACTTTATCATGAGGCTTGCACGCAAGTGAACCCATGCCCCTCCAAACAATAGCTTTGCCTTTCGCAGGGTGTGCTGTTATAAGCCCCCCTGACAAGAGCAGGGGCAGCGATGAAGTCCGGCGTCCCGATGCTGTTACACAAAATAGGGCCTGTCGCAAAGCCGAGTGTGGGGAGATGTGCTCTGAAGGTATCATATTTTGCAGTGAGGTTAACTTCACTTTATGGTATCACTCTGTGATTAACCATACTCTATGGTACTGTAATAGGCATTACACTCTATAGTAGAGTAAAAGGGAGTACCTCTACCAAGGAGTGGCAGGGAATTACATTTAGCGAAGCAGAGATTGCACTTTGTGGTGTGGGAGGGAATACACAGTACTGTATGGTGGTGTCAGATATTGTGTGTGTTTCTGGTCCTTCCTCACTGGGACAGTGGTTCTGTATGTTTGATTCCTACCACTCAGATTCAGAAGCCCTCTACACAGCCATCCCTAACCTCACAACTGTCAGGTCACAGCCTAAAATGAAATCTCTTTGAAAGGCTTTATTTGAATGCAGCTGTGTGTGTTGTGCCCTGGTTTACCTGCATTCACTTAAAATATGAACCAACAGGAGAGGAGTTGTTGTGATGTTATTTTTATACAACAGACATATAATAGAGAAATATCCAGAAATTTGGCCCAGAAAAAGAAATGCTAACGATGTCAACTTTACAGGGTTCTTCCTTCATAGCAGGCATACTTTAAGGACAGAGCTGGTTATGGAACTCTGACTGACTTTGACTCCTATTCAAATGAGAAACAATCCCATCATCCAATTGTGTCGAGTTTTAGACTGGGATCCCACGGAGTAATCAGAAGCGAAGTGTGAACGCTTTTCTTTGTAATTGCATTAGCGCGGGGAGCCATCCATATAAGCTTAAAATCCCATTTCACTCTTTTTTTCCCCCCATAATTCATAGCAGATGTCACATCTTGGCCAGATTTTTTTCTCTTCACAATAACAACAAAAATGTGGCTGAAGAAAAAGAGTTATATTTCTCTGAGATAAAGAGGCATGTTTAATTAGGAGGCCTGGTGTGGTGGAATTGCAGGCGATGGGATTAAAAGTTTAAACAAATAAATGACAGTATGAGTGAAAGAATGAGTGAGGAAATGAGCAGAAAGTAGCAGCAGCAGCTGAATAGAAGCAAAAACCATTTCTCCTTGGGTTTATATTGAATGGCTTCAGATTGTGTGTGTGTGTGTGTGTACTTGTGTGTGCGTGCGTGCGTGTGTGTGTGTGTTCAGGCAGAAAGGGGGAAAAATCTGTGCGTGTATCAATTATTGAATATAAAACAGTAGCAATTACACCTGGGCCTTTTGTGCCAGCTGAACAAATGAGCGATGGCGCTCCTGGTCCATCCTGCATGTCCGGGATTACTCCGCCTCGTTAATCAAAGCCGTCTCCGCAGGACGGAGCAGGACTCTCCGTTTCGGAGAAAAGTTCGCCCCAGGTGATAGTGAGGCCATTATCATATTATCGCCTCAGGCACTGCTATTAGACTGGAAATTGCAGGCTAGGGCTTTAAGAGGGGGATATTCATGTGGAGATCAGTACAACAGCTTAGACTCCTGGAACCTCTCTTTCTCCGCCGCTTCCACCTCGCTTTATCCGTCCCCCTCTCACTCTCTTTTACCCTCTGTTGTCTAACTCTACCTTTTCTGTACTCACGATCACTTGTCCTTTCCTCTGTCTCTCTGGTATGTACTCTTCCAGTATGTTCTCTGTGTGTTTCTCTGGAACATTCTGCATTCTGCAGTTGCTGTTGTTATACCAGTTAAAAAGACTGAAAAGTGTTCTGTTGAGACTACGACAGTCTCTGCAAAGCTTTCAAAACTTCACGTCTCTTTGTCTTCTTTAGTCCCTCTCTCATTTTTCTCCCAGTTCACATTCAGAATCCATAAATACATATGGACTTTTTTTGGAATGCAAATCCTGTCGATACATTTGAGATTCCTTTCTATTGGTTCTCTATCTCTAAAATATTTTTTTCTACACTTAAAATGTGTTATTCTGCAATTCTGTAGTACCAATAAGCAATCTACCATGAGAGAGCCTTCAACACGACCCAAGTTCAATGACTCTATTGAATGGCATCTCTATCTAGATTGCTATGTGATCCTTAGCAATCTGTGTTGAGCATTAAAATAGCCCATCCATTGTTTAAAAAAGTTGGTCCCAGGATTCACAGTATCTAACAAGATATGCGAAAGGGGTGTGATTTGTCTTGCCTGTGCACTGCTCCCAGGATGGATAGCTAAGGTTTCCGTGGTCATACCAAGATTTACTTTTTTGCTAAGGTAACATGTAGCGAAGCAGCTGGATAATGAATGGCGGTTTTTAAAAAACAGATAAACACATGAAAGATCTGGCTGTTTAGAGTTCCCTGGTCATGCACTACTTGAGTAACAAACCCTGGAGTGATCTAAAGCCTCCGCCATGCCTGAATCCTTAATGAAGCAGTAATTAGGGAGCTGGATTATGTCCCCATTGTCCACAGAGAAATTAGCATTAATCAAAGGTTGGTCCGGAGGGTAGGGGAGGTATTGGTCACATTGGGGGCCGGTGGTCCTGCTGGACACAGTGCTCAGAATGGCAATGAGTCACTGAAGACTGAACCCAGCTTGAATCTCTCTAATTGCCATTAGCGCTTTAAAAACAGGGTGGACAATCAATTCTGGCGCATGATAATGGGGAGGAATGTGATTGCAGGCATTGTGCGTGTGAATTCTGCCCGTTTTGCGGCTGGTGTGAAAAGCATTCTTTTCAACCCCAAGTAATTGGCAATGGTTTTTAAAAAATATGAAACACTTTTAAGTTTCTCATTATATTTATTAACTTTTTCAATGCTTAGTGTTGGCCATTGCGATGTCCTTTTTTTCAGTGGAGCAGGTTTTTTTTTGGTTTTTTTAGTTGGCGTGAGTTTCATTTGGCCCAAACTTTAGGACTGATATGTTCCATGCTTATCCTCGGTATGTGCGGTTGGTCATTCCATCTGAAAGTGAAAGTTAAGCATTCTGCTGCTGAAGTCCTCACATAAACCTGATCTCTGCGCTGTAAATGTACGGAACAGCTGCGAGAGACTGCAAGTTATTCCCACCGTAACCTTGGGCTGCAATCGCCTAGATCATTATGAAGTCTGTTTTTAAACAATTCACCCACACACACACATGCAAACACACACACTTTCTTTAAATACTATTTCACAATGATTGCCCCCATAAGTCCACATATGAATCATAAGTCCCTAGTTCCATGTGAATAATTCAATAAAAATGAATCTGGTTTTTGCACATCTTTTAAAATATGTTTTTATACAAAATTTTGTCTTTTTTTAAAAAAGCAACTGACTTTCCACAGTGGTGAAATATCTAAAGCTGAAGTCAAAATATCATATGGTCCAAAATGTGAGTCACCCTTGAATTCTGGATTTCAGGCAATACTCAGAATTCACATATCATTTATGTCATTTCACACACCATTAGTGTGTGGAACCAGTTCAGTTACTGGCCCTGCTCTCTCCTTTTGATCCCGGCTGTTTGTGCTATACTTGCTTTTTACAAATATATATCAACGCAGACTTGCATGCATCCCGCGGTTTGTTAAAAACTAGATTTATAGGTCACTGACCCACAAACGCATCGCTCTCACAGACGCAGTGTATATTTAGCTATGCTTCAGACCCCTCAGCTCTGCTGGTCAGTAATCATGTCCTATTTGGAGTTATTGCACCTGGGAAATAACTCCACTGTGTGGCTGGGGAAGCCCAGCTGTTTTATCACCCTGACCAGAGAGCAGGCCCATGTAACCACAGAGAGAGAGAGAGAGAGAGAGAGAGAGAGAGAGAGAGGTAGCAAGAGAGAGAATGTACTGTAGGTCTTTTCGACAACACAGATGGTGAGTGTAGAAGAGAAAACAACACCAGTACATTTCTAATATTCTGTATGTTCATTGCTTGGTTCCATACTTCCTGGACATCGTACCATGATGGTTTGCATCTTTGAAAAGCAATTTTATTAAATGTAATGCAGTGTATAAACTGGGACCTTGTAGATTCGCGCAGGGTCTTTTGGGGAGGGGGGGTTGACATAGCCTGACTCCATGTTTCTGTGTGTTTACGTCAGGCCGGCCCCAGGGTGGGAGAGGGGATGGCAGGTGATGCTCTCCACGTTTGCAGCTGGCCGATGATGTCTGACACATTTCCTGTCCTTTCCCACAAGCCCGAGCGTTGGGATTTCTCACGCCACATGTTTACGGAGGGAACGTCGACTTTTCCGCGGTTCTTTTTTCGAGGAAAAGGGAGAGCGAACCGCAGAAAATGCTTTCCGCGAACCTTCCATTCAGAGAGACGGAGAGAAAAGTTACCGTTTCGTCGGGACGAGGGGGGAGAAGCCAGGGCGGGTCTCGCCCTGTTGTGGGGCGCACCTCTCCCGAAGGTTCAGCTCCATTAAGCCTCGCGGTGGCCTTGCCTCTTAACCCCCCCCGAGCCTCCTCAGTGGAGCGTGACCGCGCCCTTACAGGGGGCTGCGGGCTGCCGGGGCGGCCCTCCCCTCCTGTACACATCGTTCACGCTCCGCTGACATGCTCCTGCCCGACAAACGACGATCCTCACATCACGCGCCCCTATCCTGGGCCTTGTTTACATTCAAGCATGGATTGAGTTACTCTTCTGGAAGTGTGATAGAATCGCATTTTGAGAGGGGGGGGGGGTTTACGCTGTGGCATTAGCATCGCGAGCCGGATGAGGGTGCCGTCACTGCGCGCGTCTCTAAGAGGCCTGCGCGCTGGCACGGGGGTGCTCATACGGGCGGCTCTCGCTTCCATCCGTCTGACGCAGGCGTAGTTTTTCATTTTTATTTGTCTCATTTATTCGCCTTTTCCGTGACTTGACTCGCTACAAGGCTCCGTTACGCAGACGTAAGGAAAGTGCGGGTGAGTTCACCGGCTCCCAGCAGCGTGCAGAAACATCGCCCCCTGTAGGCGCATCGCTGAACAGCCTGACAGCAGTGGTACACTATCTGCTCTGTTTCAGAGTTATCCAGCCCTGAGGGACCCCAGGCTTGCAGGTGTGCGAGATCTCTCTTTCAGCCTCTGGAACTAACAGTGTTTCTGATTTATTCACTTATATACGAACATAAACATAGACGTGAAATGAAGACAGTCATCCCTCTGTTTCTCCAAGCACAGGGTACGGGAGACCACGAACATCTGTGTTTGTAAAAGGGGTTTTAAAAAAAATCTTTATTACTACGTTTTTTTCCTTATTTCCTTTGACGTTTTGTTTTGTGAGAAGTCAGTGCATATAGGACAGGTTAAAGGGGTGGATTGAGTGCAGTCTTACGAGAGCATTTGGTGGAGCTGTGCCTTTAAACCAAAGCTCCAGCCAAGTGCACTTTCAGAAGGGGTTGCTGAGCAGTAGGGCCATATTCATTAGGTGCATTTTATAATTTGTCTTCTTAACAGTGACCATTCACATCTTTGCAGGCTCAGTCATTTCTTATTTCCTTTTATTTTCTGCTGGGTCCTGAAGGTTAGCCCTCCGGATGCCAAATTTGTAAATCCAGTACGTATTAATGCGAGGGACGGATAGTTAATATTCCCATGGAGTCGCCGCGCAGACATCTCGCAAAAAGCCGGCAGTCCATTTCTTTTTAAAGCAGTGCTGTCGCAGCGGGATTCAAGGTCCGGCCCGGGGAGGGCGGGAGCCGCGGTTCGGCCGCGTGGGTTCGGTCCGGGCCGCCCCCCCCCGGCGCGCGGCGTGACTCACCCCGCGCCCCCGGCAACCACGCGGCTCTCCTGCGCGCGCCCCGCCGCAAACAGGTGCTGCTTATTTCACGGCCGCTGCCTTATTTTAAGTGAATTGGCAGACATGGCCTGGGATTAAATCGAAGACTTTGATAAGGTTCTTATGGGGGGTTTTTTCTAGGTCCTTAATCTTATGCTTCGGGGCTGTGGATTCATATTTCGGGCCGCACACGCAGGTTAGCTTGTTTTGGTCCGGTAGTGAGATTGTGTTGACTGCTTGCAAAGCCTTGAGCAGCCCCGGCGGGCCAGTGGGGTGCCCCTCCCCCCGGGTTCGGGGCAGATGTGGTGATGCACTGCGCAACAGGCTGTAATACGGCTGTGATTTCACCACTGCGGCCCACAAAACAGTTTACTTTCAATGTCACCCTGTCAGGATGTCAATTTCATATTTTTACACCGATGGAAATGCAATACTGCAATTACTTCACTTGACTTGGTATTCAATCAAATAAAACAGTTGGATCACCATATTTTGCTCCATAAAGCAAGCTATGCTGGTAGACGTTGTGGGCGAAGTACAGCCTCGTTCCAAATGATAATTCTAATTATTTTAGTTGCAGTAAAAAAAAGCAATGGCATAATTTCAGAATTGTTACATTGTGCAGGTGCTACCTGTAATTACCCACAGGTGTTGGCGCTTCAAGTGTGTTAAGTTGCTAGAAACACAAGCCGTTAAGACAAATGAGAAAATATAAAATGCATTATGGGAATTCTTTCTCTGTCCACTTCATGCTTGCTAGTTGCGGGTTGTTGATACATTTACGAACACGGCCCTAAGTCATAGACCAGTTGCCAGTAGTCATCCCCGAGCCCTTGGAGTCTGTTATCTCTTCTTCCGTGAAGCAGACCCTGACATATTTCAGAAGTTGCCTGTGTCTAATACTTGAATGAAAAGAAACTGTCATTGATTATGAATACGGTTGTGTAAAATAAATCATTCAAAGCATTGTCAAGAAGCAAAGTAACTGTGGTTTTTGGTCATGTGTGAAATCTGAAAACGCTGAATTAATATTCCTGTTTCCATTATGGATTTGTTTTCTGAAGCAACTGCCTGTAAATGTTTGGTTTGCTTTGACCAGACACAATTGCCTAAATTATGACCTAATCTTCTTTCTCTTTTCTGTATTTATTAAACATGCAGCTTTTATTCCAGAAAGTTAATGCTGCACATTATGAGCCAATATAAATGTACATATTTAAATGTTCTGTTTAATTTGACCATATAAATGCAACATCTTTCAACATAAATCCACGTTGATAGCGCAAGAATTACACAGCAAGCGATACGTTCCACCCGCACTCTCTAAATCTATAAATAACCAAACTCATTACATTCCTACACATGGAAAAAATGTACTACATGCCTATCCACAGTAAAACTGAATTGTAATCTACCGAGTTGTAGTCACCGCAGACCAAGAGAGACACACCTGCAGTCGCACGCACTGAGACACGCCCACGTTTACAAGCATTAAGGACCCCCCCGCTGTCACGCTCAGAGACTTAGCGGTCTTCACACATCACTTATGAGAGATTTAGCCGCCGGCGCATGCACTGCGCTGGATACAGGCCGCCTCGCGTTCACACTCGCGCACACCCACCGCTTCCTCACCCACACTCACACTGGCGGCGACTCCTGCCAGTTCCCCGTTCCCTCTCTGCCAGGGAATCCGGTTGTGGAAAGCCCTGGCTGGCTGAGGCCATGTGTGAATATTAGACTGGCTTATCTGGTGAGAAGCCGGCGAGAAATGTGAAAATTAAAATAAAGGATTAGAAGGAAGGAAGGCAAGGGTTTTTATTTAATTCATTTATTTCTAGATCAACATTTCGTGAAGCCTGTCACCTTATCACTAATTCTTCTTGACACTCGGTTCCAAGCGACATAATTGTAATTTCATGGCTTCTGTAACCTATGGGGTAGTGCCTGGGGTGAGAAGCGTCACTGCCCACTGTTTCCGGGTTAAAAAAAGATATTAAAGGGCAACGCCGCTAAAGCAAGACAGCCTCATGCCGAAGAGAACAGGATGTTCACCTCAGCCATTAACCCTTTAAGGTGCAAGATCACAAACATGACCGAACATTCTAATGCTGATGTAACAATCACTACTGGTAACTGAAAATAATGGAGTTCTAGAACACCGACTTCAAATTCTGAAAAAACATTCCAAAAAACATGCTCTTCAAACCGACAGTGTCACACACTCATACCCAACAGCTTCAGAGCTGGTCAATGCAGTCTGGGAGGGACTGAAGCTATTGATCTGTGATAAGCAATTTTTTTTTTTACTAAACAGCAGAGTAACTGTACTAGGGAGCTACACCCCAGCGAGCTGCACTACAGGCCTGAGAGAGAAGGGGAGAGTGAATGTTAATGAGCGAGGCTTGTTTTGGAGGGGAAAGAGTGAGGGGGCCAGCAGGACAGATACTGTAGCTCCTCTGAGGGGGCCCCGGCCGGAGGTCACACACCACACCCCCATCGCTCCGAGCAGAACCCGTTTCCCAATGGGACTTGTGACAGAGCCCCCTAGCTCTCCAATCAGGAAATCATCAGCGCCCATAAATGCGCTCTGACAGAATAAATGTAAAACACAGAAAAAGGCGGCAAGCCTATTTAAATACAGGGGACCATGACCCGCGCTTACCAAGCAGGGGAGAGTGATGTAACTCCTCCCTGGAGCAATAACATGAGCAGTCAGGGAGGGTGGGGGGGTAGGAGAGGGGTGGGGGGGAGGCATAGGTGGGGGTGTTGGGGACAGTGTGCTTACATACCTTGGAGAACTTTAACACAGGAAGCTATTTATCATAACATGTTGGGTAGATATTGCCTCCATACTGGACCAATTAGGCCTGGCCTGTTTCATCATACTTCATAACCTGGGCTGAGGGGCTCTGGAGCGTGGTACAGTGCAGTAATTGAATTTTGATTAAACACACATGGCTTGTGACCCTGCATGGATATATAGAGAGCCGTGACCTACTCAGAGGGATTTCTTTTTTTTTTCGGAGCCGAGAACTTGCCAGAAAACAGGATGTACTTTGGGGGTGGGGGGACGCGATGTATGAAATGTATGAAAATCAGGGACAGCTGGAGAACAAAGATTTCTTTATGTTTTATAGGAGCTTCCATCTCGGCCATTTTGCTCAGATTTGCTGGCCGCGCTCGTGGAGGTGACGTGTGAACGGAGCTTGTTCTCGCCCGCCGCCGAGCCTCCCTGGGCCGCCGTGGCGGCTTTCGCGGCGCCGTTTAACCCTTTAAGGGACGGGACGTCCCGCCAGGCGGGCGCGAGAGGTCGCCGAAGCCGCCACCGCTCCTGCAGGAGAGCAGACCATCGAGAGCGCAGCTGGAGAGATAAGCTCGCGAGCGTGAAGGTCAAACACATTACTGACATTGAGTAAATATCAAAGATTGATACTTAGCTCGCCGCGGTGCTTAACCTGTGACTTACCCTGAAGATTAAAAGGTATCCTGGTATCAAAAAAGAATGAGTCTGCACCCCTGGTGACCGCTGCTGGTCTGTTCATACGCTGTGGATGTTTCATACCGTCCAGCCAAGACGTCCCTGAGAAAATAACTGTTGTGCTTTCCCTTCTATTATTAGTAGTTACCAATTTAAGCCTGGTGCCATGAACAAAATACACAGCTCAGTAATTGTTATATAGAGCATGCGGGGCCTTTGTGGAACTTTATGGTAGCGAGCAAAGACTATATACAGAAACACCAGGTGCATTGTGGGTAGAGTGTTTGTGGTTTTAGATTAGTAGTGACTCCGAGGGAGGGTTCCATGAGCAAATTCTGTGTAGGGTGCCTATGTGGACAAAGGGAAAGCTTAGTACGGATACAGAAAACAATCCTGTTTCTCCTGAGAATAAAATGGGAGATGTTCACTGCTGAATTCACTCGTTTGTCAAATGTGTTTAGTCAACAGCAGACCGCTGGTGATATGACAGCCAAAACAAAAGCCCTGTTACCTCCAAACTTTTAACTTGTATCACATCTGACTGATGGGTTGCCACCTTCGAGGGGTAAAAATGGCGGCTTTGTAACTCCGTCTGCGTGTACCCAGCTCTCCAGATCCAGGCCTCTCTCTGTCATCATTCACTGAATGAAACCTCTCTTCTCCCTGGACAATGATTAGCTTTCCTACGTGGAGTTCTCTTGGCCTCCTGTCAGACAAGGATGTCCATCACTGACTGTAATGAATGCTCCATTCACTAATTGGGGATGCAGTAACAACAGGCCTACATTCCTAATGGAAAAAAGGACTAAATAAAACAAACTGCGCAGGTCCCATAGAGCGGATCACCTTTCACAAGTACGCAGTTCTCAAAGATTCTGACAGCGCTCTCCCCATCTGGAGCCCGCAGCTGGACAACTGGAACAGTATTATCCTTCACCGCCCCCCCACCCCCCATAAGCCCCACCCACCCCTCATCGACATGGTGACCCATCCAGCTGGAGTTCTGAGCGTAATATTTTTTTAAGTTCATTTACGTCTATCAGGACAGGCTGAAGTGGTTGAGGAGCCGATGAGCTAATGTGGGTTTTCCTGTTATTGCGTTTCAGGCCGGCTCCAGCATCCCGGGGAGGGCCGCATGCGCAGTTGAGCGCTCGCTGAGGGTTCTTCCTCTGCGTTTTCGCTGAAGAGGCAGGAAACCGTCATCCTGCAGTGCCCAGAGGAGGTCTCTCAGAGCCCGGGGCCCGGGGGAACCGGCCCGGCTAAGCGGTGCCGGTCGGCCTCCGTAAAGCCGCTGAAAGCCAGGCCCCGCCATTACCCATCGGGCAGCTCTGCTCTCACCCCTCCCCTCCCCCCCTCGCCCGAGCGAGGGCCGGAATCGATTCGCCCCAGCGGCCGGGGTCCGCAGCGCCGAGCGCCGCACCTTGACTTTCTTTTTTTTTTTTTTTTGGGAAATTGTTTTTTGGGTAGAGCGAGTGCCTTCCCCTTCCCAGAACCCATTTCTGCTCCCCCCCCCGCCCCCCCCTTTAATTTCATGGCGGTGCAGGAGGAGACGGAGCGCCTATAAAGCGCTGGGCGGGATGAGCAATGGCCCTTTCCTCTGCTGGGAGGGGGCTGCCCGGCTCACCAGCTCTTTCGTGGAAAGTGCTCCATAAATCTCCAGCCTCTTATCCTTGTGTTGTATTGATAAGCTCTGCTCTGTTGAAGCAGGAACGAGGGAGGGGTTGCAGGAGCAAGAAAAAAGGAGGGGGGGGGCGACGACTTGTCCACAGAGCACTCTGGCTTTCTTTAATCCTCCCCATCCGCCGCACAGAATGCACAATGTTTAAGAGAAAGGGAAATAAAAAATACAGAACGACAGAATTACGCATCTTTACGATACGATAAAAATAACACAGCCATGTCTGCGTATAATTTACTGTACAACTCAGAGACAATCAGAACCTTTACAACCGTCCAACAGGAATCCCGGAAATCCTATAGGAAATCAACCAGTCCTGCGTTACGTTATATAATGGACCCGCCAGTTTGACGTTTTTACTGTAGACCATAAAAGACATCCGTGTCGAGTATCTTTCCCACCACCGGACTGTCAGAAAGGCTACGAGAACACATTATAGCTACAAAGTACATTTTCAGGGGAAAAAAAAGGTTTTAAATGTGGGATGTGGATACATTAAAGGTGCTCGGGATGTGACCACAAGGTTACGTTCGGCTTCGGGGCAGGAGCCAGAGGATGTGAAGAAAATGCCAGAACAGGTTCGAGTTGCACACGTCACATTAACATCAGCTAACACAAGCTATTTGACAGATTCTGAATTCACGTCTGTGCTGTATACTTCTGCCATGTTAGCAGCTGTAATAGCAATCCCATAATGCATTTGAGAGCTGGGTTCAAACCCAGTGACAAGTGCAGCACAGAGCTGGTTCTGCTGAAGCTCTGCAGTGTGAAAACAGGACCCCAAAGCCTGTGGTTTAGTGACACAAATGAAGACATTCAAACCTTTGAGCGGGCATTTCTCTCACAAAACAACCCTTAGACCTTTTCAACACATCACACTATAACAGCAGAAGAGCATTACAACACTATAACACAAAGCGCAGAGCTGGTTCACTTCAGCAGTTTCCAGCTCCCCTTACCGGCCCGGGTGAGAGTTTGGGCATTCAAGACTTTTAAAGCGAGGGCACCAGACGCTAGCGAAAGCAAAATCTATTAATTGAATTATGAAAGACAGTGATGCCGGAGGCCGGGGCGAATCGATGATCCAATGGCAGCGCAGCGCCGCGCACGCTGCCACGCCCGCTGCCGCAGGGGCGCGGGGCTGCGGCTAACGATCCGGAGCGCGCCGCAGCAGCGCGCCGCAGCAGCGCGCCGGCGGAGGCCGATACAGTAATGGCGGGGGCTGTGATTAACGGCCTGGCTCCGCTCAGGGCTGCGTGAGTGATAGCGCGGCGGGCTAGCCGAGCGCAGACACACTCAAGCCAAATTGAAACGGCGCTTGACACGGCTTGAACCCGGGCTGTTTCGCGGAACCTTCTGGGAAAAGGCGCAGCCCTGCATTCGTAATGGGAGGGCCCGGACCGCCGTGAGTCACCACCTGAGAAACGACGCCGCCCCGCGTCCAAAATCCACGCGCGCGGCCGGGGGGGGGGGGGGAGAGGGGCGTTCTCGACGGTCCGAGGTCTGTGAGGGGGGGGAGCGCGGGGCGAGCGCTTCGTGAGCGTTTGAACCAATCGGCTTTTTTATTACGTGCGCGGAACAGACCTGATTACAGACATTTTAAAATGGTGACATCACAACACCCGTGGTCACAGACAGACTTCATCACAGAGCAACACAGAGTGGGC
Organism: Anguilla rostrata; assembly: GCF_018555375.3. NCBI lineage: Eukaryota > Metazoa > Chordata > Actinopteri > Anguilliformes > Anguillidae > Anguilla > Anguilla rostrata. Next base: position 21,340,590 of record NC_057936.1, on the reverse strand, counting down.
CGATATTCAGTCTGCTGGGAGCAGGAGGAGAGTGCTGATGAGCCGTCAGCCTCAGCTGTGTTACTGAGGCACAGCAGGGGCGGGGTTTATGGTCCATCGTGAACACGGCCAGTCCTCCAACATCCAGATGAACGTCTGATGCTGTATTCTCACCCGTGGAATCTGTGTCAGTGTACAGGACAATGATACTGAGGGAGGTGTCCAAAAATCCAACTAGCCTTGCACAGCCAAATGAATACCCTCTGATGGATTTGTTTTTCCTCCTGCAATGAACAAACAGAAATAATTAGTTACAGCGCGTTTGGTGCAAAGTTTAATTCACTTGGCGCAGTTAAAATTAATTACTATTGCAGAGCACCACTGAAACAAAAGCACAGTGCTGTTTTATGGCTAACCTTTCGACAGAATGCTATGACATTCTCCGTATGCTGTTCAGCAATAATGCACGAAGAACTTGTTTCATGAAAATCCTGACTTGAGAAAAATGATCCACCCTAATTATGTCCAATCTAAATGTCCATAAACATCCTGTCAACTTTCATAGCAGAAATCTGAGGGGTGTTTTGGTATTTGGAGTCAATTCTTCAGTAACAACCGCCAACAGCAAACCCAAAGCATTAGTTTCAAATGAGCTATAAAGAGATCTACGCCCAGCATGAACTCCAGATTTAGGGGCGGGTCCAGAAATGAAGACGATGAATTTCCACCCCATTGACAGAAGTGAGTTACGGAACACAGGGATATTTAAAAGGAGAAATAAGTCTTCTTTACAGAATATGGCACACATGGGAATTAAGACAATGCTCTCCACTTGATCACATGAAGTGGGAAATCCTGATCTTATAATAAATAAATAAATAAATAAATAAATACATAAAATGATGTGCTCCACTAGAAGTGTTATTAACTGTGACAGCTGCATATCTACAGTAATAAGCAATCAGGAGGGATCATCAATCACAATTAGCGCTGGAAAAGAAACAAAGCTGGTGGCCACCTTTGAGTGCGACTCATTCAGACGCGGTGGAGAAAAATAATACTCTGGCTCTTATGGGCTGACTGTGGTCTTATGGACAAGTGGTTCCTGCCAAGCCTGGAAGCCAAGACAAAGGCAAACTGACAACACTGTGGTGGATGCACACTGCAGTTGGAATCAAGCTCCCTCTCTCCCCCTCAGCATTTCAGACTGCAACAATGAAAGCGTTTCAAGGCCTGTAATGAACTCCATGTGTCCGTATGGAGAGACATGTTATGCGAAACGCCTGCCTGTGTCACCGCAAACACGCCGTGGCTCCTAATGCTAACCAGAGAAGGGCAGAGGGAGGCAGCTAATGCTAATGCTAACCAGAGAAGGGCAGAGGGAGGCAGCTAATGCTAATGCTAACCAGAGAAGGGCAGAGGGAGGCAGCTAATGCTAATGCTAACCAGAGAAGGGCAGAGGGAGGCAGCTAATGCTAATGCTAACCAGAGAAGGGCAGAGGGAGGCAGCTAATGCATGCTAACCAGAGAAGGGCAGAGGGAGGCAGCTAATGCTAACCAGAGAAGGGCAGAGGGAGGCAGCTAATGCTATGCTAACCAGAGAAGGGCAGAGGGAGGCAGCTAATGCTAATGCTAACCAGAGAAGGGCAGAGGGAGGCAGCTAATGCTAATGCTAACCAGAGAAGGGCAGAGGGAGGCAGCTAATGCTAATGCTAACCAGAGAAGGGCAGACGGAGGCAGCTAATGCTAATGCTAACCAGAGAAGGGCAGACGGAGGCAGCTAATGCTAATGCTAACCAGAGAAGGGCAGAGGGAGGCAGCTAATGCTAATGCTAACCAGAGAAGGGCAGAGGGAGGCAGCTAATGCTAATGCTAACCAGAGAAGGGCAGACGGAGGCAGCTAATGCTAATGCTAACCAGAGAAGGGCAGACGGAGGCAGCTAATGCTAATGCTAACCAGAGAAGGGCAGACGGAGGCAGCAGGAGGCGCTAAAACAAGGGAGGGAGACAGGCGGAGAGACGCGGACGAGTGGGGGAGAGACAGATGGACATCCTCCGCTCACGGGGCGTGAGGGTTATAGCGGGCGTGAGGCCGCGTGTGGGGGGGGGCTCTGGCGGAGGCGGGGCCGGTGCCAGCTGTAATGAGTGCGATCTCACGGCCCTCGCCCCCTCCCGGCGCGCTTCCGCGAAGTTTGCTCTGCGGGCTGACATTTAGCGGCTCGCTACGCGGGGCTGGAGAGGCCTGCCGGGGACCGGGGGGGGGGGGACTCCGCCGCAGTGGGCCAGGGCTGAAGGTGTCCTTGAGCCCCCGGTTTGCTTTTGTACCCCACCGAGTGCTTTAAACTCCAGAGACAAAGCACGACCTTAGCAAAGCAGGCTCTGGTTTCTGCCCTGGATAACTGGAGTAACCGTTTAGGCCCTTACTGACAGACCGAGCCTTCAGCTGGGTTGAGGGGCCGAACTTTGCGGAACTGTTTTCCACAGAAAGGAAGCAGGGAAAATGACAGAATGCCCAGGTTTGAGCTCAGAGCAATTTTGAGACAGCCTTATGTGTTTAGATGAAAGGATAACCGAGTCAAAATATCAGGGAAAAAAGTAACAGCTTTTCCACATAAGATTTATATTTAGCTACCCAACATCCGCGTTGATTTAAGCACTTTACAATTGTTGCCCGCACACTGTCAGTAACTTGGCTTCAGTCTCTATACTCTTGTCAGCCACTTTTTGAGTGTGTTAACAGTCCCACTGTTTGATCTTGAAAATGAAAAAAATGTGATTTCATTCATGCGAGTTCATTTTTAGGACAGTATTTAAATTCCAATTGTCAAATAACATAAGTGGAAGTTGGACTCAAACTCCCATCGCCCTTATGTGGATCGTTTTTTTTTTTTGCTTTGCTTTCACAAAGCCAAAAAAATTGCGGTCGTCATTAGATATGAAAGACTCTCCTGACTGTTCCAGAGGTCCTCTGCCTTCTTCATAGTTAAATGTTCTCTGCCAGTACAGTTAATGGGCCTCATTCACAAAACATGTGCACGTTCACATATCTGTATTTGTTCATGGCTGTTTCCTTATGCTAATTACATGAACAGGATTGCAGATCAAATTTACGAAGTCAGCATTCGTAGTCTCATACACCTGGGACACGCACAAAAACAAAGATCTGCGCATGAGTCATGAATCCCATATCGGTCTGTCGTAGGAACATTTTTAAGAACAGAAGTCAGAATGTTTTATGAAATGTTTTGTGAATGAGGCACATTGTCATGGTATGAGCCAGTTCTCACCTTTCCCCTCCTTAGGATGAACTCTGGGTCTTCCTGTAGGTCTCGTTAGTGATGGAGAGTCGCGTGAGGCGGGCCCCGTAGTAATCCACGATGTAGTGGGAGCCGTCGGACGGGCCCACGATCTGGGGGCGGACAAACGCGCAAATAAGCACATCTCAGTCTGCCAAAAAACCAGAAGCTTCGCGCCACGTCCACAGAGAAAGCCCTCCAACAGCCATGTTCCAGCCCCATGTTCAGTGTCTATATGACATGAAAATCCTTTGTATGGCATGGCCTTCTCAGTCACCAGATCCAAGCCCAGGCAACCATTCATGGCATATTCTGGCCGGGGACACCCGAGACACTGTTTTCTGTGTCCAACGACTTAGCTCAAGGTGACCCATCCTCTAGTGGAAGAGTGGCATCATTTCTCTAATATGGAACAGCATCCCAGTGTAGTGGGCGGTAGGCACAGTGCATACAGGCTATACTGGCCATATGTGGGAAGTGACCACTCAGGCGTTTCTGTTCTTTGTTCACTAACTGTAGGTGTGTGCGTGCATGCATGCGAGTGTATGTACGCATGAGTGTGTGTGTGTGCATGTCTGTGTGTTTTGCGTGTGCCTGTGCCTGTGCATGTGCACGGTGCATGTGCGCGGTGTGTGTGAATGCGTGTGGTGCGTGTACCCGTGCATGTGCACGGTGCATGTGTGCGGTGTGTGTGAATGCGTGTGGTGCGTGTACCCGTGCATGTGCACGGTGCATGTGTGCGGTGTGTGTGAATGCGTGTGGTGCGTGTACCCGTGCATGTGCGCGGTGCATGTGTGTGGTGTGTGTGAATGCGTGTGGTGCGTGTACCCGTGCATGTGTGTGGTGTGTGTGAATGTGTGTGGTGCGTGTACCCGTGCATGTGCACGGTGCATGTGTGCGGTGTGTGTGAATGCGTGTACCCGTGCATGTGTGCGGTGTGTGTGAATGCGTGTGGTGCATGTGCACGGTGCATGTGCGTGGTGTGTGTGAATGCGTGTGGTGCGTGTACCCGTGCATGTGTGCGGTGTGTGTGAATGCGTGTGGTGCATGTGCACAGTGCATGTGCTTGGTGTGTGTGAATGCGTGTGGTGCGTGTACCCGTGCATGTGCGCGGTGCATGTGCGCGGTGTGTGTACCCGTGCATGTGTGCGGTATGTGTGAATGCGTGTGGTGTGTGTACCCATGCATGTGTGCGGTGTGTGTGTATGCGTGTGGTGCGTGCTGTATGAGCGAGACTGACGGGGCTTGCTGCTCTCGTTGGTGGCTCTGCCTGCAGGTTTGAGTGTGGCAGTGCAGGAATGAGATCACTGGGGTACTGGGTGCAGGCCTGTCAGAAAGGCTGACGCGCAGACAGGCTAATGGCTCCCTCAAGCCACACTGAGAGCACCTGGACTCCATGGCCCTGCCTTTTAGAGGGAAACACATCTGGCGCTCAGTGCCGCAAAGTACAGGGACCTCTGAAAGGTTTAGATTCAGCTGATTTAGCTGGCTCTCTGATAAACAATGTCAGGACCGAAAACCTGCTGCATACAAGTCTAATAGAAAGGTAATAGAAAAGTAGCCTGCCTGTTCAACACACTGTTAAGTCCTCACTATGCGTGTGTGTGTGTGTGTGTTCACTCAATATAGAGCAGATTTGTTGTTGAGGAGGAGGTCCTTCATTCCCAACGAAAACACACAGAACATGTTCAAACACCGCTCTCTCTACAGTATGTATATTAGCATGTTAAATGCACATATGACCTTGTCTCTGGGCCCAGTTCAGAGGTAAACAAGGAACTGAGGCAACATTATTTATCGTGGGTTTTTCGGAGGCAAACACCAGGAACGAGTCTTTCTGACAGAATCGATAAATATAAATAATAATAAAACGTCCCAGGTGTCTATTCATTAGTTCTCAAAGACGCATTTTGCTCGCTGCTGCTCTTAGTCGAGGTATTTATAGTTAAAATATGGTGATTTGGCAAGCAGCGAGACGCGCAAATGGCTTCCACCGAGAAGCCGGACTCTTCATCAAACGTGTCACGCTCGGAGAGGGCGGCGCGGAGACGGCGAGCCGCTAATTGAGAATGTGAGCGAGCGGCGACTCCGCGCGCCGGCCGCGACTCTTAAAAGCACCGCCCTCCCGGGGCCTCCGCTCAGACATTAGGAGAACAATAAACACCGGAGAGCTCCAGTTAATCAAAGACGCCGCCGCTGGTCTTAACGAGCGTTCCCTTTGTTCCCGCCCGACCCGCAAAGAGCGCCTTCTCGTCTGAGGAGGAACGCGAGCGGAGGAGCGTGCTGGTCCCCCGTTTAACGGGAGAGGCGAAAGAGAAGCCTCGTTTTTGTGTTTGTTTATTTTCGCAGCAGGGGAGGAGGGCGGGGGGGGGGGGGTGGAGTGGCGATGACTCATCGATATGAACTTGAAGGCGGGCTGCAGTGAGGACATGTCTCTCAGCCAATGGGTGGTGCCTGCCCGGGGGTTCGCTGAATTCAAGATACTCCACTCCTACGGTGTTGCCTAGACTGCAGGATGGGGAAGGGAGAGAAAGGCCTACAGAAGAGCTCTCTGTCTGCTGTTCCCCACTGCGTGTGGAATGTCACTGCTCTGTCTCTCAACACAGTAAAGGCTGTCTGATTTATGGCTCCTCTCCTAAATTAGGCTCATACAGGTATGCAGTGCCCACAGCAAGATTCTACACGGAACATGAGCACTCAAATTACTCATGACACAGCATATCTAGCATATCTCAAATACTACTAAGAAGTAACATTAATGGATGACTGTTACTAATCTATTTTCACTGCATACCACATTTCATAATTTTGGTCCTGTAAAATGGAGAAAAATACAGTTTCTTTCGTTTGAAACAGGACATACTGAACTAGATAAATATAACTTATTCATAGTGAATATGATATTCACATTTAAAGAGTACTGTTACACTCACACTGTCCATAACCAACCTTCTGATGCTTTATTCTTGTCTGTCTTGTCAGTGTGTAAACAACCACACTAGAACAGGAACTAGGACGGAGTGTGGCACAGTGGGTAAGGAACTGGGCTTGTAACCGAAAGGTCGCAGGTTCGATTCCCGGGTAAGGACACTGCCGTTGTAAAAGGTTCTTCGAACCTGCATTGCTTAGTAATATAATTCAGCTGTATAAATGTATACATTAAAGTGCTATGTACAAACTGTCATAAGCCCTTCTGATGCTTTATTCTTGTCTGTCTTGTCAGTGTGTAAACAACCACATTAGAACATACTAGACTGTAGGATCCTTGAAAGCTTCCCAGCTGTTCTGTAAAATGTATTTTCTGCAGACTTGTTTTAATGCATAAATACTGACTTCATAAAGAGGTTTTGTTGTTTAAATAGTTTACACAGAACGGCTATTCAGATGAGTAAAAAGCAGAACGGTCGACTAATGAGGTTGGAAATGATTTGCGAAACCCTGCCAGACTCTACAGGGCTGCTGCTTTCGGCTTGGGCGGAAGCAGTGCGTATCCGTACCGTCAAACCATAATTTAGCTCTGGTGTTAGGAATCCTGGGAATTGCGGTTTTACATGCAGCGCCTAAATGCAGGCTCAAACAAAATCAATCACTCCCCGGCTCTCCACACACCGAGCATTAGCTGCCGCTTGTGCGATCTGCTGTGAGAAAGTTCTGGCGAACGCTAAGCCCTGGCCTTGGCTGCGGCCCTCTCTGCGCGCTGGGGAAAGGACCTGTGGCGCCAGGCCTCCTGGCTGCCGCGCGCCCAGGGCTCCCGCCGCTAGCGGCAGCACGGGCGAAGGACAAAGGAGAGGCCGGCTGCCCCGCACGCGCGCGGCTCCGTGTAAACACCGCACCCTAATGAGGATGGAGAGGCCGAGGTTGCGGCTAACAAGATGACGAATGGCCGGGCTTTTTCTCCTGTCAGGCGGCGAGGCCTTAATGGGGGTTACGGGGGGTCCTCTGGGACCGCGTGCCTGGGAGGGGCGAGAGCCGCGCCGAAGGGGAGCGCTCGCTCCTTAGCTCCGCTCGCTCCTTAGCTCCGCTCGGTCGTTAGCTCCGCTCCGCCGCCGCGGAGGCTCAGGTGCCCCCGAAAACCGCCCTGTGACGACTCGCCGAGGGTTCGGGGCGGATCATTCCGGCCTTTCGGGTCATTCAGCTGGCTTTGCCCGAGGATGATCCCACCCTGTCCTGTATCTCCAGCTACAGACACAGCCACTCTATCCATGTGCTGTAGGAACTTGGCTTATAAAATACTGTAAAGCCTACAACTCCATTTTCCCCAGCTGGGCGCTCAGCAATCAAGAGAGAGAGATTTAGGCAACACCGCTATGGCTGGGGACCTGTCCAGGAAAACTCACACATCAATATCGTTCAAGAGTTACAGAAAGGAAAGGAGCAGTGGCATCTGGCTTCCTCCCTACCAAACAGGCATGGACACAGCTCTTAACGCTGAGTACAATGGAAAGCCTATGCACCACAGCACACTGGGTGGCTCACCACATATATATTAATAAAATATCTTTTTAAGTAATATTACATTACATTCATTTAGCAGATGCTCTTACCCAGAACGACTTGCAGTGTAGGAGAGCATAAAAGCATTTACCTGATTTGCATGAGTAATAGAGCCAGACCAGCTTTCCCAGACCAATGAGAATATGAACTAACATCATCACAGCACTATACAATGAAAGAACCAAATTACAAACCCTGAATACGTACAGATTACATCAATGACACGGAAAAACCTCAAACCAAGAAAATATCAGAGCTAGTGAAAAAGGTATAAGTGTTAGGGGGAGGGGATGAGAGAAACGGGATTTAGGCTGAAGAGGTGGGTCTTCAATCTGGCCATGAGACGTGCTGTCATCTTACCTGCATGGATATCAGCATGAAGTCCACCAGACTGCCAATGCCACAGAAACCCACCGTGCAGAACTTCAGCAGGCCTAGGAAACAGCGAGAAGGAGCGCGCCCGTAAATGCCACAGTTTTACAAGGGCGTCCCCTTTTCACGGACTGTGCGACTGCAAACCGCAGGCCCCAGCCTCGTACAGAGTAATTCACTGCCTCTGCGGACAGCCTTAGCAAAGCGCTGTTTGAGAAGGAGGCAGCCAGGGGGGACTCGAGGCGCTCAGCTTCCCGCTCCCTGATATAATTCTGACCACGTGCGGCAGCGACCGCGCATTCGCTCAGGAGGAGGAGGTGTGCCACTGAAAATGCCATCTCCCCTGGACTGCACACGAGCGGGGCTTTTGTACATTTGCTTTGCTGGTCCATTTGTTTCGGCCTGTGGTTTTGCATTTCAAGCTAAGCTGTGCCAGGTTAATGCGTTTTTTTTCCCCCCTCTCCCACATCCTTTGGCGAAGAGAAACCGGTCCGGAGAGGTAATACGCGCAAGAAAAAAAAGAATCCGGGGACCCTGTGTTCAGCTTCAGTTTGTTCAGTTCTAGGAGCGCCATAAACATTGTTTTTTATGGCGAGAGGAGACTGAGCTGCACAATGCAGGGGTGCATAAATGTGGCAAAGCTCCCTTTATCTCCTCAGGCAACCGACACTGAAATGTGACAGAGGATATCAGGATGCCACACCACATACGATCTTTATTTAGATGACTATACGTTAGCTTTATTCGGCAGCACAGAGGCACCACCGTACTTAACAGGCTAACGTACACTTTGCCTCGACTCAGGACTTTGTGCTATTATTGCAGATTACAGAAAACCCACCAATTACCCGTTCCACAGAGGCCACTGGAAGACAAAGGGTTTTTACAACCAATTTTTTTAAAATCTCGCTCGCGCGATTATAACATAATTACAGTAAATTTGCATTAATATTATCCCAAATTGCTCATTTGGGGGCCTAGGTGTGTTGATTGCTCGGCGGCGGGCTGAAGTGCAGGTTTAGGCGGTGCCCGCCGCATGCCCGCGCGCTCCGGGCGCGTCTTAATGGCTTAATGGCGCAGCGGCGTCGGGCCCGCCGCTCTGCCGGGGGAGGCCAGGTGCGTCTCCGCGCCGCGGCTTAAGCCGGCCCGCGCCCGCCCAGCGTGGGGGGGGGAGGGGGGGGCTGCCGCTCCAATCCCCGCGCTCCGGAAACAAAAGCCGGCGGAGAGCCGGGGAGGCCTTTCATCCGCCGGGGCCCTTTGTGATCTTGCAGGTGCTTAATTAAAAATAAAACCTCAATCAAAAGGGAAAGAAGAGGGGGGGTGGGGAATACGTGCTGCTTCACGCTTAACTTCAGTGTTTTGATTCGGGGCCTATTTATAGCAGGGAGTCCTTCTGGATGAGATAATGGGGACATTATTTTGCGCGTAGCGGGCGGAGGAAACTCCCTCCGCCCTGCCCCAGACGGGCGTGAAGCGCCGCTTCAGCCTGTTAGCGCTCGGCCTGTTAGCGCTCGGCTCGCTCACAAAGCCTCTCTCCTCAGGCCCCCGCTCTCTGCTGTAGGAAATGGCCGCTCTGCCCTGTGATTCCTCAGTCACAGAAACGGAGCGGAGCTGGTGAGCTCCCGTTCCTTCCGTTTCCCATTCTCATCCCGGCAAAACCAGCCAATCGTCAGTCAGCACATCACAAACAATGAAAAGGTTCACAGGCGCGTCCTTCAACCTTTGCTGACAAGTGTTTTATGCACTCAGTTCCATTACATTTTATTTGCATGCTGCATTATCCAGAGATACTGCCACAAAAACACAGAAAATTAGGAAAGAGTAGGCCTGCTCCCCCAAAAAAACAGTAAGTGAGGTCAAAATAAAAACTTCCTAGGGGGATTAAAAAGACCCCCAAGGGGGAGGAAATCTCAGGACGAGAGAAGTCCATCCTCCACTGGCTGTTGTCAGGTACGTGGGACCCTACTGAGTAAGTAATCGGCATGGTAAGGCATATTCTAGCCCGGGGTATTAGACTAGCTGGTAAAAAAAAACAAAAACACAGTCCAAGCCAAGTTATGCAGTTTCTACAATCTACACAATCCTTCCACATAATCAAATCAAGTCTTGGCAATCTTAGGTCCATACCTAGACTTGCTGGAGCCTCCAAAAAAAATCTAATGAACAATCTCATTAATTCAGTCATTACTGACAACTGTGTCTGCACCATGTGTACATCTCTGGGTTGTACAGCTTAACTGAAAGGAGGGGCACTACTCAACGTCCTTCAAGACTATTTTTATCCAGAATGTTCTTTTCTCATTTGGAATGCCAAATCGTATTTTTAGGTCAGTCTAAATCACTGCAACATCCTTGATTCCAGAGTGCATAGGAAAATTTTAGCACAGCGTACCATTTTGAGCATGCCTGGTGGAAAGCTGCAGGACTGAGGTAAACTATTTATTCCTTTCATCATTCACTACTGGGTGATGAATCAAACCATTATAAAAGCACTGAAAACAACGCTGTTTGACAGCCTTCATTTGTAATTATAAGCTATTAGGAGGAAACAGCTTTTTTGTTGCAGGAAATTCTTTGTCAATGCCAAGGCAAAACGACTCATAGGTAAATATGTTTTTTGATTTAAGCACAAAATGTTAAATCCTTGCATCATGAACGTAAAACTAATTTATCAGTACAGGATGCTTGCTACTTGCTTGGTGCGCTGAGGATATCCTGAAGTTCTTGGTCTTATGCCATTGACGTTTCTCAGGCTGGCGTAAATCTGAAACTGACCTCAACTTTCTTTCACGGCAGAATAAAAAAAAATCCTTGCATGCTCCTTTTTTCAGAATTACGCGAAGAAATTAGGATTTTGCTGGCCTTCAGGACCCAAAGCTCTTCACAGTTTCGACAGAAGCTCAGTGTCCTTCCAAACCGGTGACAGATTCATTGCAGCTAAATCTCGGTTCCCAGCTGTGAGAAGGACACCACGTCCCCCAGCTCAGTGGGATTAGACTACCGCTGGCTGGCAGCGTATAACTGCAGAATCAACAAGAAACCGAAATCTCACCTAAGGCTGGATATCCCAGATAGAAACGATCTGCCCCAAGCCATCCAAGGAAGAGTGAAAGGGCCACTGCAACTCTGTATGAATAACCACTCCTGACAGGAAGAAAACACAGTGTTAGCAGGGGGGGATAGGAACATGTTATCAAATGTCAAGGGATAGTACATATTTGACCATTGTTTTTCTTTTCACAATCATGACTGGTGTATTTTTTTGAAGATGGTGTGTTAGAATTAGACAAGCCGCATAAGAAATTCAAAAGACGATTTTCTACGTACACGTTTCGACACGGCACAGTTCTGTTGAATCCAACTTCGTTTCCGCTGAATGTAAATTCTGTCCCATTGGCCAAGCGGCAGCTGATTTCGCGTGCAGGCAGGCATTCCACTGAAACAATGACAGAGATCAAGTAAAAACAGAAATGTAAAAAAAGATCGTTTACATGTTACAGTAAAAGTAAGGGGCTGAAAATGTTCACTGCTAAAACTGAACAAATTTATTCAACATTTCAAATTTTCATGAAAGGTTTATATAATACTCATGTGCTAATTCACGTCTCTGATCTCTGAATTTGCAGGTAATCTATAATGCTTAGGCTGCATTCCAAAGGGAGTGCTAAGCTAAGATAGCTAGCTGGCAGTCTTATCTGCATACTCAACCCCAGACATGGAAATGTAAGTCTCAAAATCAGAAAAATATCAGCTAACGGCAGTTCTCCAGACCCTTCTTGAGTTTGCAAGTAATGTTATTGGTTCACAAGGCCTGACTTGTGAAAACACAGCAAGTGGCAATGTGTGTGGTGTGAATCTTCAAATTAATATTTTGACTTGTTACGAATGTATGCTTCTAAATTATTGTCACGTATTCTCCAGAAGAATGCAGCTACTTTGCAACATTGTACAGTGGGATATGCCTGTATTCTATTCTGACTGTCTGTATACTTAAATACAGCATTTTCAGGGAGCAAATGCATTGGCTACATATATGGTGGGAATTATTATGCATAACATGACTCTTCAATTAACTGTGAAACAAATGTCTGTGTGAAATTATTTCAGAAAATAAAATGGATGAAAATGAAGTCACAGTTACCACTCACCCCAAGCAACTGAATCCTTGCAGGTTTCAGGCTCTTGTGTAGCATCATCTATCTTTGGCTCTTTGCAACGATATGTGGCAAATGTTAAGGTTAATGTTATGTATCACACAATATATTTTCATCGGATAAATATAAATACTCTGTAATATAAGCACATTTAGGAAAAAGGGCAGCTGTTTTCAGCAAAGTCTCTTACACAAGAGATCCAGCTGACACATTTGGTACTGCACATAAGCTTCATTCTGCTCCCAAACAAGTGACACTAAGATAATTATACAAATCACTCGGAATAAAGGAACTCCAGTGACTGAATAGATTTATTAGCTGATCGTGTCCAGCGTGCATTGGTAAGTCCACTGCCACTGTAAGCTTCCTTAGCCGACTTGGAATTATTAAAGAATTCTATAAATTTTGATTAAACATGTCTATATGCACATCCGTTTCCACAAAAGCCACACCGAAAGTCACCCAAGAATGTCAGCAATTATAACTTTCAATTGGTAGTTCTCATGTGTTCCACAACTGTCTTTCATTTAACCAGAATATACAAGGCACCTATTACAGTGCGCTGTTGCTTGTGTTTTCGCTTTCAGTGTAACTAATAAAGACAAGTACAGCAAGTCAATGAACTGTACACGTTACTGTTCGTTTTCATATAGCGAAAATAGACGCATCGAATTACCATATTTAAAAATACCACGGGAAACTCACCCCGTAAGATCTATACCAAAAATGTAATGTGATATTGAACTCTCTGACAAATTACCACTAATTTGCCCCAGTTTTGAGAGCAATTACAGCGAATTAGCCGAGCTAGCCAGCCATTCCCCATTGATGTTTTTATAATCGGAATGGGCACATTAGCGGAACTAGCCAATATAGCTAGCAAGCTGACAATTACTACACACACACATTTACTATCAAATTGAAATGGTTGCAAATGTCACCAGTTTTCTGAATTTAGTTCCCATGTAAATCTTAGCTACTAGTAACTGGAAAGATCATTTACGTCGTTAAATTCTAGCTAACGTTAGCAACTAACGTTAGCAGAGCTAGCTATCTCAGCTTGCCAACCTAGCTGAACATATTTCATGATATCTCCGGAGGAAATCGAAAGGATATTGCCCCAAAAGCAGGTTTTCACAACTATCTACTTCATTAGCCAATACCATTATTAAACAATAAGTCAAAAATAATAAAATAACCCCAGGTAGGGACTGTAAACAAAGGCTGAGGTTCCTAGAGGCAGCCATGTTGACAGCGTTTTGTTGTCACGTGACTGAGAATTGTTAAAGGGACAGCTCATTTGTGACCCGAAACCCCGTTCGATTAGCACATTCCCACCTGTAAGAGCTGTTAACTTTACCAACAACGACCACAAGTACAACTAATCAGGATTCACTGCGTGAATGTTGGTTTGTTTGTACTCAGTCACGCTCGATTACTTAAAATGATGGCGGATGCTTGATTTGAATTTTTAGCTAACTATCCAGTGAACAAACAGCTAGCTAGCTGTGAAAGTAACATTGGGTAGCTAACATTGGCAAACTACCCATCTGAAAATGTTACTAAACTCGGATAGCTAGATTATTAGTCAACTAGTAAGACCAGAGTCAAGTATCGCTAGCCAAATTCAGTTGTTACAAAGTTTTGCTTTTCAAATCAAGGCATGCTCATTGTAAGTCTCTAAGTAACTTTCTAAGAAAAAACGTTCATGTTTGATTGCTAACGTAATGTTAGATAGCTGACGTGCACCTGCTTTCTTAAAACAGTAACGTTAAATCTTGCTGGGTCTGTTATCTGGTTGCGAACCTAACGTCGAATGAGTGGCTTTGGGTTCTTATACGGTTCGTTATCCAGATAGGTACTCTTGTGAGAGTTTTCTGTTGTTTCGCCCATTGTTTAACCCAGTTCTGCACTTCCTGTTTCAGGTGAGGTGCGGACGTCCTCTGCTTTAATAAACTTCCGTCGAACAGGTAAGGAACATTCTTATCTGGAAATCACAGCTTAAGTTTTAAAAAGTCAATTTGTGTTTGTTGTGAGTTGTTTTGTTTGTGTCTGTTAGGTAATTTACCTTGTTGGGTTAATCTGACTCAGAAGAAGAAACCAGGCAATCTAACGCGCAAGCCAGTCAGCGAGGCATATTGGTGACAAGTTTGGAATTGTTGGCCATTCTGGCTATGTTCGCAAGCTAGAACAAAATTGTGTATCTTGGATCATTTTAAGCCACACGCCGAGAGTAATCGGATGTATGTATCTTTGTGACTGTCATTATACGAACAGACGTTTCCTAATCATAAGTGTCCTGGGTTAGATCATGAGAAAATAGCTTCTCCAGAATTAAAGGTCATTATGCTACAACGTAAACTGGAACAGAATAATCTGAATTGTGTTTAAAGGTAGGTAACATTAACAGACTTAATAAGTTCGTAGAATAGAGGGTAAGAGAAAAAAGGCTCCTTTCTCTTAACAACTTTCAAATCCCACCCAACAAAATGTGACCAACTTCCTGGAAATCCGTCTGGGAGTTGGTCAGCTCGCTAATCAGGTGCTTACACACTTGTCACTGTATTGCTTTTCTGAAATACTAATAATATTTGGCAAATCGACGAGAGACCGGTTTTTAGGTTTTTTGTTGTTGTTGTTGTCATTGTTACACCTTTATCCTCCTCCTTCTGCAGATTCTGTCTTATTCATTTTGCAAGAAGGACAATGTATGAAAATGTTCCTGCAGGTAGCTGGTTTTACTCTGTCTTCTTAAAAATATGTTTATTTATGAGTGTAATGTGCTTAAACCCTTTTGAATTATGAACATACCTTCATTTCACTGTTTAACCATGAAATTAAGTGAGAGATTCTGTTTCGTGTGTGTGTTTGTGCGCGTGTGCGCGTGTGTACGTGTGTGTGTGTGTGCGTGCGCGTGTGTGTGTGTGTGCGTGCGTGTGTGTGCGTGCGTGCATGTGTATGTGTATATGATGCTCGCAGTGTCCACACTGGAGCGACAGCAGGTTATGCAGGCCTTGGAGAGGCTCCAGGCCAAGCTCCTGCAGCGTGATGAGCAGACCCACAGTGAGAGGCTGGGCGCCCTGAGGGATGCCCTGCGGAGCCCCCTCCTGGGCCACATCCTCACCCTGCAGCATTCCATCAAGCAGCTCCGAGACCAGGTGAGCCCCCGGCAGCGCCCGGATGTGCTCGCTCGCGTGTTCAGGCGCTCGTCGTGGTGGTCCGAGGAGAAGCCTGGAGGTGCCACGACATTGCCAAGCTTGTGACTGTATAAAAACTTAAAACCAAAACAAACCCTAGGGTTTGGTGGCCCTCAACAAGAATGTTTCTGTGGCCCCAAAGTGTTAAAAAAAAAAAATCCCTAAATGATAGTAGCCCTAAACGATAGTGTTTAGGCGAGCAGACAGCTCTGCCCAAAACCAAAGAGGTGTTCACAAAATTTAGAACACATCTGTTTTATTTAACTGAAATTTGCTTCCTCCTGAAGATGCATTTTGTTACAATGAAAATTTATACATATATACACTGTCTTACAAAGGCAGAGATTATCTTTGATTTTTTTTTATTTTTGTGAAATTGTGAAAATAATAAAATTATATAACTTTTCATCACTATTTTTGCCATAGTACACATAATCAAAATCTTGTGCACTTATTTCTGATGCTAGATATGACTTTTCATGTGGCCACTTTTTCTTGCACAGTGCTGTTGACTTAGATGCTGTTCACTCATTTGTATGCAGCGAGAGTTTTTATTGATGTTAAAAAAAGGCTGAAGAATAAACAGTCAGCATGCCAAATTAAGATAATGGCAAAAACTGATGTATGTCTTCATATTGTAAGTGCTGGGAAGGTCAGGCGACTGTCTGTGACTGCGTAAGGTAAAAACCTATTGCATATATATAACTGGAGGTGGTAGATTTCTGTGTGGATCTATCAAGCCTTAATATCTACTGTCTTGGTTTGAGTAACTGCCTTGTCTGAGATATATTGATGAAATGGCCCGGGAACCTGCCCCGTCAGCCCGGCCTAAATAAGCAGGAGACTGATAAGTTTCCACAATGTGAGTCTAAAGGTCATTAATACATTACCTGTTTGGGACTGGGGAGAGCAGCAGAAAAATGTATTGATTTTTCCCCCCTCCTACTTCTACAGTTGTTGCCCCTCTTTCTAAAAGCATTTTTGTTCCTACTAACTTGTGGCCGACCCTCCTTAACATTGCCTATTATTATAACCTCTACTTTGCCTGCAAAATGTGAAATAATAATAGCGCACAATTTTAAAATGTACTGTATGAATATAATGTCCAGCATTTATTGTGGCTTCATGTTAGATTTTTTTTTTAATTCTTTACTAAATTTTCTTTTTAGTTCAACTTGCATGCTGGGCATGACTTCAGATTTGGCTGATTAGGAAACAGAATAGCTGGGTGAAGTTTCACTTGAATTAATTCATGTGTATTCATTTGGAATGTGCTTTTACCCAGAGTGACTTGCAAGGCCGACAGTACGAGGTGCGAGCGGTCCTGGGCTAATGCAGGCGATGTGTTATTTTCTGATTAAGCGTGCTTCATTTGTCAAGCGCATAAAAGCACCGCGACAAGGGCAAAACGAACCGAGCGCGAGGGGCTGAGAGCGTCTAACCCTTCGCCGTCTTGGCTCTTCCTGTGCGCAGCTCAACTGCCTGCCCCCCGGCACCAGCAGTGACTTCAGCTTCTCCAAGAAGGGCCAGCTGATCTTCAGCGCCAGCCGCCCCGCCAGCAGCCTGTTCGGGCCGGGCCCGGGCTCCGTGGTGTCGAATGGCACCGGGTTCTCCTCTGTCAGTATCTTCTCCTCCGAGCAGCTGCAGAGGTGGATCCAAGCGGCCGCTAAGGTGGGGAGCGCTCGTGCTTCACGCTTAATAATTAAAACAGGGTTTCATGTCCTCCACTTAATTCTTAATATTGCAATTAATACAGGGGCGCTGCCTATATTTGTTTGTTCAATCATTGTTTCGTACCATTTTTGATTTTTATTTCATATCGGCTGTTTTTGTGTTTATTTTTTATTTTGCGCAAAGCATGTTGAACTGAGCGTCACGTTTCCCCAGCTAACACAAAATGTTCTCACAATGTTACTGGGATGTTTTGTCAATGTTATAACATTGGCACTGCATGGCAGCGGCATTGTGAGGTGGGTTTCGTGTTGGCTGGGCTGTTGGTTACCCGCGGTGACGTATTTGGTGATTAAGCTGTGCACCCGGCCTGTTTAGGGACGGCAGACTGAGCGCATCGCCCTGCCCAAGCCCCAGTCTGGAGGCCTGGGCTTCAGCGTGGTGGGCCTGAAGCCGGAAGGCGTGGGGAGTCACGGCGTGTTCATCAAGCAGGTGCAGCCAGGAAGCATCGCCGACAGGTGGGCCGCCCTCTGCCAATCCTTCTCTCTCTTTTCCTCTCCCTCTCTCCCCATCTCTCTCTCTCCCACCTCCTTCCCTTCCTCCCACCTCCCTGTGTCCCATTCTCATTCTGTGACTTTTCATCACGAGCAACTTGGTAAAAGGCTTGCTCAGCCTTGATTTGTTTTATTTAGTGTTGTGTTTTACATTTTACTTTTAACTTTTTTTAGGCATTTAACAGAAACGTATCCTGGGCGATTTTCTCAGCTTACGTTCTTTGTACATGCAGTCCATTTTTGCAGAACTGGATATTTACTGAGCAGTTCAGGTTGGGTAACTTGCTCAATGGGTGCTACAGCAGTGTCCTACCTCAATCGGGCCGGCAAACTTGACATTTCGAGCCCAGCTCCCTAACCATTAGACTGCACTGCCTCCCTTTGTTTCTTGCACGATTTTTTAAAAATCTGGCTTTTGCCTTGAATAACCTTTTATATGCACTGTACACATGTGGTTTAAAGGAGAACTCCAGGCAAAAGCTGATGTTCACTGCCTTGCTCTGCATGTTCTGGCAGCTACTCTAGAAACAGCAATGTTTGTGCTGGTGCACCGCGTGAGTTTTTAAATGGTGCTGTTGTAGCAGCAGCCATTTTGCCACTAAACAGTGCCACCATATTTGTAGGACTAAGAATTTAGGCCTTTAATTTTCACCAAAATATCTGTTTTTCAGATTAAAAAAATCAAGAGAATAGTGGTTTACATATAAAATAGGTTTTTACTCTGTAAAATCTTGGTTAACATCTGAGTTTTGCTTGATATTGCCTGCATGACAGTGGAGTATTTTAAAAAGCAGGAGGTCCTTGGTGAAAGCCAAAAGGAATTTTCAATGCATTGGGGTGCAATAAAATAACCCTGCTCCAGTGTAGGCTTTCATAAAACCCTTGTGTTAATTAGTGAAAGTCTGTTTAAACTAATAACGTTGGGCTTTAAAATTATAAAGCCTGTACCATCTCCAGGACACACGGACTACATCAAGCCACTAAACTGTTTCTTTCCATTTGTCTTCCTCCATTGTTTGTAGTGGTGGCTATCTGCACATGGATTAAATAAACTCTCACACTAGCCTTAATATATTCCGTATCTTATGTTTCTGTCCAACGTGATTTTCTTTGGCTTAATGCTCATGTTTTTTGCATTGAATCTTTTAAAATTATTCTGAGACTCTTTCAAATATTTTAGCACTGGTTCTACACAAACCACTAACAAGAAAAGCAGCTGTTTTTCTGACACATTGGAGATTCTGATAAATCCTTTGCGGTAATTTTGCGTTGGCCGTTGGCAGTCCCTCGCTGCTTGTAAAACTGGCAGTGAAGCGGCTGTAAGGTGCCGTGCTCTGCTAAAGCGTTTATTCTCGGCGTAGTGGCGAGTATTGTCGCTTATAATCACTGTGTTCTGTAAGGAACGGCAGCAGACGATGGAAAGAGCAGAACGTGGTGAGGTTTGTACAGGCGTAACCGTGGCGTCCGGTTTTGTCGTCTGCAGGGATGGCAGGTTGAAGGAGAACGACCAGATCCTGGTCATCAACGGGACCGCCCTGGACCAGAGCGTCACCCAGCCGCAGGCCATCTCCCTGCTGCAGCAGGCGGAGGACAGGGTGGAGCTGGTGGTGGCCCGGGCCGCCGCGGCCCCTCAGCACCCGCCTCCGCCCGGGCCCGTTCTCACGGTGAGAGGCTGTCCCTGGCAACCGAGCAAACTCGTGTGAAATGAATGCTGGGAAATGCGGTTGTCCTGGGGTCCTCAGACATGCCGAGCTGAATGAGCGGGACATCCAGGCGACCTTACTGTTAATCATGTCCTCATTACTGCCATTTTGGCCGTGTTCTTTGTATTCTTTGTAAATGAGGAAAAACGAGGTCATAGCTTGGAGTAAAAAAAATGCCTGGAATTTGAGCTTGAGACGATGGTGGAAAACCTGAAGCACTAAAGATTAAAGTAGATGAGTACGTTATGTATGAAAAAGAAAATATTTTAGGCAAAGAATGCATGGTAACTGTCCTTGTGGAATGTGGTCCTGGTTTGTACTGAAGCTTGATGATTTATGGCTAGCAGTGGTGGAATATACCTTCAAACCATTGACCCTGACTCGCTGATCAGGTGACCATAATGGTGAGGGGAAATACTTAGTATGACCACTAGATGGCCAACAGAGTAGTCGCAGCCACTGAGCTACATGTGCTCAGTTCTGGTTTGATATAGTACCTTTATGTAAATATTTGCGTCCGTGCTCATTTTTTTTGTCAGAAGCAATGTGTGTTTCTTTTATATTTTGTGTTTTATTTAGACTAATCTTGTCATTTTTATATTCTTGGCCCAACGCCACTCCTGGAATATCAACTCAGCTGTGCTTTTGTTTTATTCTCTTGGCGTTTCTTCTGAGGTCAGGTTTAATGGAGCCGTGCGTATAAAGTCTGAGTTTAATTTTATTGCTGTTTTCCAGCTTAACTCTCTGTCACCAAAGGGCAGGTCTCACTGCAGAAAAGAAAAAAACAAGGTCTGGTCTTGTTAATTATTATGCCAGAGTAATTATTTACTTGGCAGGCTTTGTGTCCAATTAGAATTTTGAATCTTTACCAACCTGACTGTAAGAAATTAAAAAGTAAAAAAAAAAAAAAAAAACAAACAACAAAAAGATTGTCAAATCAAACTCTGAGATTGTACATTCAGTACATGTTTTGAGACTTGGCTGAAAATGTGACAGTGTGACAGAAGTGATGCATTGTCCTCAGGTCTGTCTGTAATGGTCTGACTGAAGCAACCGCAGGCTAGCAGGACCCCCACGCTTGTCTGTCACAGGGAGGTCACAGGGTCGCAGTCTTCACAGAAACCCGGACACTCCTCCGAGACCCGTTCTTCCAGTCCCCAGCCCCCGCGAAAACCTTTCCCCGTCTCCGGGGTCTGTGGAGATCTGTCCACATATTGTGGAAAGCTGAAAAAATATTTATCTCGTTAAGAACCCTTTTTTTAGACACTCCAGAGATCCTGTGCCTTAAATGGTGTATTGCTCAACTTTGTTGCTTTTGTACATTTCCACCCCCGTCCACAGCCCCCCCCCCCCCCGCCCCCCTTCGTACGCCTACTTCACGCCCAGTTTTTTTGAGGATCGTTGTCTCCACAGCCTTTTAAAAATATCCTGAACCCTAATTATAGACGCGCGGAGCGTTTTTGGAGCCGTATGAGTGCGGCAGTGCCCGGGACGTGTTCTCCGAGCGGAGCTCTCTGCAGACGGGGTCCTAGGCCGGCTCCCAAGCCCACGTCTCTCCTCAGAAACCGAGCTCAGCGATTTCGCTTCGCTCCGCGCTCCTGAGATGGCTTTCTCATTAAACATCTGCACATCCGTGCCTCTTTTGCTTTTCTTGCCTTTTAGAGGAAACGTGTTATTTATTTTGGTGTCCCTTGCTATTTTCGCCTGTTAAAGCGGTATAATTAAGCTATTAATGACAATCTAGCGCTAAAGTAAAGGGTGATTTGATACTTGCACGTATGGCATTTGTTTACGTACTCCTGTACGCTGGATGTCAGGTGTCTTATCTGGGCCTTTTTATCCTAGCGCCGCGATAAGCTTAATTGCTCCTTCCTTAATTCTCAGCCTTCGCTGATTTCTTGTTTGCATTCCTCCTGACATCTCAATTTGCGATACAAAGTTGTCTCGCTATCAGCTTTTCCCAGACTTACCAGCTCCTTACTGAACGTCGTGAAAGTGCTCTCTGGCTTGCAGGACATAAATGCCTGCGTTTGATGTAAGGAACGCGAAGTTCTGAAATGCAGCGTGTGTGTGTGTGGGTGTGTGTGTGCGTGTGTGTGTGTGTGGCTATAGCTGAACCGGCGCTTTTATTTTGGGGGTAAGTGTCTGCGAGGGCGGTTCTTCGTCTCATGGGGCTGGATGAAGTGCTGCAGTGTTTGATTTGATGGGCCGGTCAGGCTGCTGAGGAAGTCACCCGTCAGATAAGCGCGGTAATAAGAGGAAATAAATGTTCTTATTGGCGGTCATTAATAAAAGCCAAGGAGACTTTGGCGATTAGCTCTGTGGGTTTTGTGTGATCAGTGAGTTAGCGGGGGCTATAAAAATAGACCCGTGGGATTCCGTGACCCTGACGTTGATGGATGGGCTACGTTTCTGACCCGAAAGTCAACCGTTTAATATTTTTGACTACCATAACTCCGTGACGGCGTGCCCTCCTTCACCGCGACTTCATTTCTCTGGGCTGATGGTGCCCCCTGGCTCTTCTGATGATGGATCGGGCCGGGCCCGGGAAACGCCCTTCCCGGATGGCACGGAGGGAGGGGACGGGATTCTTTATGGGGAACATTATTTGTTTCAGACAGCCTCCGCTCTCCGTCAGGCGGCCCGGCCGTATTTCTGAGTGGGGAAGTTGAAATGGGGGGCGGTGTCAGCGTGGACGCGCGGGTGATTGACGGCTCGGAGGGGCCGCCCTGCATGGGGGGAGACTGATGCGGCCTGTCTCTCTCTCCCTCTCTCTCCTTCTCCCTCTCCCTCTCTCTCTCTCCCCCAGCAGAGCGTGGGGCCACGTGAGATCGCTGCTGACATGGCTCTGGCCCTGCTTCGCTCCCGTGCAATCCACGGGGTCTGTCAGGACTCTGTCCCCGGCAGTCGTGTCCACAGGTTTTGTTTCCGTCTCCTCCCCTCTCCCCTCTCCCCTCCTTGCTCTCCTCCTGTCTCCTCGTCCTCAATCCCCTCTCATAAATCCTCAAATTTCCAAAGCTCAGTGTTGATGTGTTCCCTATAATCAAACTTAAGAAATGTCACGTAGTACATTCCCTGTGAAATCTGCATCTGAATTCAGCAGCACCATCTCAGAATTGCACTCAATTTGGGGTATGAACTTGTGCTGTTTAGGAATAATCTGAAGGGATTGATTATATTTGCATCACATTGTTTCAGTTTTTTTTTTTTTTTTAATGAATTGATAGTAGGTGTTGAGTTCATTTTCTGTACCAACATAAACTTCCTTGAAGGCACCGTTTTTTGTAATCACAGTACAAACTGATGCAATTATCATGATGGCATTATAATTGCATGCCTCTAATTTTCCTGGCTTTGATGTTTATCAGAAATGGGTATGTTTTGATCATTCATAATTTTACAAATACACTGTAAAGCCCAACAGTTCAGTTTACTCATGGTTTGAGGAAGCCGATTACCACGAACCATTCAAGTATTACAACCTAGTCTGTTCCAAGTATTCACTGGTCTTTTTCTTTTTCGATAAACTAGTTTTTACTCTTTTGAATTGAATTATGAATTATTCCAAGCTGAGACTATTAATTCAGTAAGATTGGCATTTAGGTTTTACAGTGTATAAATGTCAGTGTAACTGAAAGACCATTTTTATGATGTCCTATAACCTTTAAAATTTGATTGCAGAAAATTACATAATGGAACTACAAGTAGAGTTATTACCAGGTTTATTTATTTATTTATTTTAATTTTCTTAAAGGAAATAAAAAAAAACAGACAAATGATTCTGATGACAAGCTTATCATGAAGTGTATGAAAATATGTTAACCTGTCCTATTAAGGATGACTATGAAAATCGCCTGTGTGGATGCCAAAGTCATCTCCGCAAAAAACTGGTTGTTTATGGAGTTTGAGGCGTTTGTAGGAGAAAGTCCCCAAATGTGTTTGAATCCTAATCAAACTTACAACTTGGACAGATAAGGTCCCCTGTCTGAAGTGAAGACCTGCAGGAGGGTGGACTGTTCATTCTCCTCTTTTTAAAAAAAAAAATGGAGGGATTTCAAAAAATATCTCCCTGAATAATAACCATACTGAAGATGAGAACATTTCTTTCAAATTTGGGGTTAAACTATTGTGAAATATGTGAACGCACAAAGATGTCGATTTCGGCCTCCCTGATAAACTTTTTACCTTGGGGAAAAACGAGCCATAAGCCAGAATTGTCAGTTCTGTCGGCTCTTTGTGCTACATCCGTTTTTTAAATCCATATTTGTTAATAAATGTCCTTAGCCGTCCGCGAGTAGAAAGAGCCGGTGGAGAGAAATGAATTCAGAAGGCGAGCTCAGGAAAAGCTCTGCTTAAAAACCGCTTTACATATCGGCCATTGTGTCATAGGAAAAAAATGATCAGTCTTTAAGTGGATTACACTCGTATTGCTTTGCTTCAGGCCCGGGGCCCTCAGAGGTCCTGGTTATACGGAGGTAGAGTAACAAAGATATGCCGGAGGATTTATCCTCCGAAGGGAAGGTCCTGACAAGGGCTGTGTACTGTTGCAACAACTCCAGCTTTTTTCCCCCTCAATCTTTTTTTCTTCTCCCATTCTTTTTCTTTCTCTTTTTTTTTTTTGTTTGGATAGCGGTCCTTTTTAAAGGCCACAGTTAAGGCATGAATTCGCCGTTCGATTGTTAAAAAAGCCCATTTGATGTCAGATTTAACCTCTTCAAATTTGTTATCCAGGAGGAATCTCGATTGAAATCTTGTCCCGTTTTGAACCCCCCCCCCCCCCACCACACACCCCACCCCACCCCACCCCACGCCCCCTCCTCTCCCCTCGAATGTCCAAAGCTGGGCACAAAACCCTTCTTGCTCAAAAGGCACAGCGCTGTGTTTCACACATCACTGGATCTTATGCTCCAAAAAAGCTGTCAAAATCAGGGCTTTGTTATCTCTGGCATTTTCCATTTCCACGTTTAATGGCTGCAGTTCTGGCGGCACAATGCCGCCGCCCAGCTTCAATACGCCCCTGCTGTCTGCCGCTCGCTGGCAGGGAGAAGCCGGGAGGATTCCTGCACAAGTTTATGCACTCGACGCCTTTCATGTCCTTTTTTTTTCTTCTTCTTCTTCTTTTTTTTTGACAAAGGCTACATTCTCCCTCTTCTGTGTATTATGATTCCGCCACCCCCCCCTTTTTTCCATCCCAAAGTTTACTCTGCTTGATCTTGGGTGGAAGAATACATTTTCCAGCTCAGCTGGGCTCGGAGCAGCGGGCCCGTTCAAGTGACACGTGAAATAAGTTTGGTCACAGTGGCCGAAGACGCTTTGTGCAGAAACCCGGCCAGCGGCGGCCGTAATCTCTCCGGGTTTCCAGCGTGGCTGAAGAGGGCCTGCCACCTCCGATTTGTTCCTGGGTTTTTGAACTGTAGAAGTCCAAATGGTTCCGTTTTAAATCCGTGTGTTTGAAATGATGCAGTTTGCAGAACGGTCATGCACACAGTGGTTGTGGTCTAGGACTTGCTGTTCTTGGTCCACTGTTGCCTGGGGTCTCCCCCTACTGACACCCACCCCCCCCCCCCTTTATTTCTTCCGGTCAGGACGGTCGGCTGAGGACGGGCGACCACATCCTGCGCATCGGGGACACGCCCACTCAGGGCCTGGCCAGTGACCAGGTGGTGCGTGTGCTGCAGGGCTGCGGCAGCCGCGTCCGGATGCTCATCGCCCGCGACCCCCTCGGAGAGCTCCGCCCCGCTCCGCCGCCCCCCCCGGCCCCCGCCACCGCGCCCGTCTCCGCCCTGCCCCCACTCCCACCCGTACCGCCTCGCAGGGGGAGCAAGACTGTAAGTGCCAGAAATGCAGACTTGGGGCTCGGCATGCTGATGGAAGAGGTGATTTGATAGGCATCTCCTCTTCTATTTTTTTTTTTTCTGCAGTCTGCATACAGGAGTAGTAGTCAACCCTGGTCCTGGAGTGCCGGTAATGTTTCTGGCTTTTATTCCATCCAAGCTTGATCATAAGAGTTAGATGATTTAGAGCCAGGCTGCCCAACCATTTTCCTTGAGATCTATTGACCTGCAGGTTTTCACTCCAACCCTAGCAAAGCACACCTCATTCAACAGCTGGAGATCTCATTGAGTTGCTAATTGGTAGAATCAGGTGTGCCAAATTATGGTTGAAATGAAAACGTACAGGAGGGTAGATCTCCAGGAACAGGGTTGGGCAGGACTGATTTAGTGCCTGTGTACTATACCCAGAGCCTGAACAGTTGAAAAGCTGAATACCTTTGGCTTATGGTCACTTGCTTTCGTTCAGACTAATGATTAATCCAGTTATACAGATATAGCTTTGGATGGAGCAAAAACCATGGACATCTCTGGCACTCCAGGACCAGGGTAGCCTACCACTGATAAACAAAAGCAGATTTGGTGCTTCTCGTGCGCTCGATAATTTTGGTCTCCGTATTGTGGTGCAGCCAAACCTGGAGGGGTACGAGATCCACGAGGTGTCCCTGAAGAAGAAGGAGGGCCAGAGCCTGGGCATCTCCATCGTGGGCTATAACGCCCTGACCAGTGAAAGTGAGACCTCAATCTGCCATTACTCTCATTTTCTTTTGGATAGTGAATTAAGCTTATGTTATTATATGCGCCTACATTGATGGATGTTTCAATGCATCAGGACTACAAGACCTTATTTTTATGTTCATTGTATTTTTTTTATTTATTTTTTTACATTTTAGGAATTTAACAAATGTTCTTATCCAGAGCACATTACACAGTTTATATTTTTATGCAGTATATATACATCTGGACATTTACTGCAGCAGTTCAGGGCATGTTCGTTGCTCATGGACACAACAGCAGTGCTCTCCGGCTAAATCTACTGCTCCAACTTCTTAGTCAAAAGCCCAGTTGCCCAACCATCATACTACACTACCAGTACAAGTACAATACTCCTGCTCTGTTTACCAAAGTTCTCAAGGAGTATTCTCCACCACCTTGTACAGGGATCAAGGAATCATTTCCCGGAGTTTTTGGTGTTTTGGGCTACCTCTGAAAACACTCTTTGTTCGGTGCTTTGCTATGGTTTAATTGTAAAAATGCACTATAGCTAAATTAATTTTGAACGGTAGCTCGAGTGCTGGGGTAACATCTCCCTGGATGTGTCGCATTGTAAAGGGTCACCGAGTTATTACTCGTTTCTCCACTGAGCTCTCTCCTGGATGATTTCAGACGCTGTGGGAGTTTTTGTGAAGTACGTTGTTCCGGGGAGCGCCGCTGAGCAGAGTGGGAACATCAGAGTCCATGACAGGATAATAGCGGTGAGGCCGTTAATCACTTTTTAATTAGCTCTACCTTAATTAACCCTGCACACGAGTGCGTCTTCAGGAAATGGCGAGGAGATGAACTGTGAGGGACAGAAGATGTTCGGAGGGGGGTGAGGCGGGGTTGGGAGATGGTCTGTGAAGTTGAAGGAAAACCTCTTTCTTGCTTCAGTAAGAATTAACTGTAATGAGGAGATGCCTTGCTGACTGTTAAAGCAGTCCTTTGCTAATGGGGACATTCAGAAGTTCTTTTAGCGTTAGCGGAGGGAGAAGCTCTTTCTGCGGGGTCCTTAGCTTTGTGACTGGTTGCTCAGGACTTGCGTGTGACCTGAACTTTGAACTTTGACTCCCGGTAGCTGGACGGGGTGAGCCTACACGGCTTCACCAACCAGGAGGTGCTGGAGGTGATGAAGCAGACTGGTCAGACGGTCAACCTGACCCTGGTCAGGAAGATGGCCTCCAAGGTGAAGCCCACTGCTGTGGAGAGATCTCTGGACAAAGGTAAATACCCCGTCCTGGCTTCCTGTGTACTTTCACCCTTATTGATGTTCCGGTGATGTGGTGCTGCCTGCTTCTCATCCTGGATATTTCCGTTTGTTTTGAACCAGTTAAAGGCCTCCCCTGACTGGCGAGAGTCACTGTTTCTGTGCAGACACTTAGTTCAGTTTTGAACTTATTTTGGTTGGAATGGAAACCAGCCATAACGTGTCCCCCCCATCCCCCGTCCCCCCAATCATTCTGGGATAAAGTAGTCCTGTTGTATAGATCAGTTATATGGTCGGTTTGAAATTTCAGGGAGGAGTGGGGAAGTCAGGGGAATAATTTAACTGTGGATTTATTTCCTGAATATAACTTTGTCTTTTTCATTATTTGAGCTGAAAAGAACGCGGAGCGGTACACCCATTAGAGAGGCCGTGTTCTCATAAAATAATCGGCCTGCGTTCCCACTTGTCCACTTGACTCATATTGCACTTGGAGAGCGTACCGGGAATTTCAATTTCACAGAACAAGTTAATAGAAAGGAACTCCGCCTGCGCTAAACGCCATGTAATGATTCGCTGGGAAGACTCCGCTGGGCCGCGTGAATAGGATGAAGTAATCAGTAAACTTGTCCCTCTCTTCCTCAAATGGTCTGAATTGGAAATGTGCTTTAAACACACAGTGAAGGATATGAAGGCTCCTATTAAGTTGGGAGCCGTGCCATAAGTGGCAATTACAGCGTAATGATTCGGCTCCCCCCCCCCCCAGCATACGCGCAGACGCCATGTCAACAGCGACAGTCATTTTCTAAGCGTGATATCAGTAAAATGGCTGCTCTGGGTGTCGTTTCCTGCGTGTAATGCCTTTCATCTTGAACTCGCAACATTCTCGAAAGCGTCGCTGGATTTTGAAATTGAAGTTGCTTAAAAGGGAAAAGAAAACGCAAGAGGACGAGGGTTGGTGCTCTCTGTTCTGTTGGGGGTTCATAGTTACCTACAGCGCATTGGAGTTCATGTCAGAGCTCCAGCCCTATGCTTTAAGTTTGTTTTCATTTGTTTTTGGTATTTTGGAGAACGGAAAATGCATGAGGAGGATCCCTTGTGTATTTTATTACTTGATTCAAACAGGGAGCGAGCAGGGTTACATGTAGAAATGGGATCACAGTGCAGGAAGTGTCAGAGTGGGGAATCAGACCCCTGGCCACATGAGAGGATCATGTAGGGCAAGGGTCTGCAACTGTGGTCCTGGGGAACCACCAGCTCCGCCGGTGTTTGTTTTCACCTTAAAATCCGAACCCAATTCAGACCCAAGTGACCAGGTGAAGTGAGTCAGCACTAATTAAGTGCAGATTAACAACAAAAACCAGCTGGGCCTGTATCACAAAGCAGGATTACTCAGTTAGCTGGATAACTGCACTGAGTAAAACCCGGAGCCCTTTCGAATGTAGAACATGGACTGAAGTGAAAATGAGCTATGTCGGCTTTTACTCAGCGCAGTTATCCAGTTAACTGAGTACCCCTGCTTCCTGATACAGGCCCCAGGACCACGGGGGCAGACCCTTGGGGGGTACGGGTTGAGGGTTGGCCACCTTACGGGCCTCGCCACGCGGTCTCCCGTTCGCTCCCCTGAGTTTTGACGGCTTGCTGCGCCTCTTCCTCCGTGCAGTGGAGAGGGAGTCCTCGAGGGTGTCTCTGAGGAGGTCAGTCGAAATCAAGGTGCGATCGGAAGTGCCGAAGGGCCCGCCGGTGGAGCCCGCGGACGTCGGCCCCGCCGGGATCAGACAGCAGCTGGCGGAAGGTGAGTTCTCACGCCCCCTACAGTGCGCTCTAGGGCGGGGTCAGCAGCCCGCAGAGAAGCCCGCCTTTCACAGAGCTTTGTGTGACTTCATCTTTAGACCTTCACTGCTGATGTATGTAAGAGCACGAACAGTAAGACCAGCTGAGGGCTGGCAGGCTGTCATCGATGTAACGAGATGTTCTGGTTATACACTAGGGGGCAGTATCACAATTTGCAGTCAGCATTGTGTCCAACGAACAAGGACGAGGCCATTTGGTAATACTGCAAGCTGGGCGTATACCGTTATCTTCTGTGGGTGTGGGTAAGCCGTTTCCCAGGAACACATAATTCAGAGCACCATACCTACCGTGTGACCTTTGACTTGGCCAGCGCCGCGAGGCTTACCCCAAGCTCTGCCTTCACTCTGGCTCAGGTTTCCCCACCTTATTTTATGGATGATCCCCCCCTTCCCATCTTTATCTGTCCCTGTCCCAGCAGTGGGTCATTCAGGGTTTTTGAAGATTCGCCCCTCCCCTGTTGAGGTATTACCTCGAGGCGCAGGAACACGATCCCGCCCCACGCCCCTGCGGGCCCGGGTCACTGCGAGGGCAAGCCGTCACTCTGCCCCCCGCCCGCCTGGCCCCCCCCATCAGCCTGTCTGCGCCCCAGCGGCGCGGGCACTGTTACAGTCATGCTAGACGGCCCTGCAGATGTAAATATGGAGATAGCGGAGCTGCGAGCGGAAGAGCGGCCCTGGGCTGGAGAGGGCGGTGTGGCTCGCGTTACACCACCGCCTAATTAATCCAGACAAGACCCTATACCTGCCAAATTTATAAATAAAGAGTTCTGTTGCACCGGGCCAATACAAGGCTGGGATAACAATGATGGCTTGTCAGGGGCTTATTTCCCAAAGGAGGAATCGCGCTGCCTGTAAAACGATAGGCATTTTAAATCAAAATACCCCCCCACCCCATCTCCCTCTCCCCGTTTTTAATCTTTTTTCACTTTTTTCTTCTTTAGTGCTCAAAAATAATTTTGCAATTACGAGACCTTGAAGACTTGTGTTGGGGAGGTCTCAGTGCGGATAATTATGGAACACCGCGGCGCGGCGCGCTGTGCTGAAACCCGATACAGGGCGAGAGCTGGCGGGGAAAGTGTCGGATCACAGCTAGGCTTGCAGATGATTGGTTCCGAAGCACTGTCGTCTTTGATATTTTTGTGTTTGTCGGAGTTTGTTTGGTGTCCTGTAAAGGTTGGGATCCGATACTGATATTAGCATGCTTCCAACTCGTAATGAAACCCTTTGTATATTGTAAAAATTCTTCGTTATCATTCAGTCCCTTTATACTGAGCTGATGAGGCTTCCCTTGAGGATATATTAAGTTTTGATTTTCGCTTTCAATATCGGTAGTTGTACATTTAAGCATTATGTTTTTGGATATCCTTACTTTAGTTATTTGTTGTCAGTGAGCAATGCTGAACAACAATTCATACGTAACAGTATTTAACTAGGCTAAAAGGAGCTAGCCAATCGGCAGCCGTATACAGTGTCGGTCAGTAACCTTGAGCAGAGCCTATCATGCAGTCATGAACTCTGCAATGTCACTTAAGAAAATGATCTCTCTCTATGAGCAGAGCAGGACATTTAGTGCTTTCAGGGGAAAGTTGTCCTCTACCGAACATTAAATTAACCTCAAGCTGAATTTAACATTAAAATTTACCTCAGACCTGGCTCGAAATTAGCATTATATCCAAGCATTTCCATACACTTAAAATCCGTTCTCCAATTGATTATAGATTCCTGTTCTAGGATGCCGACTGGTTTGAATCTCCTCTGTGTTTTTTTCCCCAGTTTTTTTCCTTTCCTGTTCGGCGTCTGGACCGCAGATGTTTCTGCCTGGTTTCTGACATCTAGTATTTATCGCTGCATTTATTTCGTTCAACGCGTGTGATTAATCGCCCCGCGCTATCGCGGTAAGAAATGCTAATTTAATCAGGCCTCCGTGTTCGTGCAGCCCGGCGTTAGCGCGAGACGCCGCTGAAACGGTTACATGTGCACGGGGAGAGCCGTCACCCTGGGACGCTCAGATTGCAGGGCTGGCTTACATTTGTACACGCTGCTTATTTGCTTTGCGTCCCGCTCCTCTCCCTCGGCTCGCTGTGAGGGAGCAGGGCGTCTGGGGAGCCAGCGCCTGTTTGTTCCCTATTTTTTCATGCGTTGCGGTTAGCACTGCAGTAGGATCGTTGCTTTAAAAACAAGATTTATGAACGCTCAATACACGTTTATTGGTCAGTTGATTTCCATACTATAATCAAAATGAAAACAATCATATTTAATAAATCATTAATTACACACTCACACTACCTAAATTCAAAACGTACTGTCAGGTCTTAAAAGTTCTAATTCCGTAGTAGAAGTGCTTAAATTGCTCTATATGCAATTCCAATTCTCAACAACGAATTTGCTTGAGTTATAATAGGATCACAACTGTTGGGTTCATTTGCTGTATTGTAGTGTGGTCAGAAAGAGCTGAGGTTTTGAAATAGTTTGTGATATTGTACTGTTTACTTGAATAAATTGTATAGTGCTGAATGAGATATACAGTGTCATGTAATACTTAAATTAAGATCCTGTTTTATATTCCGTTAGTGTATACTGTATTCTGTAGTATGTGTCTCTGAAGCCTTTGGGGATATTTTCCTCCCTGTGTGGGTTTGCTGTTGCAGGAATGCTTCTTGTGTGTTAGCTGGTAGTGGTAGTGATGTAATTATAAATGGCAGGCAGAGCTATTGACCGGAGAGATGGAGGGTGAGAAGTGAGGACTCACACATGGCAAGCAGACGTGACCCGCTGGTCTGGGGCGGGGGCTGGGGAAGCGTCTCCTGGCGTGTGCCTGGAATTTTGAGCTTTTTCCGGTTTGCAGCGCTTGGCCTCCCTCCGTTCCTCCTCCAAAGGCATCAGGGTCCATGCGTTTGACAGGGGGTTGTCAGGAACCGTCTCCATGGCGATGGTGCTGTCAATGGCAGCGACTGTAGTCAGTGCACTCGCACACCTGTGGTGTAAATAAATACAGTCATACTATAACTGTTCCCATGCACCAAACTATGACTACAGCCATAGTGATGTCGCTCATTTTAGTCATTTAGCAGATGGTCTTGTCCAAGGCGTGTAACACGGATTACATTCTTTATATAGAGTTTATTTATACAGCTGGATATTTTTATGTCAGATTTTTGCTTCCATTGCAGCCACGATGATGTCACTGTCGGTTGCTATGGACATACTGTAGCCACACCCATACTGCCATGGTGATGTAGCCAGGTTCACAGTATATACTTGCACAGCAGTGGTCTCTCTCTCTCTGTCTCATAGGCTGTCATAGGGTATCTTTACCATCAGTACCCGCCATACCACAAAGGTTCAGACTCATCTCTTATGTACTCTCAGAAATGTCACTGCATAGGCCTCTGGCATTTCAAAGTGCTGGGTATTGTGTGTACTTTGCATTTGGTTATTAAACTATAGCACGTATAGATGTATGTCCTTAATCGGCCTTGTGTTTGTTTTAGCGCCAGACCAGGTGTCTTTGACAGAGAGGGAGCTGCGGGCCAAGTGGGAACAGGCCCTTGGGCCAGATTACAGCGTCTTGGTAAGAACCGGTACACACGCTCAGTATTAAAGGAAGACAAAACACCACGCGTACAGAGAGACACAGTCTATCTCGCTGACAAAACAACAGCAGTAAAATAGAGAGCAAACGTGCCCAGAACATGCTGGCGTGCAGTGATCAGTGGTGTTGAAATCTGTATTTTTGAAGAGGATGTGTAGAGCACATGGTTCACAGTTTGGAGTTAATGTGGAGTGTCCCTCAGGTCGTGGAACTGGACCCTGTCATTGAAGATGATGCCGAGCTCCAGAAGTACTCAAAGGTAAGAAACAAATATGAACGTTAAGGGGCTTCAGCACTGTTAGGCATGCAGAGACTGGGGTCCAGGGATTGTAATACACCAGCATCCGTACGTTTGATTGCTCTGACCATCCATGTTCCTCCAACCCCATCCAGCTTCTCCCAATCCACACCATGCGTCTGGGGGTGGAGCTGGACTCCTTTGACGGACATCACTACATTTCCACTGTGGCCCCCGAGGGCCCTGTGGCCAAGCACGGCCTGCTGAGGCCAGAGGACGAGCTTCTCGAGGTAAAGCCCAACTCGTGAGGGCCACCAGGCAGGTTCTCTCAACCTTCCGTCCTCCTCTAGCGCTGGACGCCTTGGAGGGGGGTTGCTGCCACACTGGGCGCAGATTGCACTGTGGTGGCGGGGGTGGGGGCACCAGCCCCACATCTTCAGGAAAACGCGCTGCTGCCGGGAGGGTCGGGGGTGATCGGGGGTACGAAGGCGGAGGAGGGGCAACAGACAGGACCGGCGTGACCATCTGCAGGATGGGCTCTTGCCCTCGCCCCCGCCTCCCCACCGCCCCTCCTTCCTGCCCCCCGCCCCGCCCTGCTTGGCACAGCGGATGTGGGCCGCTGTGCCCTCCGCCTGTCGCTGTTGGCAGAGGAAGAAGGGAGGCATCCGGAGCCGGGGGTGGAGAGCAAGTGCATTATGGGGGGTTGGGGCGAGCGGGGGTTTCGCGAGATACCAGAAGAATCTGTTCCATTGGGGTTTTTCAAATGCCACACTTAGGCGAAAATGTACGCCCTCAAAAAATGTGTTAATACCCAACGCACATGTTTTGTGTTAAGGACAACATATTTTGTTTTACTTTCAACGCATTTTCAGTCAAAGCTACTCATTTTGTGTTCTGAATATGCAGTATGTGTTACGAAGGGAGACTTCAACACAGGCTGTGTTGAAAGTAACACAAAATCACAAAATGTGTTGTCCTTAACTGCCCTTAACTTCCCCATATCTCGGAGCGTTCTTGAGGATTGGGATGGTGCAGAGGGATCATTGAATGAACTCTGGAGGCCTAGTGGAGTTGGGGTTGGGGCAGGGTCCCTCCGTCCCAGGCAGATGGTGTGGAGCTGCTGCCCACCCTGTGCCATTAAAAGGCTATCAACTAGCACCGCGTCTTCCAGAGCGTTGTAACAGCGGGCAGCTCTCCGTAGCGCTGGCAGCCTCCTTCCCTCCTCCTGTACCCTCCTCACCTCCTCCTGTACTGCTGTTTCTCCCCCCCGTGGCACTATGGCACTGGTTCCCATATGACTGGTACCTCCCAGACAGATTTCAGTACCACACGCCTTCACTAGCTAACCTCACACTCCCTCCGTCGACTCGGTGACAGCCAATACCGTTAGCGAGCCAGCTAACATTAAACATGGTAAAAATAACGAAGGTGAAACTATATAAATTATAAATGTTAAGTATAATTTGAACAATAACAATTCAATTCTTCAGTTTCTTTACCTTTGCAATAAAAAGCATCTTTAATGTTGTCATTTGGTCTTTATCTTTAAGAAGGTATCGGTTCAGGCACTGTTTAGCCACCACCACCATTGTAAAAGTATCGTTTTTGCATTGCTATCGACAAAATCTAAATGATACCTTTCCCTACTCCCATTCACTCTTGTACATTGGGTTGTAAGGCTCCAAAAGTTGGTGGAAAAAGGGACAAGGCGGGGCCTGTGGATAATCAGTGTTCTTTATTCAGCAGAAGGGGAGCCAGGTCACACAGAAAGATGCGTATCTAGATTCCCACAGAGGGGCAGTTCCTCGGAGTGTTTATCCCATTCACGTTACGGTACACATGTTCACAATTAGCACTGGCAAATCCTCACTCGTTTGGTTTTGCCGATTCCCAAAGAAGGTTCGGAAGGTTAGATTTCTAACTTTTAGGAAAAAGCTTGGGAAGAACTCCCTCAACACACCCGTACTTCCTCCATCTAAACTACAGTATTAGTAAGCACTTATAATTATGGATTTTATTAAGTAGTTTATTGTACTAGCTAATATAAATGTAATATTAGTTATTAGGAAAAACTGCACACGTGTATAAGTATGCATTTTAACTCCAATAGGCTGTTTGTGAGTACTGGGTCAAAACCCAAACCCTTCAGTTTGGCTGGGGTGGGTGTCGGCCCTGCTGTTCAGTGCTGCTAACGGTGACTCTGGCTGTTGCGTCGTGTCCATCGCGCGGTACGCACGCGGCGTCACGTCACCTGACCCCCTTCTCCGCGCGCAGGTGAACGGCGTGCAGCTGTACGGGAAGACCCGGCGGGAGGCGGTGGCCTTCCTCAGGGAGGTGCCCCCGCCCTTCACCCTGGTCTGCTGCCGTCACCTCACCGAGGAGGGCGGCGAGTTCCGCGCCGAGGAAGAGGAGGAGCCGCCGCAGGACTGGAGCTCCGCCAGCCCCACGGCCAGCCTGCAGGAACAGGTGAGACCGCCGGCGCCGCTGCACGTACGCGCGTGCGGAAGAACACGGCTGCAGGTACGAGCCGCAAACACGTGAATTACTTCTGTTACTGGTTCTTAAACATCGCTATATCGGGTCCCAAATTGTATATACTTTTTAATGCCAAGACCAAAATGAGAAATTTAGTACCTCTGAGGGACCCTTCCCATACGCATACTAGCATAGCCTAGTGTACTACAGATTCATTCTGGGACCCCCCCTCATACACACCCACGACTCATTTTGGGTCCCAACCCATAGGTGAAGAAACGCTGAGTTACACTGAAACGTTGAGTGAGCACAGTGAGAGGTAGAGATCTTTGTGCAGGTGTGGTACAGATGCACGGAAGTGTCTGAAGAACCTAAAATGCAAATCCTGGCAGAAAAGTGACCTATCCGTTTATTCGTCAGTGGCGTGTGGATGTGACCTGACCTGCATGCATTGATCATTATTGTTCTCCTTCTCCTTGCCCTCAGATTCAGAGTGACCCCCCCGTGTGGGCAGAGCCCGGCTCCCCCTGGCCTAGCGAGGCTGAGCCCGGTCCGGTGAGCTCGACTTTCTCCTCTCCGGTTCGAACGCCCCGCTGCGCGCGTGTGGAAAACCGCTCGCGGGTGAACGAGGGGAGAACCTCGTTGCGTATGCGAGGGAACACATTGCCGCGTGTAAAATATTTTATTCATCGTGTTTTTGACGCGTCGCGAGCGCTCGCGCGGCTCGTAGCAAAACCGTACCGACGGCAAGAGCGCGAAACGATGTTGCCGCGTGGTAACGACGGCGCCGCCTTAACTCCAGATCAAAGCGGCGCATTTGGGTTTACATCTGGAAAGGTCTCGTAAGATTTAGCGACCTAAATTCTTCAGCGTTTATTTATTTATTTTTACCCATGCTCAGAATTCCATTGAGACATTTTCTTGTTCACTGTAGCATTTAACGCCGGTATTTCGTGACAGGGGGGTGGAATGAAGGGTGGGGTGAGGGGTGCACTGGAATGTGTGCAGCAGGAGAGGTAATGGGCTGTAATAAGGCACTGGGCTGCAGTTGTCGGGGGGTCAAAGGTCAGAGCTGGAGGAAGTGGCTGAGTAAACATGTCAGCTGGAGAATATTCATGTGTCTGCCATCGGCAGGGTGAAGCGCATTCCTCCCTCTCTGTCAGCTCTGGAGCACCACGTGCTTTGCCTCCAAATCCCACAATGCCGTGCAGTAAATCATGAAAACCCAGTCGCTTTTAAAGTGTCGAAAGACCGGCTGACCTCTGCGCCTCCCATCCTGATTTGCTTCGGTCTCTCCCCGTGCCTCCAGGAGGAGGTCCTCGCAGAGCGACCCGAGGAGCCTGAGGAGCAGCCCCAGCCTGCGGAGGAGGCGCTCCTGGAGGAGGACGAGGGGGAGCTGGCCCTCTGGTCCCCCGAGGTCAAGGTGCTTGAGCTGGAGAAGGGAGAGCAGGGCCTGGGCTTCAGCATCCTGGATTATCAGGTAGGGCCGCTTGGCCACGAGCCTCCTCTCCCACATCCACGTTTTCGCCAACTCTCCCCCCGGAGCGCGGGAGACGACCTCCACCCACAACCCTGTGAGGCAGGCTGGGTAATCAAACACCAGCCACCAGTCGAATGCTGGTGAATTTTATCTGTGGCTGGTGAGTTTGTCTACTCTGCCAGCCGCTTTGGCTGGTAACCATCCTTCACTTGGAGCTCCAGCTCTATTCTGAATATCTTGTGTGGTAAAACGGTGAAATTGGCTGGTGAATTCTGGGATGCACCAGCCATTGTAGCCTGGGGTGGATGAAAAAGTGAGTTTCCCGGCCTGCCGTGAGGTCTCCCGGTTCATGGAAGTTCCAGGTGAATAAATGAACGAATGACTGAAGGCGAGGGCTTCAGAGGCCCTACCAGAGCCGCGTCGGGCCGAGCGGACGAGGCGTACTCTTCGAGGAGCGAAAGCACACTTAAGACATGTTTTAAAGGGAAGGGGGGGGGGGGATAGTTCCAGTGAAAGTACTAAATTAATTAATCCCACTTGACTTCCCTGCGGTCTGATCACAGGAAACGTGCACTGGTGTCACAAGCCGTTGGGTTTCGAACAAAAGGGAGCAGCGATACCTTTCTGGCAAGAGTCATGTTTACCTGGAGTCCAGCCAAGCCTAAACATCAAACAGAGCTCCGCTGGGCTTAAATGGAAAGCAGATTTCCTTTTACTTCATTAGTTTATAATCAGGGTTTGTATATTACTCCGCATAAGTACCTAGCAGAAACCATAAGAGATCAGATAATGAGACGGCTTACAGTTCAGAACTAGTCCATTACACATACCGGTTTCCCTGTGGGACCCGCGCTGATTATGTTGGAAAAAAGAAAATTCGAAAACGATTTCCAACCAAGATTATATTTGCAGAGGGAAGGATGTGGTTGAAGTGGAGCTGCGGTAACTCCATCATGGAAATAGCAGACGACAGAGACGTAGCGGCGCGGCGCGGCTCCCGAACGCCCCGGCCGTCTGGGACCGCGCTCGACGCGGCAGGAAGCGCAACTTTCGGCGCGTTTCAAAACCACGCGGTCCCACGGTCAGACCCTCAGGCAAGGACCCGATCGCCGCTGTCGCTTTCCCCGTACGGTCCTCACCTCTAAACCGGCTCGTGTTTCCCGTCCGTGGAACACGCAATCAAGGAAGTAGCAGTTTCTTGGCTCTCCAAGGGCTACGACACAATGCTAATTTGTGTAACGGTGATTCGTTTGTACGGCGCGCGGCTGTGGCGTTCTCCGTCACGCCCTCGGAGATGCGGCCGCTCTGATGCGTTTGTTGATGGGGTCTGCGGTGCGCTCACAGGGCTGCAATGTGCTGTGATAACGAGGCTATGGGGACCTTCGCAGTCTTTGTATTGATGTGTGTTAAGTAGGACAAGCGCGTGTGCAGAACTAAGCCTTCTGGTTTAGCTGCAGTCGATGTTCATTTAAATTCAGCCCGGGATCATTTACATGTGTATTTTTTCCGTTCTGAAGCATTTAGCAGACACTCTTATCCGGAGTGACTTGCTGAGCCTGTGTACGTATAAGGAATGTAAACTGCTCTGGATAAGCAGTGCCCCAACTGGGAATCAAACAGTGTCGAGAGCATGGTGAAACTAATTTGTGTTACAGAACACTTATTTACATGTGCACATGTGCTCACGTACACAAACACGCATATGCACACAAGCAAACACGCACGCACGCACACACACATACATATATATACACACAGACACACACACTCACACACACATATACACATAGACACACACACGCACTCACACAAACAAGCAAACACACATACGCACACACATACATACATACATACAAACATAGACACACACACATTACTGATATATGAGCTACCAGTTACAAATTATCAGTGAGTTAATTTCAGCGAATCCTGGCGTTCAGCCAGAAGGCGCGCGGTCTCCAGCTCGTGACAGGTTCGGGTAGACGATCGCACACAGGGGCGTAATTGAGTGAGTGTCACATTTAAGCATTATTACTCCTCGCTTTGCTGTGGGGGCTGACGCAGTGGCCGCGATCGCAGGCGCTTCTGCACTGAGTTCAGCGCTTCACAGCTCGGGCACAGTGAAGCCTGGGACGCTCCCTAATACTTCACACAACTGATGAGGGTAGCAGTAAAGTTTGCCGTCTTTCAAAGACACAAACAGCAAATCTGCTGAAACCTCACTGTGGAGGCTTTGAACCTCCCGATATTGTTTGCACCGTGTATTAAATTACTTTAGGTGCCGTCTTGCTTGAACAAAGAGGCGGTGTGGATTTTGGCTTGATTCAATTGCTGCACAAATGCCATGATTTCCAATATCTATCAACAGGTCAGAAAAGATTTAGAATGACCGCGTCAAGTATATTAAATTGAATTTCAGTTTAGAAGAGGTGACGTTGAGAGGATGAAGTTAATTTGTACATTACCTTGTACATTGTATGTTTGCTATGCATGGTGAAATACCTTGCATATCGCTGTGCATGTAACCATAACAACATTCCTCTAGATTCCTTCGCCATTGTGTTAGATATCTTTTGGCTACAAAGTTGCATTGACTTCAGTGCAATTGCTGCCATCAGTGTTAGTGCACACGTTTTTTAAATCATGATGCACCACCGCTTGGATAAATAGTCAGAGCCTATGACTATGGGGTGGGGGGGGGAAGTGTGTCGAGACCACCAGTAAGAGCACTAACACGGAAAACATCCGTCCTGTCCAAGCTTCAGCCGAGAGAATTCACAGTCTGAGGCCCAGCAGCCTGCATATGTAATTAAGCTGTGTCTGGTGTAGGTTTAGGTTGTGCTCCAGCTGAGACAGAGGACAGAATTCACCCAGATGAGCTCTTCTCTGTTACGCTCTCTCTCCCTCTCTCTCCGCCGGCTGAGCCTGCCGTCGAGTGCGGGTCGGCTTCTTATCGATATCAGCAATTCTGCTGCAGTGCCGGGGCAGCCTCCGGTGGAGACGTGCAGCCTCCGAGGAGTGTGTGTGTGTGTGTGTGTGTGTGTGTGTGTGTGTGTGCCTGTCTGTCTATCTGTGTGTGTGTTTGTGCGTGTGCGTGTGTGTGGGTGTCTGTGTCTGTGTGTGCGTGTATGCATGTCTCTGTTTCTCTGTGTCTGTGTGTGTGAGGGAGTATGCTTGTAGTTTTGAACACCGAACCAGCCTGTAACAGGGCAGTATTTCTCTTCTGTGCTGTAATAGAAAATAAGACAGGAATGGTTTGTTCACATCTGCCTGTTCAGCAGGTGCTTAAACATTTGTTATTTTAATCACACACCATTTAT
Source organism: Anguilla rostrata (assembly GCF_018555375.3). Lineage (NCBI taxonomy): Eukaryota > Metazoa > Chordata > Actinopteri > Anguilliformes > Anguillidae > Anguilla > Anguilla rostrata. Next base: position 21,300,421 of record NC_057936.1, on the reverse strand, counting down.
AACTGATTGAACCACTGGAGCAAAACAAAATAGTGGAAAGCAGCGTGCAGCTTCTCACGGAGAACTGGGTTAGCCTGAAAGAGATCAGTATCAGGCTGTAGTCTCTCGTGATTTAGACTGACTTTAAATAGTTGAGTAGAAGTTCAGAGCAGACAAAGGTTGACCGAGATGAATGGTTGGTTAAGGGATGGGATGGGATTGCATTTCATGGAATGATGTCAAGGGCCATGGGCATGCAGATGGTCGAAGGGCCGCATGTTAAATTATATATGCAGAAATATTACAAGGCAGCAACTCGACTGTATTTTCGACCCAACTTCGTAGTGCTTAGTTTTCTTCTCCCTCTCCCTCTCCTTCTCCCTCCCTCTCTTTCCCCTTCTCTCTCTCTCTCTGAAGCTCCTTGTTGCTGCAAGCTGAGCCTGTTCCAGGTCTGAGAGCAGGAATTGATTTTGGTTGTTTGGAGCGGGGCAGGGGCCCGTGCCGATAAGACAGGGGGGCGATGCCGGGCCCGTGGACTGGCTCACGGAGGTGTGGCACCGAAAGCCGGCCCGGTCTTTATTCACCAATCTCATCTGCTCTTCACCGCTCCCCTTCCGCTGCACTTCTTCAGGGCAGAGAGGGACCCCACGGGCTCCAGACTTCTCGCATTTCGATAAAGAAACCGTATATTCATCTGACAGACAACATTTCTTTCTGCTTCAGCAAAAAAAAAAAAAGTGCTTAGACTCACAAAAAAATGTGGGTAACTGTTTTCGGTGTTAAGAAAGTTGGAGTTCTGGATATCCTGAACAGTGCCATATTCAACAGTGCAGAGTCTGAATAAACTGCATTAATGCAAGTCTGTCGAGCACAATGCTATTTTCAGTGGTATGTACAGCATGTACATAAAGTACAGCAGGCAGAATCACTAAATCACCGCTTTTTTTATTTTTCCTGACACGAGTAATGTTTAAAAAATGAGAACCACGAGGGTAATTGTCACCGCTGATGTGTAAACTAACGGCCGGGCCCCCCTCTAGTTCTTGCTAACGGACTTAATGGTGATTGATGAAGGCGCTCTGTTTCCAAGCGGCTTATCTGAAGCGTTGGGCTTTCGGTGGGTTCAGTCGGAGGGTGCCGGGATCGGGTTCTGCCCAGCCTTCCTGCAGTCATTTAAAAGTCACTTAAAAGTGTCGGCGGAATACGTTTCTCAAGACGTCTTTCAGCGCGGTGTGGCTCATTACGACGCGGCGTTCTTCTCAAGCCCTCACAGTAATGGCTTTCTCCTGGTGAGCCTGGGCCGGCCAGAGCCTGGTCAGATGAGTTATGCCTTTCTGCTGTGCCTCGGCTTCGGAGTTGTGCTAAATTGCCAAATTGAGCAAAGCGGTCAGGTGCCAATTTGATTTCAGAATGGCTGCTAACAGATGCTCCAAAAAATTGAGGAGGCCCATCACTCAGTCTGCACACACTTCAGTGCTGCTTGAGAAGGAACCTGACAAATGGGCCAAGAGCACATTGATTATACTATTTTTAAAAGAATGCCTGATTTAAACCTTTAAAGGAAGTGGATATATTGGAGTGGGCGTGTCCGCGTGGAAAGCTCCTGCGATGAGCGCTTGGCATCCTGGAGTAATGGTCCTGTAAGTCAGGGGATCCCGAACTTTCCACGCCCAGGGCCCTCTTAATGAGTAAATGCATTCCATGTGACCCACCCTTTATGAAACTGCATCTGGAAATACGTTCAAATGCGGGATTAAAATGGTTGGAAGTGAATGTCAAAACAACCGCGCATGCTACAGTGCCCGTAACAGGCGCTTTGCCTCAGCCGTGTTACTGTCAGTGTAATGTAATGGACCATGCATTACGCTCCAGCAGTACTCCTGTCTGAAGCACTGGGAATGCAAACCTTCATGAGTTTCCTCACATCTAGAGGGGGCACACGTTAGAATGGGAACAATTGAATTTCTACAAGTCTGGATTTAAGCAGATGTGTGTACATTCACAAGTACGCTCTATGACTCCTACATACAGACCTTGCCACCCACCTCAACCCCTTCCCCCCCCAATCCACAGATTGGGAGTCACTCCCAAAAGTCACAGTGGATGTCAAGCGTGTCAATCAAATTCATAAACTGAAAAATGATCCCAACGGTGTACAGATGAGTCCCTACACGCATGCGGAGGCAGTATTTATATTTCTGTGTGTTTAGTTTATGAATAGGTAATGTCCCGCTCGTAATGCTGTCTCTTAATTCAGATTATGAATGGAGAAAAGGCGTACCTGTGGGGAAAGCCTCTGATTTGTAGCGTCTGCGTGAGCTACGCTCTGCTTTGTGAATGCAGACGCGCTGTGGTGGAGAAAATGCTTCTGCTGCAGCTCCGGTCTGGAACACCGGGCCGCTCAGATTAGATTTACTGTGAGTAAAACCGCGCCTCACGGCTCCGAAGTCCCCCTGCGTTCCTGGGAACAAACACGGTCCTCCCGCGCGCGTGGCTGCACCAATTACGTTATGTATTTGCCCGGAAATAGAAGAGCCAAAATGGATTCCCAAATTCCTCGCGCAGTCCGCGGTAGCCTCGCCTGCCCACTAATACAGCATTTAACTTTAACCTTGTTTTCTCAAAGGACGAGGCATAAATCGCCGGGTGTATTTATTATTTATCTGATATTACTTATTTATCCGGCTGATGCCTACACCTGCAGAAACCGTCCAGGGTTGCCGTGGTGCAGGACGGATGTACTGAAGAGAGAGCGCCGGCGATGGTACATAAATTGAAATGCAAACGGGGATATGACGAGCATGGCGGGCGGAGGACAGTGGGTCAGGGGTTAATGGCGGGCAGCGGTGGTTTATGTCAGCGGGGATAATGAGGGTGCTGATGCACTGCCGCGGCCCGGCCCGAAGGCTCGTCCTGCAGCCTCTCCGCGGCCCGGCCTGTTTCCCGTTATTCATTGGCGGGTCCCTCCAGACCAGATGGAACTTGTTACCCTTCTGTGGCTGGCTTGTGTCAGCGATAATTGGTTATCCCGCTTGGCGTGGATGCATGACATCAAGGGGCGTGTCTGCCCCTTTAAAACTACTTTATGGCCGTTGTAGCACCAGTGTAATCATGTGTGACTCTCTTCGGCTTGCAGACACCTCTTAATGGATGCTATTTGGGAGGGGGCGGAGCAGTGGTATTAAACGGGTCAATGTCGTGTACATTTTTTATTCCTGCTGTACACAGCTATCATAGAGCCTTGATAGAGCAGCAAAAGAGTTAACATGACCCTGGACCAATGAACAGCCTCGATAGAGCAGCAAAAGGGTTAACTGGGCCCTGGCCCAATGAACAACCTTGACAGAGCAGCAGCTCTGGCTCAATGAACAGCCTTGACAGAGCAGCAGCTCTGGCCCAATGAACAGCCTTGACAGAGCAGCAGCTCTGGCCCAATGAACAGCCTTGACAGAGCAGCAGCTCTGGCCCGATGAACAGCCTTGGTAGTTCAGTAGCTCTGGCCCAATGAACAGCCTCGACAGAGCAGCAGCTCTGGCCCAATGAACAGCCTCGACAGAGCAGTGGAAGGGTTAATGTGGTTTTTGGCGGTCGCTGACAGTTTTCTCGGCCGCCTCGTGAGAACCTCGGCCAGCCCGGCCCTCCAGAGACGCCCGCGGGGAGAACAGAGCAGGGCGGGGTGAGGCCTGAGGGGGAGGTCAAGCAGCACGGTCCCCGGCCTCCTCCAAATTTACTGTCAGCCCGACACCACAGGAAAGAGTTTATACATGGAGCACCCTCGCTTCTGTACGGAAAAGCCAGAGAACACACCCGATGAATTCAGTCATTTACTCAAGCGGCCTATGCTGTCAATCAACCACCCCCGCCCAGCTTCAAGGGAAGCTTCCCCTCTGTAAGTCCAGTGGAGAGGCGTGTTGCAGTCTGCCTCTGTAATTAGCACACATTATGTGTGGCTAGGAAGCCCTTGCCATTAAACTACTGAAGGACTGATATTTACCCTGATGTCCCTCAGATTTCATATCCATACTGCTCTACTGTCATGTTTTCAATATGTGATCTTCATTGATGATGTGCAAGTAATTAGCACCCTATTAGCTCATTGTCCTGGTTTCCTTTGTTCTTATTTCTGGGGTATAGCTTTAAAAAAGTATATGTATATAAGCACGTGTATTCGTACAATTCAGATAATTTTCACTTTCACTGGTTATCTTAGTTTCACCCAAGCTCTGAGACGGAGAGACGGTATCATTTTGTGATGAATAGCAGTCCTGTCTGTCAAAGCGCTTCCTCACTAAACCAGGTGCCCCCTGGTGTGTGCCCACAAAAGGTGCAGACGGGGTGCAGTCATCAGATCAGAAGGTTTCTCCATTTTCATAAAAAATGCTGCTCGAGTCCATTAATGAACAATTAAACCTAAATGAATTTGAGCGAGCGGAGATTTAGCGGCCAGCGCTCGTGTGAAAGCCGCTGTTTTGATCTCGGTTTGACAAACGGTTACTTGGAAACGCTCCGCTTCGCGGTATTGAGTGCTTCGACACGGATGCAGTCGGGAAGAACGTCAGCATAAACGCGCAGTAATGGCTCCTCGCAGCACTGCTGGAGTTGTCATTTTTGAATGATAATTGACTCCAGGACTGTAGCATGTAAGTCAGCTGCACCCCCCCCCCCCACACCCTCCACCCCCCCTAGACGAGTCCCTGGTTCTTTATGCCGGCCCCTAAATCAGAGCCGCAGCGGAGAGAGGGCATAAATAAGGGAGGAAGGGCTTCTTGGAGCTGACAGGCCCCGAGAATCAATATGGAACGCGGCAGGCCGTCCGGTCCTGATGACGTACGCCCCCCCCCCCCAGCCCCCCCAGCCCCCCCTCCCACCCCTCTGTTTGCAGAGCCCCCAGCGCAGCCTCCCGCTCCCGGCCCGTTTGGCGATATTTAAGCGCTAGTTCGCTGACATCACCGCCCGTGTGGGACGAGGTGGGGGAGGGGGGTTGTTCTCGAAACGAAACACGCTTGGCTGAAACTCGCGGAGCTGGACAATGCAGCCTGTGTCTGTGCAAAGGACCAGCTGGACTGGAACTTCAAACCCCCCCCCATCTCAAACTTTTTCCTGTCTGTTTTTTTTTCTTTTTTTCCTTCCTCCTCTTTTTTCTTCTCCCTGTTCCACTGTGTTCCAGTGTTTATCCGCCCCTTCTGCAGGCCTCAGTTCACCTCGCCCCAAAATTGCCTTTTTTTTTCTTTTTTCCCTTCCTCTTTCCCCCGGACCGCGCTCTGCACCGGCGGTAAATTGTGTAATCAGTCCTGGTAATTGGACCCAACACTGGGCCCTGTTCTTTTCACTTCTCCTTCCTGAGGTCTGTCCGCCGGAGTCTTCATCACGGCCCGGGCAGGGCGCTCCTCCCCGGCGAGGCCCGCTGGCTCTCCCGGGCTCCAGTCAGCTCTCAGTCTGCGCTCACCTGCAGGAAAAAAGTGCCGCTGAGCTCCTCCGCCGCTTAATGATCCGAGCGGCTGAATCGATGGTGTGGAGCCCGAGCTCGGGCTGTAGGGCTTTGGGCTGTAGGGCTTTGGGCTGTAGGGCTGTAGGGCTTTGGGCTGTAGGGCTTTGGGCTGTAGGGCTTTGGGCTTTGGGCTGTAGGGCTTTGGGCTTTGGGCTGTAGGGCTGTTGGGCTGTTGGGCTGTATGGCTTTGGGCTGTAGGGCTGTAGGGCTGTAGGGCTGTAGGGCTTTAGGCTGTAGGGCTTTGGGCTGTAGGGCTGTAGGGCTTTGGGCTTTGGGCTTTGGGCTGTAGGGCTTTGGGCTGTTGGGCTGTTGGGCTGTAGGGCTTTGGGCTGTAGGGCTGTAGGGCTTTGGGCTGTTGGGCTGTAGGGCTTTGGGCTGTAGGCTGTAGGGCTTTGGGCTGTAGGCTGTAGGCTGTAGGGCTTTGGGCTGTATGGCTTTGGGCTGTAGGGCTTTGGGCTGTAGGGCTTTGGGCTGTAGGCTGTAGGGCTTTTGGCTGTTGGGCTGTAGGGCTGTAGGGCTGTTGGGCTGTTGGGCTGTAGGGCTGTAGGGCTGTAGGGCTTTGGGCTGTAGGGCTGTAGGGCAGGTTCACTGCAGGTATTTTGGTGTGCAGCCCTGGTTCTGTGATGTAAAGTGCACTAACCAAAATGAGGAGAGTATTAGGCTCTGTGCTTTGTTAGCATTCCGCTCAAGCTAATAATCCATTAGCCAAATAGCTGTGGTCTCCGCACGAGTCTGCTCTCAGGTGTGTGTGTTTTTGTGTGTGTGTGTGTGTGTGTGTGTGTCCGTCTCTGTGGCATGTGTCCATCCCTGTGTGTGTGTGTGTGTGTGTGTGTGTGTATATGTGTGTGTGTGTGTGTGTGTCACTCTGTGCCTGTGTGTGTGTGTGTGCGTGTGCGCGTACTTTTTCCCTTACGTGCCCGTGTGAGCTGTGTACAGTCACCGTGGGCTTGGTGTTCTCGGCACACACATCCCTGGGAGAGCAGAGCACAAAGTCCCTTTCATTTCAGATCTGCAGTGCGCTCCACACTCCGCCCTGCACGGGACGGCCCGCATCGGCCTCCCCGCTGGCCAATCACAGGCCTTCTCCCCACCTTGAGAATCCCAGCGTACCCAACGCTTATGCAGCCAATCATTTTTCATTTCTTCGCAGCGTCAGAAAAGATGACCATAAACGCGTCGCTCCTGCTACGGACAGATAGATGTCCTTGCTAATTACCGGAGTACAGCTTCAGTTCTTCCGTTGGAATAACCACTTGTTAATCACTTTTATATTGTCAGTCGTCACATAAAATCAGCCCATATGGGTCATCAAATATATTGTGGGACGCATCAAATTGGAGCTGAATTGCAGTTTTATGGCCTAGCCTGCGCGTAGCATGATTGATACCTGTGACACTTCCGCAGAAAGGAAAAGTATGCGGTGCTTTCTGGCTTCGGTAAAGAACTCAAAGTGCTCAGCTGGCTGACGGTGGTTCTAGGCCTCTCGGTCAGAATGGGAAAGCACATACTTGTGGTTCTGCGACCTCATTGGCTAGCTGTGATTTCTTTGTTTATGATGCCCGTGAGCATTATAAACGCACATTGAAGGTTGCACTTTTGTGGTCACCCCCCTGTCCTGCAGCATTCGTGCATAATTGTAGTAAACACCGATACTGAAATAAGAACTTTGAGTGTGAACAGGGCTTTACTTCATGGGTCATTTAGCCTTTTCCGGAGAGCACAAATGTGTAATTTGCTGCCTGCTTTTCTCCCCGCTCAGAACAGGTGCTCTCTCTCCCTCTTAATTGGCCTGACACTGCTGCTTACCTGTGACTGGCCGCAGCCCTTGACTGACAGGTGGGCGGGTCTGCACCCTAATCACAGCCCCTAGCAGACCACAGTATCTGCACTTCTGAGGAATGGGGTTTCAGCAAGGCCCTTTATCACACTGCATCGGCCCAGACCCGGTCCTCCGAACGTACTCAATAAGCGCTGAAAGTTGTAGAGAACTCTGGCGTTGTGGCCGTAGCGTAAGGTCATTTTAAGGTGTCCGCGAGTAAAACGCCAGCGCAGCATTGCGCCAGTCTCTTTGTGCTGTGTCTGTATTTGCAGCGTGTGCGAGCGAGCGAGCGAGCGTGCGTGTGCGCGCGCGGGTCCGTGTGTGTGTGTGTGTGTGTGTGTGTGCGCGTGCCGAGCCGAGCGCCTGACTCCGGTTGCCGTGGTCTCTGCTGCCCTCTGCAGGATCCGCTGGACGTCGCGCGCTCGGTCATAGTCATCCGCTCCCTGGTGCCCGGGGGCGTCGCCGAGACCCACGGCGGCATCCTCCCCGGCGACCAGCTGGTGTTCGTCAACGACACGCACCTGGACACCTGTCACCTGCCGCAGGCCGTGGAGGTGCTGAAGGCCGCTCCTCCCGGAAAGGTGTACCTGGGCATCCGGAAGCCCCTGGTGGTGAGCGGCGTCCTCGCAGTCGATACTTTCTATTGAATTAAATGCATGATCTAAAACACATGGAGCTGTGTTCTTATTGTGAGCGATTATGCTAACACCCGCCCTGCTGTCCCCTTCAATCCAATCAGATATTTCTGGTTTTCTGGTTTGAGGAGTGATAAGAGTAGTTGTGGTGATTGATATGCACTCTCAAAGCAGATGTGTAAAAAAACAACACGTGTCATTTTTAAACTCACCCCCTCTGTCTAATTCAGCACATTTTTTGTTCCTTTCTGCACAGTCTGTGTTAAGAAGCCTCCCCTTGTAACACATACTGCAAATTGTGTATTTGTAACTTAAAAATAGTAAAACGGTGTGTTGGACACATTCTTTTTGAGAGTGCTGCTCTCTGCTCTGCTTGTTATACCCAGCAGTGGGCCTCTAATTAGAGGTTTCTTTAGCACTAGCATGGGTGTGTGAAACCTTGGTCTGTGTCTCGCCCTGGACAGACGGAGGAGGCTCACGATGATGGATGGGTGGAGCCGGAGGTGGAGTCCACTGGAGGACGGGCTGAAGAGACGGAGGACAGGGAGTCCCTCAGACAGAAGAGCTCTCCTGTCCCTCAGGTGATCTGACGCTCCCCGCCCTCCTCCTCCTCCTCCTCCTTTCTGAATCCCGACTGACAGGCAACATGCTCACAGTACTGCTGCCATATAACAGCAATGCTACAACATTGACGAAACATTCCAGTAACCTTGTGAGAACATTTTGTGTTGGCTGGGATTAAATATATTACTACAGCCTGAGTGAAATAGTGACACATCAGTCCAGGCACATATGTTTTATTCTTTTCGAATTAAATATTAATACATGGAATTTGTTTTATTGGCAGTGTTTTCCTGTTTGTTTATTTCCTGCTGCCTTGGTGTGTTTTAATCCTGGTTTTAGGTGTAATAGTGTTTGTGTCTGACACGAGCGCTGTGTGTGCGTGGCGGTGGATTCAGGGCCGCTAGAGGAGTTCAGGGGATCGGGCCCAGCAGGGAGCTGAGTTACGGCGCGTCATCCGGTCGATACCGCTAGCGTTAGCGACGGACGGAGAGCGAAAGCCTCGCGCCACGCGAAGGTTCTCTCTCCGCTTCTGACGGAAAGGTCCGCGGCTCTGTCTCGGGGCGAGGTGACGAATTGCCCGCGTCTGCGACCGCGCGCTCGGGGAGGGGGAGAGAGAGGATGATTTTTTTTTTCCACGCCGGTTGAAAAATTATCGAGCCGTGCCCTTGCTTGACCTCGGCCGCGGGCGAGGACCGAGCGTTCCGGTTCCGCCCAGAGAAGAGAACTTGGTCCAGGTGCGCCGCTAGCCCTCTCCGGCCCGGGGCGTCCCGCGTCATCCTCGAATTTTTAGCAAAGATGTAATTGCGGCGAGGAGCGGAGCGGCCGTAGTAAATCTACCAAAAACGAGACTAATTGTGCCATTAAGATTTTAGACTCGGCACATTTTTCACGGCAAATTGGTTCTGGGCTGCGAGGGGCCCGGACGGGGGGGTGGGGGGGGGGGTGGTGGGGGGGGGAGGCGCTGACTCGGCCGTTTCCGCGGCGAGGGAAAAGTGCGTTTTCAGCTCTTACCATCCTTAAGTGCGTCTGGGCGAGTGTGCGGTGAGGACAGGCCCTCCGCGGCCCCGCCCTGCCCCCGGGGATAAAGGCCTCTCTGTATGCGCCGCACGGGAGAGGAGCGCTTTCCACAGATCAGAAGTTTCTGATAGAGGCGGTTAAGAGAAGAAAGAGAGAAAAAAAGAGAAGGGGACACGATCGGGTTCTGAGCCTCGTTCGTAAGAAAGGCCCTCTTTCAGCCGAGAGGGTTTTGGATATCTGGCCCGGATCAGAGAGTGACTTAGTGCTTTGTTTGGGCCTTCAGATAAGCAAATAACTTAATTTGTATCTGGAAAGCCGGAGCTGTTCGGTGGGGTTGCGGCAAAGGCAAGGGATCGGAGGCCGGGTCAGGTGATCGCTGCAGCTGCGGCGCTCGAACCCAGACAGCCGAGATCTCCCGGGCTCCCAGGGCAGCCTGGTGGTCAGGTTCATCCTGTGAAGGCGCTGTTCCAGCATACGGTTTGGCCGCAAGGTCTGCTGCTGAATCCGGTCCATGACAGGGCCCATTAGTGTTGGTCACAGGAACATTTATTTCCAAGGACCCAGAAATATCTTTGTGTTTTTGTGGGGTTAAACTTCCACATCCGATGAGAGTGTGCAGGGGGTTTGGTGTGAGGTAAAGGGGTGGGGTGTGAGGTGAAGGGGTGTGGTTTGAGGTAAAAGGATGGGGTTTAAGGTAAAGGGGCGGGTGTGGTGTGAGGTAAAGGGATGGAGTTTAAGGTAAAGGGGCTTGGTGGGGTGTGAGGTAAAGGGGCGGGGTGTACTGTGAGGTAAAGGGGTGATATTTAAGGTAAAGGGGTGTGGTGTGGTACACAGTGTGAGGTGTTGGTCCTTTGTGGCTGTTCCAGAGTTTCGCTGATGAGGCTCCCAGCCCGCAGGAGCTGTCTGAGGAGCCGGAGTGGGTCCTGGACGGCTCCTTCTCCTGCCCCCGCTACTCCTCCCCCCCGGCTGCTGCCCAGGCCACGCCCGGCGGGGAGAGGGAGATGGCGGTGGACGAGGACGAAGAGGAGGAGGAGGAAGACAAGGACATCGGGTCCGAGGAGGAGGACGAAGCGCCACCCGTGTACCCCGAGCGCGACTCTCCCGTCTGGGGAGGACAGGCGGAGCTTGCTCCCGTGGACCCGCCCTCCATACAGGTCGACCTGTCCCAGCAGGTGCGTGAAGGGCGTGGCAGCCTGGACCCCTTAAGCCCAGTTCAGTCCAAAGATGCGTGATGCACCGAAACTGCAGCCGGTGACTGTTCACAATGTTCTAACACTCACCGCCTGCGATTAGACTAGTAGAATCGCCTGCTACGGCAAGCACCGGCATCAGAGGTTCTGAGACGGGTAGTGCACCCTGCTGCAGCTCGTTTCTGCGGCATTCTGAAACGGTTTTGACGTGTCCCGATTGTTTGGTCTGAACTGGGCTTTCCAGACCAATGAGTGACCCGGACCCTTGGGAATTAGCATCATAGTCATTCCTCGTTCTCTGTGGGTAACTATGGGGAAGTGTAAAGAGTACAGTGAACATGGGGTCATGTGACTGAGTACAGTGAACATGGGGTCATGTGACTGAGCGGTCCTCTGCTGTGCCAGCAGGAGGCAGAGGAAGAGGCCGAAACCCTGGCGGAGCTGCAGGCCGCTGGGCCGGGGCTGGAGCACATAACCCTGCTGCAGGGTGAGTCACAGGGGCGCTGTGTGTGTTTGATGAATTGGGTTGAGTGGACGCGGGCGGGTTTAACGTCCGTGTGCCGCGCGGTCCGTTCGCGCCCGGCGCTGTATGAGGCCGCGCCCCCCGCCCTGTTTAACCACGCCCCCACGTCTCCACAGAGCTGTCTGCTGGGATGTGGCGGGAGACCGGGGAGAGCGACGTGGACTCCGACTCCAGGAACGGAGGCTCCGAGCTCACCCTGACGGACACGGATACTGAGTGAGTGTGCACTCACAGCTCTGTGTACACACAGCATGTACATGTGCGCACATACACACACACATACACACACACACACACACACACACACACACACACACACACACACAGACTCTTACACATACACGCAAACAAACTATTACACACACACACAAACTCTTACACATATGCACACACAAACTCTTACACACACACACACACACATACATACATACATGTGTGTATACATGCATACACAAACACACTAACACACACATACACACACATTCACTCATAAACATAAACTCATACTTTTAGTTTGTTTGTTGACTTGTTCCTGCAAATTTTGCCCTTGAACTTTGTACCACGAATAATAGACTCTGACTCATTTTTCAGTTCCTACACAATTATATTACATCCTATATGTATATCACTGTGCAGTTTATGGAATGATTCCCAAGTTATACAGGGTAGTTTGTGCTCATCGCGCATCTCAGTATGTTGCTTGGTTTTCTCCCTGCCTGTCCTCAACAATGGCTCTTTCAATCAGAGCACTACTCAAAGATCAGAGAGTCCGATAGTTTAACAAAGCAACCCCGCAGGATCCAACAGGATGCACGATTGTTTGAAATGCCCTCATGGTTGGCTATTCTGGTGTGTGTAATTGATTCACTTTAATGCTGGATTTATTCACTCGTATAAATCACAAGAGGGGTTGTAGCTCCATCTGCTGGTGAAACAATGTAATAGCACGGCCCTTAAAAATCAGTGGCTGAAAAACCCCACTGCCTTGACAAGCCATGGATGAGTAACAAGCTTTGTACGATGGGTTTTTGAAGTGAAACGTGCAATGTGAGCGAAAAATGAAATAAAAAGAAAGCGAACCTGGCAGAGGGGTGTATTTTCCATCCCCGTCCCTCAAAGCCCGTACGTGCGTTTTAGCAGATAAAAGGTGCTGATGGAGAGGGAGGTCACGCTGTAAAACGTCTCCGTCGCTGCCAGCTGTGTCTCCCATCACTGCGGTGGAGAACGCGCGAAGCGAGGGAGAGCCGGCTCCTTCTTCGAATCCTGACATCTCGCGGAACGCCGAAAGCGCCGCGATCGTTCTGATCGGTTGGGCCGCTCTGACTTGGCGCCTTCTCCTTTCTCTCCCGCCCGTGTGCAGCGAAGTCGATCGAGCAGGGTCGAATGCGCTTTTTGCGTTCCAGATCAGATTTGAGGATTAACGGTGTTGGAATTCATTTAATAATCTGAGAGGCACTTTCACCTGTAGAAAAATGCATTGCGTGCCTTACATACTTGAGCTGTAGCAATTTGAAATGGAGATAGGACTGCTGTGTGAGTATTGATTTATCCCTTAGTCTGCAGGGAGTGGTCACTGAGTCTATTGGCGTATGTCTTTATGCAATCAGCTGGACGGTTATGGGTCCACATTTATAAGCCCACAGAGTTCATCCCATGAAGTGCTCGTTTTAACCTTCACAATGCTCCTTGCGTTTTCCCCCACTCTTGTGATTTCATCAGATCTGTCCAATCGGCTGCTCAGGAGAAGGGAAAGAGGAGGAGCCAGGGTGCATCCAGGCCATCTATCCGAGGAGGATACAGGTACAGAACACTTTAATACGCATCTCAGAATGCTTCCATCCGCAGTTCAATTAAGTGGAATTAAAGCGATTCGTTTAGCTCACCAAGCTATTTACACTTCCAGATCTGTCAGTGACCTGAGTGTTTTGTAGAGAGCTGATTGACATAGGAGTAGTGTTAGGTCAGTGTTGTTGCTGTTACATTCTAGTTGTCATGTGCAAGCTTCTGTTGAAGGCTTGTGCTTTTCGTCTGGAAGTTTCTTTGGTGTCACTGTATTTGTCTGTGGTTATGTTGGAGCTGTTATTACAGCTGTGCAGGCAGTCAGCATATTTCTCCCCCCCCCCCTCCCCAGAGACTTACCTGAGAGAGAGGAGGGAGAAGGAGAGGAAACGCCCGTGTTCAGTCACTGGGGTCCCCCACGCAGGTATGTCTGTCTGTCCCTTACGCCACTGTGAGGCGTGTGTCTGTCCGTTTCACCACTCGGGTACGTTTGTCTTTTTCTCTCAACGTACTCTTCTCCTTTAAACACAGTATACACCTTTTAACTCTTATTCATTGTGTGTGTATGTGTGTGTGTGTGTGTGTGTGTGTATGTGTGTCGTATTTGTGTTGTGTGTGTGTGTGTGTGGGTGTGGTGTGTGTGGTGTTTGTATTGTGTGTGTGTGTGTCTGAAGGGTGGAGGTGTGGCAGGAGCCGCAGGAGTCTCTGGGCATCAGCATCGTTGGCGGCCGCACCGTGATCAAGCGTCTGAAGAACGGCGAGGAGCTGAAGGGCATCTTCATCAAGCAGGTGCTGCCAGACAGTCCCGCTGGGCGCACTCAGGCCCTCAAGACCGGAGACAAGATCCTGCAGGTGAGGAACAGGAACCCTGCTAAAGCACGGCACCTCAGCTGTGTCTTACCGCTCTCCAACTCTGAGCAAGAGCTTCTTTAAAACTGAACTATTATCTGTCTTACCGCTCTCCAACTCTGAGCAAGAGCTCCTCTAAAACTGAACTATTATCTGTCTTACCGCTCTCCAACTCTGAGCAAGAGCTCCTCTAAAACTGAACTATTATCTGTGTCTTACCGCTCTCCAACTCTGAGCAAGAGCTCCTTTAAAACTGAACTATTATCTGTCTTACCGCTCTCCAACTCTGAGCAAGAGCTCCTCTAAAACTGAACTATTATCTGTGTCTTACCGCTCTCCAACTCTGAGTAAGAGCTCTAAAACTGAACTATTATCTGTGTCTTACCGCTCTCAACTCTGAGTAAGCTCTTAACTGAGACTATTATCTGTGTTAGCTTCACTCTGAGTAGAGCTCTGTAAACGAACTATTATCTGTGTCTTACCGCTCTCCAACTCTGAGAAGAGCAAGAAGAACTCCTGTCTCATCATAAGGCTCCTAACTGATTATCGTGTCTTACCGCTCTCCAACTCTGAGCAAGAGCTCCTTTAAAACTGAACTATTATCTGTGTCTTACCGCTCTCCAACTCTGAGCAAGAGCTCCTTTAAAACTGAACTATTATCTGTGTCTTACCGCTCTCCAACTCTGAGCAAGAGCTCCTTTAAAACTGAACTATTATCTGTGTCTTACCGCTCTCCAACTCTGAGTAAGAGCTCTGAAAACTGAACTATTATCTGTGTCTTACCGTCTCCAACTCTGAGTAAGAGCTCTAAAACTGAACTATTATCTGTGTCTTACGCTCTCAACTCTGAGTAGAGCTCTAAAACTGAACTATTATCGTGCTTACCCTCCAACTCTGAAGAGCTCCTCAAAACTGAACTATATTGTATCTTACGTCTGAGCTCTGAAAGAAGAGCTCCTGCTTAAACACGAACTCCTCGTGTCTTACGTCTCAACTTGAGAAGAGCTTCTAAAACTGACTATTATCTGTGTCTTACCGCTCTCCAACTCTGAGTAAGAGCTCCTTTAAAACTGAACTATTATCTGTCTTACCGCTCTCCAACTCTGAGCAAGAGCTCCTCTAAAACTGAACTATTATCTGTGTCTTACCGCTCTCCAACTCTGAGTAAGAGCTCTAAAACTGAACTATTATCTGTGTCTTACCGCTCTCCAACTCTGAGTAAGAACTCCTCTAAAACTGAACTATTATCTGTGTCTTACCGCTCTCCAACTCTGAGCAAGAGCTCCTCTAAAACTGAACTATTATCTGTGTCTTACCGCTCTCCAACTCTGAGCAAGAGCTCCTTTAAAACTGAACTATTATCTGTGTCTTACCGCTCTCCAACTCTGAGTAAGAGCTCTAAAACTGAACTATTATCTGTGTCTTACCGCTCTCCAACTCTGAGTAAGAGCTCTAAAACTGAACTATTATCTGTGTCTTACCGCTCTCCAACTCTGAGTAAGAGCTCCTTTAAAACTGAACTATTATCTGTGTCTTACCGCTCTCCAACTCTGAGTAAGAGCTCTAAAACTGAACTATTATCTGTGTCTTACCGCTCTCCAACTCTGAGTAAGAGCTCCTTTAAAACTGAACTATTATCTGTGTCTTACCGCTCTCCAACTCTGAGCAAGAGCTTCTTTAAAACTGAACTATTATCTGTGTCTTACCGCTCTCCAACTCTGAGTGAGCAAGAGCTCCTTCAAAACGAAAACGAAAAAAGAAATTTTATCAGTGCTCTACCTAACTCTGTCTGTGAATGAGACTAACATCTTTAAAATAGAAAATGCTATGAGTGTCAGTATCTTACTGTACTGTAGCTCTGAAAGAGAAGAGCCACCCTGCTTAAACAGGAATCCCCAGGCTGTTATTAAAGAGTCTCAGCAATGACTCACTGTGATCTCTGACCGCTCTCTCTTTCTCTATCTCTCTTTCTCACCCTCCCTCCTGCCGTCTCTCCCCCAGGTGTCAGGGGTCGACCTGTCGAACGCCAGCCACGAGGAAGCGGTGCAGGCCATTAAAGGAGCCGGCAGTCCGGTGGTCTTCATCGTCCAGAGTCTGTCTGCCACTCCGCGGGTAACACAATATCTCTCTCACGCGCTGTCACATGCTAACACACACACACACACACACACACACACACACACACACTCTCTCTCTCTCCCTCAGCCTTTCCTTTTCAGCCTGTTATTTGTACCTGTTATATTTTTCATCTTATTTTTCTGAATGTGAAGTTCCCATTAAAACTCTTTCAGCCTGACTCTCTCCACTGAGATTCTGAAACACACACAAGCTTGAGCCGCTCTGTCTCTCTCCACTGAGATTCTGAAACACACACAAGCTTGAGCCGCTCTGTCTCTCCACTGTGATTCTGGAGCACACACAAGCTTGAGCCGCTCTGTGTCTCTCCACTGTGACTGAAACACACACAAGCTAGGGGTCGCTGTCACGCCAGCCACGGGATCTCGAGCATTAAAGGAGCCGCTCCGTGTCTCTCTCCCGAGATCTGACACACCAGCGTAACACAATCTATCTCTCTCCACGCTGTGACTGGACACACACAGCACCGCTCTCTCTCTCTCACTGGTCTCTCCCCCAGCTTTCCTTCAGCCTGTTAGTCTCCAATTAACTTTTCTGAAGAACCCAAAACCTTGGCTCTGACTCTCTCCACTGAGATTCTGAAACACACACAAGCTTGAGCAGCTCTGTGTCTCTCCACTGTGATTCTGAAACACACACAAGCTTGAGCCGCTCTCTCTCTCCGCTGTGATTCTGAAACACACACAAGCTTGAGCCGCTCTCTCTCTCTCCACTGTGATTCTGAAACACACACAAGCTGGAGCCGCTCTGTCTCTCTCCACTGTGATTCTGGAGCACACACAAGCTTGAGCCGCTCTCTCTCTCTCCACTGTGATTCTGAAACACACACAAGCTTGAGCCGCTCTGTCTCTCTCCGCTGTGATTCTGAAACACACACAAGCTTGAGCCGCTCTCTCTCTCTCCACTGTGATTCTGAAACACACACAAGCTTGAGCCGCTCTCTCTCTCTCCACTGTGATTCTGAAACACACACAAGCTTGAGCCGCTGTCTCTCTCCACTGTGATTCTGGAGCATGCACACAAGCTTGAGCCGCTCTTCTGCACATACTTCTGTAGGAGTTATGGGTGTTATCAGGCCAACTCAGCTGACTGAAAGCCCATTGGCTGAAACCCAATGTCAGGGGCTAGTTAAGTGCTGCCTAGTGAGGCCGCCAGCCCCAGGAAACACTGGTGTGGGTGGGAATCAGCACCAGAACGTGGGGTGCATGATGTGCTGTCTTAGCCAGCTGGCCACCTAACAACCCCAAAATATTGCATTGATTCTGTCCGTGCTTTTCAGCTTGTGGACCAGGCTTGTGTATGAGCAGTAGTATAGGATTTTAAAGTAAAGGAAGGACAGAGTGAAATGACACAGACGCTCAGGGTTATGCAGGTTAAGGTCCAAGTAGATGGACTGCATTTGATAACGCATGTCCAAGCGCTATTAATTGTGCTCTCATTGCAGCCCAGAACATTAGGTGTAGGGTTGGTGTCTGCTCAGACACTGACGCGGGCGAGGTTTGACACGGCCACCTCGACTGCCAGACAATCGGTCTTCCTCCGAGCTATGTCGCCTGGGTAAGAAAGGAAAGGACGCTAATGCCATCTGCCACCCCTCCTTCCTCTGGTGCGAGTCCCAGGCAGGAGGGCAGGTGGGCAGGTGGGCAGGAGGGCAGGTAGGCACGTCTCCGCTGAACCAACCGCTGGCTTTCCCAGCGCGACTTGTTACTGCTTGCTGGATGTCCTGCGCGGCCGGCGTCGCTAACGCGCTCTGACGCACCCTCGGCACGCCGCCGCCGCGTCCGCACGCTCGCTCCCCGGCGTCGCGGGGCGGCCATTACCGTCGTTTCCGCGATGAACACCGGAGCTGCGGGTAGCGGTGGCGTTTAGCCAGGAAGCTGGACGTTTTCCTCCTGAACGCTCCGCTTCACTTTGCCGCTGTTTTCTCTCTTCACGCGGTGGCCCATCGGCGGGATCGGCGTCCCGGTTTCAGAGATTCCCGCAGCAGCTCCTCTGCGTTAGCAGCACTTGCTTTACGAGCAGCTATGGGTTACCCTGTGAGAAGGGCAGGTCCCTGTTTCACCAAGCAGGATCACTGAGTCAGCTGGATAACAGCACTGAGTAAAACCCGGAACCCTCCCAAATCCAGAACATGGACTGAAGCAAAACGAGCCGTTCCAGGTTTTACTCAGCACAGTTATCCAGCTAACTCAGTAATCCTGATTCCTGAAACACCCCCCCCCCAGGTCTTCACTCACTCTGTGTCTCTCTCCGCAGCCTGTGTCCGTCATGGCTCCCAGCCTAGGCAAGCACAAGGCCAAGAGAAAGGCCGCACAGGTAAGACCCTCCGCTCCCCGGAGCCGTACGGTCCCGCCTCTGGCGCCGCCCTAAATCACCCCGCGGGGGTGTCAGCGCTGACCCCGCGTATATCACAGCCAGTCCCCGGCTCGGCGAAGGGAGCGCTGGTCTGGCGGCCCCTGGGGGGCTGATGTATTGATGGCGGCGCTTGGCCTTGTACAGTCCGTCATGTCTCTGTCGTACGTGTGCGATGCGATTGGTGTCTGCATTCAGGATAGAGGCCTGTGAATGTGATTCAGCATCACTTGGTGAAGCGGGCGTCACATTGTGGAAAGGTGTTATACTGACCCTTTGAAGAGTAGGTTTTTTTCGAATGCTTTCTTCAAAATTCAAAAGTTTTTAGCAATGTTCTAGAACTCCATTGCTTTTAATTACCAGTAGTGATCGTTACATCAGCATTTAGAATGTTCCGTTAAGAACATTCTAATCACATATTTGTGATCCCTTTGAAGAGTAGGTTTTTTGGAATGTTTTTTTGGAATTCCAAGTCGGTGTTCTAGGACTCTAATTACCAGTAGAGATTGTCACATCACCATTAGTGTTCAATTAAAAACATTAAAATCACGTTACCTTGAGGGGTTATTTGCGTGTATCTGCATGTGTGAATATCTGCATGTAGGGATGAAGCCGATCGACCTTAGTAATTGATAAGTGAAGTGTAGTGAGTCTGGATCTTGGCAGGTGCGGTAACGCAGCGCATTGGGTGTTGTTTGTCCGGGCTTTATATTCCTTGCCAGCAGCTGGCGCTGTTCTGCAGCCAGGATCAAACCCCCCTCCTCCTCCCCCCACCCGTCCGGGCCACGGCTCGTTTGCTCGCAGCCGAACGGGAGATGGCGCGGCGCGGATGGGGACGTGCGTCCGGAGCGCCCCGCACACGCAGCGAACCCCGTCCCTCCGGCGGTTAGCTGGAGCGCGAGCGCCCTGATTGGAGCAAATTGAAATTGTGATTGTTTGATTAATTTTTCTTATTGCCATTTTCATCACGGTCGGCTCTGGAGGACGGAGGAGATTGTTAACCACGGGCGCCAAAAGGTCCTAATTAGTGGAGGGAAATTTAATTATTATTCCACTGATCGCTCTGATGTAAAATTCATATCTGGGTTTGGATAAAAGAACTACCAGGGAGCAGCCCTAGGGAACCTCGGTGAGCGTGTACCTGCTTCTCAGATTGGATTTTTTTGCGGGCGGGCCTCAGGGAAAGCTTTAAGGGGGCTGGCCAGAGGGCGTTACAGGTCTGACCCTCCCCCTGCCCTGTTACTGCTCCCCCTGCCCTGTTACTGCTCCCCCTGCCCTGTTACAGCTCACCCGGCCCTGTTACAGCTCCCTCTGCCCTGTTACAGCTCCCCCTGCCCTGTTACCGCTCCCCCTGCCCTGTTACAGCTCCCCCGGCCCTGTTACAGCTCCCCCTGCCCTGTTACAGCTCCCCCTGCCCTGTTACAGCTCCCCTGCCCTGTCACAGCTCCCCCTGCCCTGTCACAGCTCCCCTGCCCTGTCACAGCTCCCCTGCCCTGTCACAGCTCCCCCTGCCCTGTTACTGCTCCCCTGCCCTGTTACTGCTCCCCCTGCCCTGTTACAGCTCCCCTGCCCTGTTACAGCTCCCCCTGCCCTGTCACAGCTCCCCTGCCCTTTCACAGCTCCCCCTGCCCTGTCACTGCTTCCCCTGCCCTGTTACTGCTCCCCCAGCCCTGTTACTGCTCCCCCTGCCCTGTCACAGCTCCCCCTGCCCTGTCACAGCTCCCCCTGCCCTGTCACAGCTCCCCTGCCCTTTCACAGCTCCCCTGCCCTGTCACTGCTTCCCCTGCCCTGTTACTGCTCCCCAGCCCTGTTACTGCTCCCCCTGCCCTGTCACAGCTCCCCTGCCCTGTCACAGCTCCCCCTGCCCTGTCACAGCTCCCCCTGCCCTGTTACAGCTCCCCTGCCCTGTCACAGCTCCCCTGCCGTGTTACAGCTCCCCCTGCCGTGTTACAGCTCCCCCTGCCCTGTTACAGCTCCCCCTGCCCTGTTACAGCTCCCTCTGCCCTGTCACTGCTCCCTCTGCCCTGTTACTGCTCCCCCTGCCCTGTTACTGCTCCCCCTGCCCTGTTACAGCTCCCCCTGCCCTGTTACTGCTCCCCTGCCCTGTTACTGCTCCCCTGCCCTGTTACAGCTCCCCTGCCCTGTTACTGCTCCCCCTGCCCTGTCACTGCTCCCCTGCCCTGTCACTGCTCCCCCTGCCCTGTCACAGCTCCCCCTGCCCTGTCACAGCTCCCCCTGCCCTGTCACAGCTCCCCCTGCCCTGTCACAGCTCCCCCTGCCCTGTCACTGCTCCCCCTGCCCTGTTACTGCTCCCCCTGCCGTGTTACAGCTCCCCCTGCCGTGTTACAGCTCCCCCTGCCCTGTTACTGCTCCCCCTGCCCTGTTACAGCTCACCCTGCCCTGTCACTGCTCCCCCTGCCCTGTTACTGCTCCCCTGCCCTGTTACTGCTCCCCCTGCCCTGTTACAGCTCCCCTGCCCTGTTACAGCTCCCCCTGCCCTGTTACTACTCCCCCTGCCCTGTTACTGCTCCCCCTGCCCTGTTACTGCTCCCCCTGCCCTGTAACAGCTCCCCCTGCCCTGTTACAGGTCCGACCTGCCCTGTTACTGCTCCCCCTACCCTGTTACTGCTCCCCCTGCCCTGTTATAGCTCCCCCTGCCCTGTTACTGCTCCCCCTGCCCTGTTACTGCTCCCCATGCCCTGTTACTGCTCCCCATGCCCTGTTACTGCTCCCCTGCCCTGTTACTGGTCCCCTGCCCTGTTACAGCTCCCCCTGCCCTGTTACCGGTCCCCCTGCCCTGTTACCGCTCCCCCTGCCCTGTTACAGCTCCCCCTGCCCTGTTACTGCTCCCCCTGACCTGTTACTGCTCCCCCTGCCCTGTTACAGCTCACCCTGCCCTGTTACTGCTCCGCCTGCCCTGTCACAGCTCCCCCTGCCCTGTCACAGCTCCCCCTGCCCTGTTACTGCTCCCCCTGCCCTGTTACAGCTCCCTCTGCCCTGTCTGTAGAAGTCTGGAGTCGCAGCTCACTTACGATGACTAAATTCATTCTGGCTTCAGCTATCTGCTACCGGGTGGTGGTAGCATCCGCTGCACAAAAGGTTTCTGTATACGCACGCTGAAGCTAGCGGCAAACTTCCCCTAAAACTGTTTTTTTTGGAAGGAAGCTGCTGTTTGTTCTGTAGAAGACATCGCTTAAAGGTGACTGAGTGCGTGACTCTCCTGGGGTAAACCCTAGTGGCCCCTCCCCCTTTACTTACTGTGTGGTGCTGAGCCCAGGGGGCGGGGCCGTGAGGAAGAGGGTGGTGGTGATCCCCAGACCCGGAGGAAGGCTGTAGCGCAGACAGCGGCGGCGGCTGATTAATGGTAATTGATGGAGCGTGAGCCGGGCCCCGGCGCCGGTGCGGGGGGGAGGAGGCGCCTAACGCGCCCGCCGGGCACACACGGGCGCAATTAGCCGTGATTAAACGCGCCGGCGCCGCGGTAAATACCCAGGAAATGGCCTCTTATTACTTATCCTCCGTCGTGAGGCGGGGGGGGGGGTGTTTTTGGGATTCTAACCGCCGCACGGTCGTCCCCGCGTGACCGGGCTGGCGATCGTAGCTGGCTGCTCCCCCGGCTGCTCCCCCGGCGGCCGCAGACGGTGCGGCTCGGCGGCGGACTCCGGCTCGTCTGAAGCGGGAGCGCGGGCGAAGTTGAGGCGCGGGCGACGCCAGTCCCGTCGGAGACGGCGGGGTGCGGGGGCGCAGTCTGAGCCCAAACCGAACCGCTGACGGGCGGGAGGAAACCGCGGCCTGATGGAGGCGGGGGGAGGGGGGGGGAATATTCATTATTATTATTATTTTTTACCATTACGATTTCCACTGTGACATTTCAAAGGAGTTTTCAAAAGGGTAAAACCAGCTTTTCTCCCAGAACTCAGAAGAGGGATAAAAAGAACTTTCTCTTTGTTTGTCCGCACCTGCCTGGGTGCATTATGGGAAGTTTGGTCCTCTCCGTATGATCCAGGGGCTGTGGCCCTGTCTTAGCATTGCATTTTAGATTCTCATGACCCTTTCGGCCCTTCTGCATGCCCTAAAGACACGTGTGTGTATAATCAAGCCCAGACACGTGTGTGTGTAATCAAGCCCAGACGCATGTAAAAGCTGCACCTTAACGTGGCGCACTGCGCGATTGCTTTGCGCTTGCGGTTCGCACACTTCGCTGATGATCAATCGCTTCGTTTTCCAGTCCAGCCTTTTCATTTCTCATTATCATCTGCATTCATCACAATGGCCTGCGCGCCGGCTTTAAAACTCTGAGAGGGCTCTTTGAGCTGATTGCCTGTAATTGATACACCTGCTGGCCATTAAAATGCCCCGCATGCGTAGCGGGTAGGTGAGGGAGTGTAGCGCTGACTGTGAAGCAGGAGCGAGTAGTGCGTTACCAATGCCAGCTGAGGTTTGGAAGAGAAAGGGTCTTAAGTCACATTTTTAAGAATTAAAGTTGTTTTATGCAAGCAGTAGAGGCCAGCTTTCTCGAAACCGCTCATCATGAACCAGCCGCACCAAGCCAAACGATACGGTGAAATATCTGGTGACCGCCACAGACGTTCCCGACGGACCGTTAATTATGCCCGTAATGTCTGGTATTTAGTGTCTGAGTTTCCCTTTCTGAGGTGCTAGCCCTACATATTGGGGAATGGAAAGGTGGAGTCTGAGCCAGCTACTCTTACGATCGTCTTATTTATTAAGGCTCACCTTCACTGCAGAGAGAATGGGATGTTCTTGGCAGCAGTGTCTGGAGCTGAACCATTCACAGGCCTGTACATCTCTCTCTCCCTCCTCTCTTGCCCCCTCTCGCTCTCTCTCTCTATTCCTCCCTCTTGCGCCTTTCTCTCTCCCTCTCCCTCCCTACCTCTCCCTCTCCCTCCCTCCCTCTCCCTCTCCTCTCCCTCCTCTCCTCCCTCCCTCCCTCCCTCCTCTCCTCTCCTCTCTCCTCTCTCTCTCTCTCCCCCTTCACTCCTCTCCCCCTCTCCCTCCCTCTCTCTCTCTCTCTCTCCCTCTCTCTGTACGTGGCACTGAAGCCTTCAGGATACTCTTGTGCAGTGGCTCATCTTCAGTAGGAGGATACGGGCCCCGCCCCCTCAGTGAAGCCGCAGTGTTGGAAAGCTCTCAGATTGATAGTGCAGAGACTGCAGCCTGAGGCTTCAGCTAGCGCTCATCTCTCGAGCCTCCCTCTCTCCCTGCCTCCCTCCCTCTCTCCCTCCCTCCCTCTCTCCCTGCCTCCCTCCTTCCCTCTCTCCCTCTCTCACTCGGCCGGCGGTGTTCGTCTCGAGCGTCCCGCGCGTTCTTCCTGACGCCCTTTCCTTTGATTGACAGAGCGCGTCCACAGGCAGCGCCCCTCCCCCGATGCGGCTCCCTCCCCCTTACAGGCCGCCCGGGGGGCAGGCGGAGGAGGAGACGGCGGAGGTGGAAGAGGAGGAGCTGGACAGAGCCAGAGGTGAGCCCGTTCCCGACCGCGCCCGAACCCCGCGCTCCGCTGCGGCGCGCGGGTCATCCGTCCCCCGGCTCCCGGCCCTGCCCCCTCCGCAGCTCGCTTAAAGCAGGGGTGTCAAACTCTGGTCCTGGAGGGCCTCGGTGTCTGCAGGTTTTTGCAGTTTCATTTTTAAACGGCGGCCAATAAAAACCTTGAAAACGAGGCATGTGACTCTGTAGCCAATCAGTGACTAAAATAAACTGCTCAAGTGCTGAAAACACCAAAAACCAACTAAAACCGGCAGACGCTGCAGCCCTAGAGGAGTCTGACACCCCTGACTTTAAGAAGGCTGCTGCAGCAGACCTGGATGTAATTGGATTACAGTGTGCCTGATGAAGGCCCCGGGGCAGCTCCGAGCCCAGGCTACATTAGCGGAGCCGCTGACTGTGAGCAGCAGTCTCACTGCTGCACCGTTTGTGCTGGAGGCAGCCGGAGAGGGAGCTGACCGCGCGTCTGCAGTTCATCCCCCCTGTCTGTGATTTGTGTGCCGGGAGGAGGGTTACTCAGCAAACAGTGCAAGCGCAGGTGCCTTTTTTTGCCTGAGCTCTTCCTGAACGCCGCTCAGTCCGTCCCTCCGCGGACGCAGAGCCGCAGAAAGGGAGGGCCTCGCGCCGTCCTGCTAAAACCGGCCAATCGGGCTTTGCGTTGCGGCGGGCTCGTTTCTTTCGCCGGCGTTCGTCCCTGCGCTTGCACTGTTGGCAGGCTGCTCCTGTGCCATGGCTCTGTCCGCAGCGATGAGGAGAGGCGAGGCTCTCCGCTCCAGTGGGCCCGCCCGCCAGGCTTCAAACGCCTAGCGCAGCAGGTCTGAACCCAGCCGGGACAGAGCCATTGTCACAGGAGCTGCTGACGTGTCCGTCTCCATGGCCGTGTGGTGTTTCTGTTACCCGCTCAGTGCTGTGCTGAGGGACTAGGCCACCTCTAAATGCCCCACATACACAGCCAAAGGCAGTACTACCTAACGAGCTCCAGTGCCACACAGGAAGTACTACCTAACGAGCTCCAGTGCCACACAGGAAGTACTACCTAATGACCTCCAATGCCACACAGGAAGTACTACCTAACGAGCTCCAATGCCACACAGGAAGTACTACCTAACGAGCTCCAGTGCCACACAGGAAGTACTACCTAATGACCTCCCATGCCCCACAGGAAGTACCACCCAACCACCTCCCATGCCCCCAGGAAGTACTACCAACACCTCCTGCCCCAGGCAAGTACCACCCAACCACCTCTACTGCCCTGTAGACAGTCCTGCCCAACCATGTCCACTTCCCCATAGTCAGTCCTACCCAGCCACCTCCACTGCCCCGTAGGCAGAACTCCCCCCCCCTACACCACCCCAGTGTATAGTACTCAGACCTCATTACTCCACACAGGCATGAATAGTGATTACTGCTTGCCAGTTCCACTGCGCCGTGCATTCTGTACGTGCAGCTGCAGTGATTACTGCGTAATGGGCTTCATTTGGTATGGATGAGTTGGGATAGTATTTCAAGCTGTAGGTACGGATGTAGAATGTGTTGCTGTGCAGGGTTGCTCTATTCTGGCCCCCGCAGCCAGTAGAACTGCTGGTCTTCTCCTGTACCTGATAGTTAATCGAATGATTCATGTCACTGATTGGCCAGGGATCTCACTCACCTGGCATCCTGGGCCTAAGTCAGATCCTGATTAGTGGGGAGCACTGAGAACCGCTGCTACTGCTGCTTGGTCAGCGTTAGCGCTTTTGTTTTCCATTATAAAGCAGGTTGTTTCTCTCCTGCATGCTGATTGCATGGGACTCTGCGCTATACTACGATTAAATCCAGTTCAGTTATTCAAATAGCCTGTTTGTGAACTGTCTCACTCCATGCACAAACTGTTACTTACAAATGATATTACAAAGTAAATAATACTGTGTCAGGAATGAGTTGTTTTGATGTGTGGTAACCGTTTTATAATGGCGATATGGCACTAGCGGCTGTGCTGTATCAGGAATATGTTTACAGGGGGTTGCCGCTTCACGTTGTGTCCAACAACCCTGTAGTCGTGACTACATTCACAATAGAGCACTGCCTTTCAGGCCATATTGCATAACTATCCCCTGGACTATAACTATTAACTGCAGTTTGCACGTGTGTGTTACTGGCATTTGTTGTTGTAGTTTTCACAGTATTAAGGCTGGTCTGTATGATAGTCTCACTGGATGAACACAAGTATAGAAATATGAGCACTTTCTCCTGTCCACTCGTTTCCTTTTCCTGTTAGTCACCATGAATATGCTCTGGAATGTGGTCGTTTCTTTCCTCTTTAAAACAGTCATTTCATCTGATCTAGATTTCATTATTGAGCTGCGCTGCCTGTCGGTAGGCAAATTTGGCTCATGAGTGGCTGTGAGTGCATTGCCTGGATAACTCCTGTGTGGGGCTTTTGCTTTTTAATGCATTTAGCTCAAAGTTATGCGAGGGTTAGGATTAATGGCTCCATCTGTCCCGCATATCTGTTTGTGGAGGACGCAGAGAAATGGCTGCTGTAACGGGGGGGCTGATGAGGGGGGGGCTGCGGCGCACTGTGAGCGTTTGTGAGGGAGGCGGGGGTCTGGGTGTTTATCTGGGATCAGGCCGTCGCTCGGGCGTATGAATAATAGAGAGGCTGTCGATGCTGCAGTGCGATGGACCTGGAACCCGCCGGAGGGCTCGGCTCGGCTCGGCTCCGGGCCGGACGCGCCGCGCCACGCGCTCCGAGGCTCGGCGAGAAGCCCGCCCGGATCCCCGTCCGCTCCGGCCCCGCGCCCGTTTCTCACCCGCGATCTCACGCCGGGTTCCTCTGCTCGACCGCTGAGCCGGGCTGACGAGGCTCGGTCCTGGGCGAAAAGGACCCCCCCCCCTTTCCCGCGTCGCGGGCGTTTGTTTAGCGACACTTCGCCTCGTGGGGGCTGTGACGAGCCATCGGCCCGCCCCCGGAACAATGCGGCTCTGTGGCGGGCGCTAACGCGGCGGGGGGGGGGGGGGGGGGTTAGGGACACGGATGCAGGCGGTGTAAGGAACAGATTGGTACCGTTCGGCTGTCTCAGTCCTGTGTGTTACTGGACCCGCAGTGTGTGTGCCAGAGGGTGCACTGCTCTGTGGATGACATCATGCGCCTCTGTTATTGTGATTCATACAGGGAAGATTTTTTTGGAAATGACCCAGTTGCTCGTGGCAGAGCAGGACACTGACATGCAAATGAAATCAGTAGCCTTTGTCTCTTTACTTCACACACCAGTTCCACAGTTTCAACACACACGCACACACATATATACGCACATGCGCACGTGCACACACACGCACACACACATGCACATGCATGCAGGCACACACACGCACATGCATGCAGGCACACACGCACACGCGCACACACATATATACGCACACGCACACGCACACACATGCAGGCACACACGCACACACACACACACATGCACACGCACACACATATATACGCACACGCACACGCATGCAGGCACACACGCACACGCATGCAGGCACACACGCACACACACACGCATAATTACGACACACTCAATCACCCTCATTCTCCGGCTCTCTCTGTTTTCTGCTCTGTCTCTGCTGCTCTGGCTCTCTCCCTCCGCCTGTCAGATTTGGTGTAGCTCTGAAAGTGAGCGAGCGCTGTAGAGGGGGGGCTGAGGGGGGGGGGGCGGTCGCTGCGACGCGTCGGGCTCACAGCAGCCCCTGTCCGGCGGGAGGAGCCCAGCTCTGCCCCGCGTCGCTCGCCGTGTGCTGCCTGATGGGAGATGAGCAGAAGGGACCCGGAGCGGAGATGGTTCAGGGGGGATTCCCAGGTAAGGAAGCGAGCGGCCAGGAAGCGGGGGCAGCGCGGCCAGCCTCTCCCTCCCGCCGCCGCGCCGCGCCGCTCGGCTCGCTAATGCGCACTGCTACAGGGGATACGCAGCGGCCGCACCAGCCTCATACCAAATGGGCTCGCGCGCGCGCGTGTGTGTGTGTGTGTGAGACTGTGTGAGTGTGCTTCACTGTGTGTGCATGCGTGTGTGATTCTGTGTTAGAGCCTGTGTATGTGTGTGTGTGTTTGATTCTGCGTTTGTGAGACTCTGTGTGTGTGTGTGTGTGTGTGTGTGTGTGTGTGTGTGTCTCTGTGTTTGTGTGTGTGTCTCTGTGTTTGTGAGGCTGTGTGTGTGTTTCTGAGACTGTGTATACTTGTGTGTTTCAGTGTGTGTGTGATTCTGTGTTTGGTAGACTGTGTGTGTTTGTGAGACTTTCTGTTTTTGTCAGGCTGTGAGTATTTGTGCAACTGTGTGTGTGATTGTGAGACTGCATGAGTGTATGTGTGCGTGTGTGTACGTGCGTGTGAGAAAGTGTGTGTGTGTGTGTGACTGTGTATACTTGCGCACTTTGGGGCCACTCAGTTCTCAGTTCTGCCTCTGAGGGCAATCTTCCTTCTTCTCTCCCTTTCATGTGTGTCAGTCCACCAGACTGCAGCAGATATTATCTGAAACTTTTCCCTCCTTGTCTGCGTTGGCTTCTGGCTCATCTCTGCTGGCTCTGCAGACCAGAGAAACCGAATGTTTCTGAACGCGCGGGCTGACCAGCGTTTTACATGAGATTTCATCATCAGAAAAACAGAGATCCTTTTTTAATTGGTGCAAGGTGGTTGATAGGTGCGGAGTAGAGGGGGCGTGGAGTTCTGTAGAGTTCCTGTTGCTCAGCGATTAGGATGGCTGCCCTGCTCAGCTATGTGGCGTGGAGGCTAAGGCATTCACAGAGACTGGATCAGGGGCAGGGAGGGTGTCAGGAATAAAAATGGGCTCCTGTCGAGTTGCGGATGACTACACTACAATAGGTGTCAAATCCCATTCTATTCCTCAATTCTGAAAGTGGGTTTTAAATTGCACACTGGCATTACGTGCATTTACCCTCTACAGCAAGATATCACAAGGCTATTTTGAAGATGGTTATTCCTTTCAGACCAGAGTTAAGTGACTTGCCTTTAACCTTTGCTACAGTGATTTTCACACAAGCATTATATAGTTTTTATAGTTTGTGAAGTGTATGTTGTCAACTGAGATTTCCGGAAAGTATAGTATCTTTTCAGATGAACTCTTGGGACCAGCTTCATCATTTGTGAAGACAGCAATATCTCATACGTTGTCTGGGTTTTGCTGGTTTTCAGTTCAGCCAAGCTCTCTTTATTCAGTGTTAATGAGCTGCAGATTTTTATGTGAAATCTGTACATTTAATCTGCTGTAAATTATTTGTGAGATATACGTTGTGCTCATTTGTGTTCTAGTGTTCAAACAAATTTGGTTCAGCTTTTTCATTTGTACTTAATTTGTTGTCCCATTAGTTGCTCTTTGCACCCCTGAACAACAAATAACCATTTTAATGATGTTGACACTTGTGTATTACTGGTGTGTTTACGAGGATGAAATTGACTGAAATGACTTGCAGAATTGACTTGCCTTGTGCCCTTCTGCTGGAGCAACTTATTTCAGGGCTGTTGCGAGGTGTTAATTTGTTTGTGCAGTGAAGTGATGCAGGGTCCAGCTTAAGTTTTAAGAACACTAATGCAAGCCGTGGCTGGCTGTCCTGTAAGGTGGGCGCATCATTGCCCAGGGAGACAGAGTTTCAGTCAGCAGGATTTTCCTCGCCTCATCACGCAAAAGCAAGTTGTTTGACTGCGCAGCTACAGTGTGGCTGCACAGCTCAGCTTGAGTATTCAATTCCCAGCTCAGTCGAACAGATTAAAAGCCCAACGGGAAGGTTAGCCTTTCACTGAAGCTAAAACATAGAAAATACAAATGTAATGCAATTTGTGATGAATGGGATGCTGTAACTGGCTGGCTGGTTGTTTGCATCCAAAAGTTCAGCCCTTTGATCAAAACAACATATATCAGTTTTCCAGAACACTGGCATTGTTATGAAATGGATCTATATATATCAGACAGTTGCAGACTGCCTTGGCATTTCATTGCAAGACTATTTGCATTACAGTGTGGGATGAAAATGTTTTTTTGTTTTTCTGCAATTTTTTTAACTCCTGTCATATTTGCAAAGGTTTTTGAGCTAAATCTCAGACATTTGCCCTTTTGGAGCTCAGGCTCGAATAGAGCGCCGGTAGTTTTCCTTTCGCCTTGTTTTGCCTTTTTCCCGTGTACCCTCACACGCAGACCCTGTCCACTAAAACAGATCTCAGTAGCGTCAGAAGTTCATTCTCCTGCTGGTGTGTGGTGGCATTCTCAGAGGTTGGCGGTGACGGCGGCTTGGCTTTCTTCTGATTGGTGGCAGGGTGTGGTGACAAAAGCGGGGGGCGGGGCTTACCCAAATCCAGGAGAGAACTCTGCCTCCAGCGTGGCCCAGGAGAGGAACACGCTAAAGGCACTGTACTGCTCACGTCAGCATCAAGACACCGTCAGACATGACGGATTGGGTCTTAAGGGGGTTCTGCTTCTTTTTTTTTCTGAAGCCTCTACGGTTTACTCTGTGAATTATTTTTGAGCCAAACAAATAATGTGTTTGTAAAAGTGTGAATTCCAACAATCCTGGAGGTGTTGTGCAAGAGATTCAGGTTATTATGTAAAGAAATATTATGTTCTGCAGTCTTCTGCAAACTCTGCAGTTTTGCTGGTTATTGCATTGCTTAGAGTATCTGTGTTTGAAAATCCCTGGCATTTCACCTGTTCACTCAATATTTCATATCACAATTCCTGAAGGCACTTCCTCTACTGGCCTGCAAGGTTAAAGGTCCAGTACTTTCATTCATAATAAAAGCATTGCTAGTATCGTAGCACTTCAGGCTGCTGGTTGGCTCACGCTGTTAAGGGGCTCAGCCATCTGGTACGGAATCCTGACCACGCCAGTGCCGAATGCAGCCGGCAAGATAACTGGCCCTAGCGTCGCCATTTCGATCGGCCTGCGTGACGATGTCTCATCGCGCACCAGCGCCCCCCACTGGTCGATTGGGCAATCTCGGCTTGCCGGTTGTGCTGCACATGAAACGTCTTCCTCCAACTCGTGTCTGTGAGAGCCCGACTTGCCGACCGTGGCGTGCTTAGAGGAGAGCACGTGCTTGTCTTTGACCCTCCCATATCGACGTCTGAGGTTGCTATTAGCGTTACTGCACAAGCGTGATTGGGTATTCCAAATCAGAAGCAAAAAATATACATCACCTCTGCAATACATCTTGTGCCTTGGTCCGAATTTTCGATGATTCGTGTCTTTTTCACAGATTTCCCTTTGTTTCGCGTTAACTGCAGTATAAGACTGTGTGTTAACTGCTGTCCGTGATTGTTTTCAGAAGCCCAGTTCCCAAACAGAAGCCATTTGATGAATGAGTTTGTCACAGTTGAAGCTTCTGAAATAAACCAAGTTGCAATTTCCACACTCGCATCTTGCTACATATGCGACTTAATTCTAGCCTTGTGAACACATCAGAACATGGCAACACCAACCTGCTGCAGCTGAACAGAGGCATTTAAATCGGCAGTGCTTAGTTTAGTAGATCCCTCCGTATGGGCGAGAATGACTTCAGTCAAGGGTGGTGAAATGTTTTAATCCGTTCAGCAAAGATAATTGCACATCAGATTGAAAATCTAGTATCCACCTCATTTTTAATTGGAATTTGACCTCATTGTCCACCAGGGAATAGAAAGGGAATGCTTTGCTAACAGCTTCTTTTTTTTTACAGTGTGAAGCAATTTCTCACAATGTGCATTTCTGTTCCTGAATAATGCTGTTTACTTACACGAGCATAAAAGAAAATACATTATGCATTCGCAAAAACACATTGATGACTCGACAGTATAAACTTACAAAATTTATAGTACCACAAATTTTATTACTTTATGGAAGAAATTTCTGTAATATTGCCTTGCCTGTCAGAGCTGACCTACCAGCTTATTCACTGCATATTATAAGATGTTACGTTACTGAATTTTCTAGAACTGGCTACATGTTTTGGGTTGGTAAACACATGCAGCTCCAAGGTGATTTATAGAAGCTGCCTTAACATTCACTTTTTTTTTTAAATATCCAAATCTTAAAACTGTCATTCCCTAATTTTATTTGCTTCTTGACGAGCCATATAATAATTTTTAAATTGGCATTAATTACACTGACAAAACCACTTAGCTGCGATCTTCGATTGTCTCCCCACTGACATACTGTTAATGGGCCACGCCAAGCTAAATGGCTTCCTGTCATTTGTCACAGAAGTGGCCAATCTTATCTCCAGACGGGACTGCATTTATTCAATGACCTTCTCTGGCTAAGGACGAGGGTCATTAACATGCATATGTGCCTCAGACCAGGCAAAGGTGGACTCTGTGTATGTTGGGTTGTGTCCTCACGTGGAGTCTACCTCACATCTTATCCATATGTAACTACGCTAACCACAGCTGGAAAAGATGCTCCTGACCACTCTTCCAGATCCTACTTTAGTACACGCTGTCCTCTGCCATAGACACCCCCGTCTTTTCCACATTATCATGCAATCTTCCCTGACCTATTTACAACAGCGTTGAAATTCTTGTCCTGACAACTTAAATTTTTAAGGCCCTTTAGTCATATTTGGCTGAACTGTAAAAACTTAATAAAGGCTGTTGAATCCACTAACCCGAGAAATATGCCAGAAAGGTTTCCATGACAGCAAATAGAATGTGTATTCCTGCTATTAAGATAATGCGGATGCACTTTAGCTTGCTGTGTGGACTGACAGTTGTTACTATTGTGATAGCTGATTAACACGATTAATCTAGCCATTAGGCTTGCATTAGACATGATTTTAATTATGACCACTGTTTGCTACTGTAGTTAGTTAATTGGTTAGTTTGTTACTTAAGTATAAAGTTGATATCTGGTGAATGGGTTTCAATATAATGCAGCAGTATGTCAGTCTTAGAAGTCTCCACTGGTTTTTTCAGAGCTTTTATGTCTGAGGAAGTCTTTCTAAAAGTTCCCTGCTGTTCTGAAAGTCAGGCTCTGCTTGAAGAGAACAACGGACAGTACTCGGGAGCCATTCAGATACACGTTTTTTTTCTCCTCCGGTTGAAGCCGTTGTTCACAGGATAATACGTGCCCTCTTACCC
Source organism: Anguilla rostrata (assembly GCF_018555375.3). Classification (NCBI taxonomy): domain Eukaryota; kingdom Metazoa; phylum Chordata; class Actinopteri; order Anguilliformes; family Anguillidae; genus Anguilla; species Anguilla rostrata. Next base: position 21,267,499 of record NC_057936.1, on the reverse strand, counting down.
GTGATTTCGGCTCACTGAAGGGTTTCTGTTGCGTGTTCTAACAGCACCTCACAATCCAAGTCCCAAAAAGGCGTATCATTTCTAGCCTGCGTGAGCGCGGCGTTTTCACTAGGCGAGCGCGTCGATCCTTCCCCTCATCTGGCGGTGTTCATGGCGAAAGCAGAAACTCATCACAGTGCACCGGCACCGTGAGAAAAGGTCAAAACTGACTGCGTCAGTCTCACTTTCTCACAGTCCTCCAACGGGAATTTCCCCAGCCTCTGCGCCGTGTGCTTATTTGTTAATGATTACATTTTTAATTATCACGTTTTTATCCAGACCGACCTGCACAACTTAGATATATTTTTGTACCACGTGCTAGTATTTTATTCAGCTGGGTTTGTTTTAAATGAGGCAATTCATGTCACGTACCTCGCTCAAGGGAACAACAACAGTGCCCCCTCCTGGGAATTAAGCCCGGTTCTGGTGCCCAATGCTAGTGTGAGGGTAATGGATAGTGCCGGTCAAATGCGAGGACTGTGCATTTAGCTAATGCTAAAGCTCTTATGTGCTTCAACACAGCCTGTGCCGGTGTTCAGTCTTCCGTGGGTCCATTTCTTCTGCTCAGATACAGGCAGCCCACGACTGCACACAAACCATCACGATCATTTTATTCGCTTTGTTAAACAGTCCGTCTCCTCTACTTTTTCTTCAAGGCGTGATGCATGCCATTGACAAGTTTTCACGGAGTTGTTTTGAATCTTCCTCTAGCCCGTCCTTAATTAACGGCAGTAATGAGGCGTACTTGGTAGAGAAGAAAAAAAACTGTGGACAGTTGATTTTATTATCGTCGTTACCATCGCCAACCCGTTTCATTTTGCTCCAAAGACGCAGAACGGAAGTTCATCGCCTAAAAACCGCAAATACTTTCTTCAATACTTTGTGACACTTCCCAATGGTAACCCCCCCTTACATAGTTTAATGTGCTTCTCTATGATTTGTTGAGGTGTGGTGCAATACTGTTCTGCCTCACGCTGAATTGCATCATTTATTTCAGAAGCTCTGATCTTGTGACAGCTTCCATTTTTATATTCAAAACCAAATTACTGGGCTCAACAATTTAATATCCAGGAGAGTTCTTGGTGCACTGAATGAATAGAGTTCAGTCTTTTACACAATGCAGCACGCAGTCCATTTTCATCGTGGTAGTTTATATCAAGCTGTGCACAATGAATTGTGAAATTAGCAACAATTAACATTTGCGGTAAAGGTAATAACAACCACACATCCCTGGAGTCTTCTGTAAGCTAGTAAGGTAGACACGCACCTGGAAATAACCTCTGTGTCTTTCTCTTTGCAGGATATAATGGCTGACTGTTGTATTGCAGTGGGGGCCAGTGATACTGGCCTGAGGGTTCCCTCCAGTGTTATCATAGCCCAACACCACAAACAAATAAATTATTGAGGAGTTGAATCTAGCCAACATTTTACCTCTAGCTGTGCTGGAGCTTTCCTTTTCGTTGCTGCCGTTTTCCAGTCTCTGATGGGACTCGGGGTTAACCTGGGATTTTTCTGGGCGTTTGGGCTCGACTCTGGTTTTTAAATTAACGACTAAAATTATTTACATTTCAAGGGCTGGGTCTGGGGTTGCGTAATGTCACGAAGCCACGGATGAGCAGCTGCTTTGATCCCGCGGCGCACACATTTGAGTTCCAGATGTTCGTTTTCTTCAGTCTTGGAGCACTAACACGGTTAGCACCGCATTACAATGCGCGTGGCTGTAGCCTCTGCCCCGAGCTTCGGCAATGTGTCGGATGAGGCAGCCCCAAACAGCTGTGCGCGTGTTTGTTTATTTCATCAGTGTCTCGCGTTCCCCACAAAAGCTCGGTCCTGAATGGGAAATAGCGCGGCTGTTGTGGACAGGACCAAATTAATTTATTCAGCACGTGTTCAGGGCCAGTCCAAAACTGTTCATCTGTGGCTCGGGCTTTCCCCATCTGCGTGTCTGTGCACTTCGAATCACTCTGTCTGACCAGCGCCGTAGGGCTGCGCGATGTATCGATTCATTGTCTTTAAAACCGTAATAAGAATAACCACCCCACGGAGAAGACAGCCAATCAGCAGCAAGTCCTCGGAGCTTCCATGCTATTGAAATAACAAACTGCAGGATCACACAGAAGTAGTACGACCTGGCTGCTAATTGGCTGTCTTATCGACACAATCAGTGATGTTTTTTCCAAGAAGCCTCTGACATTTGGTTGTTTTCTTGTGCATCTGGTATGACTGAAGAAATAATTGACAAGAGACTTCATGGCGGTGGTTATTCTTATTATGCTATAAAAAAACGAATTTTGATTTATTATGGAGTCCTGTCGCCGTTCTGGGAACTTTGGGCCTTGTACACTGCTCCATTCTGCTCTTGTTCCTTCCTCCATCTTACTCCTTTCATTACCTTGCTACCACTCCACTGAACACGGACATGCTACAAACTCCACTCGTCTCCAGTAAGTCAAAGATTGTACCTTCAGCTCAGACCTCTGTTTGTGTCGTCACAGCACACAATAATAAATAATGAATCTGCACTTAGCGTGTTGTTTGAAAGCTTCTTTGGGGTGGTGGGGAAAAGAAGTATCTGAAGTCTGGCAGGTCATTCCATTACGTTATGGGCATTTAGTAGACTCTCTTACCCGGAGTGATGTACGCAGCTTTTGCATTCTGCATATTGTCCATTTATATGGCTATATATACTGAAGCAATAGAGGTTAATAAAGGTACAACGGCAGTGTCCTTCCTGGGAACTGAACCTGCAACCTTTCAGTTACAAGGCCCCTTCCTTAACCCTTTGCAGAGTAGGTTTTTTTTGGTGTTCAAGAACTCCATTGCTTTCCATTGTGATTGTTAAATCAGCATTAGAATGTTCATTTCGGAACATTCTAATCACATATTTGTGATCTCACACCTTAAAAGGTTAACCATTATACTACACTGCCGCCCAGTAACACATGCATAGCAGTAATGTTCAGTTAAGTACATTCTAATCACGTTTCTGATCGCACACCTTAAAGGGTTAACCATTATACTACACTGTCGCCCAGTAACACATGCATAGCAGTAATGTTCAGTTAAGAACATTCTAATCACGTTTCTGTTCGCACACCTTAAAGGGTTAACCATTATACTACACTGCCGCCCAATAAAGCGTGTATGGCGGTAAACCAGGGATAGCATATTCATCTGTACTGTGCATGCGGGTACAATATAAAAGCAGGCCAGGTCTTTTCCAGTCGCACCGCGAGCACCGGCGCCTGGGTTGACGTGTGAGTGGCAGCCTGGTGAATTTGTTTCTCCAGTGAGAGGGAGAGAGCCGGGTGGAAGTGTCAGGAGAGGCGAGGAGGAAGTGGCGGCGCCACACCGTCAGCGATCACACGCGGGCTTACTGCCACTCCGCTCACTACTCCCACAGCATTCTGATATCTGTGCGCCGCAGACCCCCAGCTGCCGGGAATCTCGTTAGAAACGGGGCAGAGTCACTGTGTTTGAATGAAGGCCTGGATTGCAGTGAGAGGGGTGTGCTGCGCAGATTCTGTTGCGCAGAGCTCTGTCTGGACTGCATGCTGCACAGGTTTGGCTGCGCAGAGCTCTGTGGGTATCTGCAGTGTAACTACAGCAAACTGCACTGCCTGACCACCACACACGGTGGATCATTACACAGAATCTTTTTAACAGCTGTCCAGTCAACCTGCTTTTTTATTTATTTGTTCATTTGTGAAGTTTAAAAAAAAAATGCTTCTAGTTTTTTCTGGGTCTTGCCCTGAAAAGAATTTTCCAGACCGCGTTCATCTGGTCTTTCTCCCTGATGGACTGGGACTTTCTGAGACGCGTGTGACGGCGCGCCCTTCGCTGCTGCAGGGTCGAGTCGAGGCCCCAGCGTCAGGGAGGCGCGTTTAAAGCACCTGAAGCCCTGAGAGGCCCCGCCTCCTCGGTGTTTTAAAAGCTGGCTCCCAACAGTGCCGCATCCGGTAGACCGCAGTTTGAAAGAGAGAGAGAGAGAGAGAGGGATGGAGGGGAGGAAGGATGGATGGGTGACATTGACGCCGTGTCGGGCGTCTCCGCCGCTGCACCATCCATCAGCGGCGAGCCGGGTTGGCGCGGTGCCCGCGCCCGCTGGTCTGCGGCCGCGGCTCCTGTGCGGGCGCGGGGATCTGGGCGTAATTACTGGCAGGCCTCTCCTAATGGCGGAGTTATGAGCGGCGTAGCCGCGCCCATTAATATACTGCGCTCTCTGCTCCGACATGACAGACCCGACACAGCGCGCTAAATCTTTCCTCCTTAGCGCAGAGTCCGCCCCGCCCGCTGTTTGGTCCCGAAGCCGTGAGTCCACACATCCCCGAGGAAACGCTGTGCATTTTTAAACTGTTAATAAAAAAATAAAAAAATGTTAAACAGTAATACATTTCTGCAACCGCAGCCATGTTCATGTGTGAACCAGACTGCAGAGAGTGTGGACATCCACGTCTCTCCTCCGTAACACATGCTGTTGCCAGCTGCTTCTTTCTCTCATCACAGGGTGCAGTCAAACTCACATAGAACCTTTTATACGTGGCTTTGACGCGTAGCCTGCAGGTGCCCGATTGACCAGCGGGGGTCGCTAGAGAGCGATGGAACGCAGACCCCTTACCCGCGCCCTGGGGGACGTAATCGCCGATTGCGCATTGCCCTGTGCAGCCTGCCAGCTACAGTCAGTACTGGCACTGTGCAGGCTTGATTCTGGGCTGTAAGACTCGTCCATGCAGCATGGTGCCTTAACCAAACGAGCCACCCAGCAGCCCCTGTGCTTTTCTGAAAAAATATTTGTTTATATATAATACATGCACTTGTCGTTCCATTATTCTTGGAGCCGTGCAGTTATGGGTTTTGCTGTATTGTTAGAGAGCCGTGCAGAGCAGTTTTTTTTAGCTGCGTTTTCCTGGAAGGCTACAGTGAGTTGCAGTGGTTCGGTTCCTTTGCAGGCTGTTGATGTTCCTGTCCTGAATACAAAGAGGGGCGGTATTCAGGTCAAGGCCGCCCGCTTCCGACACGGGGAGGAATCCCAGGGCTGCTCGCGGTTTATAGCGGCAGCTTCCCTTCCCTGTCGCGAAACCCGTCCGCTTTTCGCCGTCACACCCTGTCGCGCGGTCAAGGGAACCGTTTCATCAGCTTCACTGGGTATCCTCCACAACCCCACCTAAAGGCCCTCTTCACACAAGAGCCTCCTCTTCTCCTCTGTGCGTCCGCCATTCGAACCAGCCAACCACCAGCCCCCTCTTGCAACGCAGCGAATTTCACAGACCGTTTGAAACGGTGGTCGAAGGGAGGGAAAATGCAAAGATCAACTGAAAACAGAATCCTGCAGGGAGTAATTGGATGCTGGGTAGTGCGAACCGCGGAGTTCACATATTCTATAGCCCTGAAGCGAAAGTGTTAACAGTGTGTCCCTCATATCCTTCCGGCTCTGGCCTGCCCCTGGTGGCTTGTCCTGTGGTTTCGGTTGAAGAAGAAAAACTCTGTCAGGCCGTACGCCTGAAGGGAGCATCTCGCACCAGCGCTGTCATCAAAGCTCTGGGTTCAGCCATTGATGGATGTCCAGCGGCTGCCTGTGTGCGCAGAGCTTCCATTAATGAACGAACACGGGCCTTTTATCCAGGTGCTTTCAAAGAGAATGCAGGTGTGTGATTTCTCTTTCTTCTTTTTGCACATTTTCAGACAGTCCGTGGACCCGCTTCTCCCCACAATGGTAGAAAAGAGTAATATAAAGCAGGCTTTGAAGTGAAGGTGCTGTTTAAAATGCTGGCGTCAAACTACAATCTTCAATCATCAACCTGTCTATCATCAGCCTATTTAGGCTTTAGGCTTCTGAAATGAGGTGTGTGGACTCTCTCCAATCATTAACTAAATACAGAAGTGCCAGAAACCAAGACACTTTGACCCTCCAGGATAGTGTGACATGCCTCACATAAATACGGTTACTTGCCTAGTCTCACATTTAATATGTCGTCATCTGAGCTGCATTCAAAAGCTTCCATAGTCTCTCTTTAATCATTGTACCCAACATTGCATCCTAGTAAAAATCCCAGAATCCATTTCTTGACCGCACCCTCTTGCTATGTTAATTACAATTGCTACTCATTCCCTGAGAAATCACTTGGTGCATAAACAGCGGGCTCCAATCGCGTAGCTGAGCTGTAGCTGGTCTGCAGTTTTTGTGCTACGCTGGATTGTGTTGTTCTGCTGTGCTGAGTTTGAAATTGCATCCATTTTAGCACATCGCTAGCTACATTCCCAGGTCTGTAGCAAGCACAAAACACATGGCCTGCTTTACTCCGAATTCTTGGCATTAGAAGCCGAAAGGAATTAATTGAGAACTTAACTGCTGTCGTTTTAAGAATTATTAGTATTTCAGGTTTCTATAGGCAAAAAGAAAGTCAAACAAATTTAAGTACATGGCTAAATTGTTTAGCCAACTGTGTGTTCGTTCCAGGAACATATAGATGTTTCTTTCCCAGGAGCTTGAAGTGTTCGATTATCCCTTCTGTACTAGCGATGTTCATGTGGAAGAGAGGCTGTGTTTCCCTTTAAGCCAAGGATGATTGGCACTAAATGCATGCATATATGTTCAGGTTTGCAGTGTGTTTGGTGAATGTACTGAAAATGAAAGGTGCTGTCAGACATCGTGTCTGTCGGTCTGTCACTCAATGGGACTGGCAGGTAGTATGTGGACCTCTAGCTGCATGTTCCTGTGGATTTAAGTTGTAAATGTCACATTTTCTCTGTCGGTCTCTCTCTCTCTCTCATTCCCTCACTCACACACACACACACACATACTCCTTCACTCACTCTCCTTCTCTCTCTCTCTCTCTCCCACACACACACACACACACACAGACCATCCCTCCCCCCGCAGACACTTTTATTGTAATGCAGATTTCCAGGAACACAAACCATGTCCTAGTAATTTGATTGCCCTTGGATGCTTGGAGGATTCCTCTTCCCCTACCCTTGAGCTTGTAGGAATATTCTCCCAGTGCAGTTGATGACAAACCCTGGACCAAAACCTTTCAGTTTTTATTCTCAGTTTTTTTTAAATTCTCACTGAGAAATCGCAAAGCAAGAGGAAACACCTTTAAACTGTTTTCGTGCCAAAGGCAAGATTTTTTTTTTTGGATGTAGTCAGGTCACCATTTGTGAACCACTGTGAATACAAATGGTTCTTTGAAAAGAATTTATGGGCCTCAACCGTAGCCCATCTCTTTATGCATGGATACATTGTCCTCCTCTGACATCCAAATATGGATGACGCAGCCTGACTGCATCTCAAATTCATGAGTGCCTTGCCTACCCTTCAAATGCCTCCCCTGGAGTTGAATGAAAATCGCTTATTTCACACCTTTTGAAAGCGGTCTCGCTGTGCCACAGAAATTTCCTAAGACCACCATTTTGGGCGCCACTTATCTTCGTGAAATGATGCGCGTCGCTTGGCGCCGGCGGGTTGGCGTGTTTAACTGGCGGCCCCGCGCGGTCAGTTGGCTCCGCTTTCTGAGAGGAATGGCGTCAGCGCCCGCGTCCCTCTTTCCCCCCCGTTCCTTCAGATCCCCTCTCTCTTTGGAAGTCGCCACGCGAAAGGGCCTGTGAAGCCTCTCGAAACAAACCAGCACACGCTCCGCGGGAATTCAGTCCCTCTCTAATTATTTACTTCTCACATCCCATCTCCAAAAGAAGTGAACGGTCCTCGATGGCTCCTAATGTTTCTCTCATTCGATTGGCTGCCCTTTCTCCCGGCGTGACGCCATTGGCTTAACTTTGAGGGGAACGTGCTTGTGAAGAGGCGCGCTCGTGACGTGCTGCGTGTCGTTCGTACTCTCAAGGTAACCTTAAGGCCTGCAGCCTTTTTTTCGTACACTCCTTTTTAAAAAATAAACCTCGATATCGCAGCGAAGGTAGCGCAGGGCTTCGCGTTTCCTTTGCGCCGCCGTCACTTCTCTCTCTGGCGCTTCGGCTTCTCTTCCAGCTCGATTGCGCGTCGAGTCTTTTGTCACGGACGCTTTGACGTCAAGGCATTCCGTTTCTCGACGCCGTTCCGGACAAACGGGGACTGAAAACATGGCTGCCGCGGCGGCGTGGGAAGGGCCCCGTGCGCTGGACGCGTGTTGGAAACGCTGCGCTCTCGCATACTGGATGTTTTTTTCGGCGTGCTCTCCCGTAGCTAATTAGCGGAACGCGCGCGTGTTCTGGGAGTCGCACTTCCTCTGACCTCAGACAGGGCAGCAGGTTAAAATGGAAACGGCGTCTCGTTTGTTACGGACCCCAGCGCGATGTGCGTGCGCGCTGTGACTGCAATGCCTTCCCTCCTCTTCGCTACGGCGGAGCTCGGTTGCGGGTTCTCTCTGCTTGGCCGTAGCCGTTTAAATTTGTTTTTCTTCTCACTTTTGTACGTGCTCTGAATTCATTTGGAAGGGGGTCACGTCGTCTCTTCCCAACCCGGATTTGATTGGCAGCTTTTAATGGCTTTGGGTGCCCGTAAATTATGGATAGGGAGCGCGGGCCTTTCGCGGCTCGCGGGGTCTGTGTTTGGCTGCGCTTGCCCTGACCCTGTGGAGAATTCGTTTGCGGCTCTGGCAGCCCCCACACGGCGGCCATTACGGGTCTCGGCGTTCGGATCCTCGGGAGTCTCCATTGTTCCTTTTGCACTCGCCCCGAAACGCGTTTCAACAGCCACACAATTTCCAGGGATATGTATTCTCCCTGTGAGTGCAGGGCTCCCCCCCCAGGGTGACAACCTTTGTGTGTCCCCCCAGCTAGTCCTCCCTTTACCAGTAATGGCACACCTGTCTGTCGGAAATGAACATCGGCTTTGATTGGGGCGATTAATTGGACGTGCTCTGAATGGAAATCCTAATGTTACCCTCTTCCTGAACGGACCCACCTTCAGTTCCAAAAGGACCCTGCGGTGGCGTTGGCTTGAACGCCTTCAGGTCTGCCCCCCTTTTAATGACGGCCATTGTTTCCTCAAAGGTGTTCCAGCGTTGCCGTGGTTATTCCCCATGTCTGGGGGGGGGACAGGCCCCTCCCCGGTGCCTGCAGCCTGATGCAGGTTTAATGGAGTTTGCTGCAGCCTGCCGCTCTTTGTATTAGTAATTTTGCACAGTGGTGCCAGCGAGCGACTGGCTAAATGTAGCATGGAGCTGAAAGACTTTCCGATAAAAGGCTTTTGTGGGGATGTGGTGAGTGAAAAGCAGAGGCGTTAAAATACTGAAGCGTGAACAAACAATATGGAAGGAACAAATGGCAGCTTTACCCAATCGCATCACATATTTACATATCCGCAGACAGGCGCTTGCAAGCCATGCCACTGTTTACCGTTTATCCAGTCCAGATTATGTCAGTAAGCACGTGTAATTCAGTGTACACAGTTATCACAGTCTGAACCAGGTGCTTCGTTTTTAGAATGCTTAATCGCAATGGTGTGGGATGCTTTCCGAAAGCATTTATTTTCTCCAAGCGGTCCAACTTGCCGCCTGCGGTGTCCCCCGCTCCCCACCCCCCCCCCGCTCCCCACATCCCCCCTCAACCTCCCCCACCCCTCGAGTCCTCGGGAGAGATCAGCTGGTGAGTGAGTGACATTGCATCTGTCACGTGTCGCCCCTGTTTGCAGTCTGAGGCTGTGGAAGGAATAAGAATCATCTCTTTCCGGGACGTGGAAGGGAAGGCGCTCTCTGGCCTCGCCGAGCTTCCGGACGCACAGCTCTGATCGATACGCCCTTATGTGGGCCGTGCAATTAATGAAGTCTGACCACCACTGCAACACTTTCTTTTGTTTTATTTCTGTGGGATGGGATGTTTTATTCAGATATAGGTGAAGGTTAAAAAGAGAGATAAGAGAGGCGAGAACAGCAATAAACTGTAGTGCTTGTGCGTGTGATTGTTTGTGTGTGTGTGTGTGTGTGTGTGTGTGTGTGTGTGATTGTGTGTTTATCTGTGTGTTTATGTCTGTATGTGTGTGTGTTTGTCTGTGTGTGCATATGTGTTTGTCTGTGTGTGCATATATGTTTGTGCCTGTGTCGGTGTGCGTGTGTATGTGGTGTGTATGTGTGTGTTTCTGTCTGTGTGTGGTGTGTGTGTCTGTGTATGTATGTGTGTGCATTTGTGTGTGATTGTGTGTTTATCTGTGTGTTTGTGTCTGTGTGTGTTTGTCTGTGTTTGTGTGTGTTTATCTGTGTGTGTGTCTGTGTGTGCGTGTTTCTGTGTGTTTGTCTGTGTGTGCATGTGCGTGCGTGTGTGTGCGTGTTTGTGTCTGCGTGTGCGCGTGAGACGGAGAGAAGCAGACGCAGATAGAGAGAGAAGCAGATGCAGTGAGAGAGAGAGAGAGAGAGGCAGAATAGCAGGCAGGAAGGCACAGAGGGGGAGGGACAGAGGGTGAGGGAGATGGAGAGCGTGTGCGAGCGTGTACATGCGCTCAGTGCTGGCAGCGGCTCCCACTCTGTCAGACGCTCCTCTCTGCGTCCCGGCCTCCTGTCCTCCGCTACCCCGCTCCCACGGCAACATGCCTCCTCGTCCCCAGCAGCTCCCCCGTCAGGAGCCACGAGGCTGAGGGAAGGAGGTGGGAGGGTCTCTCACACACACAAGGACACACAGGCACACACACGCATTCACTCACTCACTCACACACACACACACACATGCAAATGCAGACTTTGAGCTCAGGAAGGCTGGGAGACTGAAGCATGGACCATGTTGTCAGGTTAGTGGATCTTTGCCTGCATCTTGCACAGATCTGACAATGGGGATTTTGTGTGATTGCTGGCAGCAGTTGTTTTATTGATTGTGTTAGTGTATTATCTGTGTGTGTATGTGTGGGTGAGAGAGAGAGTTTGGCCATATAAAGCAGGGGTACTGTGGTTTTTGGGTTCTTCATTACTTTGTTCTCCCCTATTGAGCAAAAACATTCAAGGACATCAGCAAGTGGTTGCCAGATCTACAGCTGGTGCTTCGGTCTGCCGCCCAGGGGTGAGACAGGAGCTGACACACATTGGTCAGCCTCCCCCCGAAGGGTGGGCTTTTCTGTCTGTGTGTCCTCCCGTGCTCCGAGCGCTGCTGTCTTTCAAAAGCGGGGAATATGCGAACAAACAGGTGGGCGGAACTCTGAAGCACGCACCAACTGTAAAATTGCATTGCCGTCAGGCGATGTAGTTGGAAAATATGACCTCCTTCCGTTGGACTCGCTGCCAGCCGGTAATGTGAATGAAACGGAGCACTGAGTTTGTTTTATGTTGTTCTCTGAGGTAATCGACTGTGGATGCACTGAAGTCGCTTTCATTTCGGTAGCGGTCCCGTTCCGATTGTGTCAAATTACATGAGCAGTGAATCCGGGATGTTGTGTTCAGCAAATTAGTGCATTAAAAAGTGGAGTGTATATATATGTGTGTGCGTCCCTGCGCTGCGTAGGTGTGTGTAGTCTTAATACTATTTTCAACCATGTATTTATGTCGCGTTTCATTTTCCGTGTGTGGTGTTTTTATTACCGGGGTCTCTGTTGCAGCGGTAGTTTGTCTTCCAGAGTGCATGCGGGCTGCTGTGTAAATTGAGCTCTCGTCGGCTTGGGTCGAACGATATCTGCTGGCGAATCATTTCTCCCTATCATCATTATCATAGCGTATATAAATAATTATTCATTGCTGACGGATGGAATGCTGCAGAGCTAAGAGCCCTGCCTAACTACACCACTGAGGGTGATGGATATGGCAGTGCCTCGGGGTGTTCGTCACTTAACTGCTCCCAGCAGGCAGCGCGGAGCCATGCGTCTCCGCAAGTGCAGCCCTCTCACATCTTATCGTAGCAGTCTCCCTATACTTTGGGTAACAATGCAGAGCGGGAGCAATGCGGTAATAATTGCGCTTGCGATTCAGCCAGCATGCGAACCGAATAACTGGACGTACATAAACATTCTGTGGCTGTCGCCACTTTAGCCCTTGGAAGAGTAGTTTTTTTTTTTTTTTTTGCAATGCCTTATTCAAAATTCTACGTCAGTGTTCTAGAACTCCTTTGGTTCTTAATTACCAGTAGTGGTTGTTAAATTTGTGACATTTGTGATATTAAAATATACGAGAAAGAACACACTGCGGAGGAGCAGGGATAAGCGGCGCGTGAATTGAATTCGGTACAGATCCTTCCATCAGCGCCCTGAGTGCTATAGGGAACGGTGTCTAACGCGCCATGCAGCCGTACAGCGCTGACTCGCTGTGACTGGTGTTGACAGAACCAGGCGAGGAAGTGCGCTGCGTGAAGCGCACTGGCTCACGTTAGCGGTGCAGACGCACAGCAGGTGCTAACAGGTGTAGAGGCAGACCGGATGCGCCGCAGTCTCCTCCCATTCACACAGGAAAGCGCACCGGGAGAACAGCCAGATGAGCACCGAATGTATTCATCTCTTTTTCACCCCCACTCAATTTGTCTCTCACTCTTCCTCCCTCTTGCCTCTCCCTCCTCTCTCTCTTTCCCACTCTCTATCTCTCACCTCTTTGAAAACTGCGCTTGAAATAATTATCAGTGGAGCAGTTCTGTTTTCTTGCGGGTAGTTTGGGAGAGCCTGCATATTCCGTTTCCTGAACCACAAGCAGTACTCAGAGGCCCTGAGGGTAAAAAAATAAAATCTGTGAAAGAATCAGGAGATAAAAAAATTAGGCCCATGGATTCTGATAAAGAAGACAAAATAATTACAAAGAATTAATTCATTAATTCATACAGCTTACCTCAGTAAAGACCCAAAGGAATAGTAGCAATTTTACAATGACTGAATCTCACATTCTTTAACCAAACACATTGCTGAAGTGTGAATTATTCCTCCCGGCTGGAACTTGTATGACTTGTAAGGCAATTGGCTTTTTCCTAAAGCTGCTCAGGATGTCCCAGCTCGGGGGGGCACTGCAGTCCAGGCCTCCAGCGCATTGCGCTGGTTCAGGAGCGCTGCTCGCACCCGTGCAGCCTCCCGCCGAGGTAAGGGCTCTCCCCGTTCGGCGGCCGCTGCGTCTTGTTGGTTTTCTTGCGACCCGTACCGCTGACCGGATCTCGGGCGTCTGTGGGTCCATCCCGACGGAGTGGCGGGATTCCGCGTGGCGAATGTTGAATTTGGCTGAACTGCGCCCGCGCGTTCCGCTTGACCCTCCCGTTCGGGCGAAACGTCAGCTCGCGGCTTATTGGCCGCGCAGGCGTCCAATCGAAGGGGGCCGACGCGTCGGCGAAGCGGATTGGCCCTCGCTCGGGGCGGTTAATTGCGTGTTCGTTTGTGTGAAGCCGCCATTCTGCTGGGGTAAGGCAGCCTACGGGGCTCGGTTTTTGGAGGGTACTTTCCAAGACCCTGCTTCTCCTGCCACTTGATGAATTGTGTCCTCGCTGTTCCGTCTTTAAATAGACGAGACTGGGCCAGGCCTTCTGCCTCCACCTGCAGGGGACCTGTTTTACCGCCTGCGCGCGCTGCTTTAGTGGTCACAGATGGTTGTATTTGCGGATATGCTGATCCTCGAGCAGGACGTGGCTGGGCAGCTGTGGGCGCTGAGGGTCCTGTAGGACCCGGTCTCGGCGCGGTGTCCTAATTACGCTGTAGAGGGCGCTGCGTGGATGAGTGACCTTGCGCTCGCCCTTGCGGGAGCTGAGCCTGTCGCTCATTATCGGGGTCGCTAGCTGCTGGTTATGATTCCGCGCGGCGGCGGCTGATCGCGGGTCCCTGGCTCCTTTAAGCGCAGCTCACGTATCCAGTTTTTTTTGGGGGGGTGGGGGGGGTGGGGGAGGGGGAGCAGGTATAGCCAGGTGTCACAGCTGCTGTGACGGGGGGGGGACCCGGGACCCGCCATCGATGCTAATGTGGGGGGGGGACGCGCTCCGCATGCTGATGTCGCCGCTCCCGCCGCCCCGGACTGCGGCACGCTCTCAGGAAGACGTAGCAGCGCCGTTTCAGAACGCACCGCCGGCAAACGGCAAGTCGTAAATAAATAAACGAGCGCTGGCTGGCTCTCCTGGCTAAGGGGGAGACCCGTCCGCTGCGTTTCCTCCGGTCTCCAGGAGGAGGCGCCGGTGGGGCTGGGTGTCGTGGGCGGAGGCGTGTTCTACGCCGCGCTCGGCGTGTTGGCCTAAATGGGCGTGTCGCTGGATGGCGGGAGCCGATGGCAGGTCTAAGCAGAGCGGGATTGATGAAGGCGTCGGGCTGTGGCAGCGAGGAGCGCTGCGGAGCTGGGCTAGGAACACGCAGCGCTGCCGTCATCAATCACACCATCGCTCCAGCGCCGTCACACTCCCGCTGGGTCAGCGCGTGTGTGTGAGCAAGTGTGTGACTGCGCGTGTGTGATTGCGTGTGTGTATGTGCAAGTGTGTGACTGCGTGTGTGTGTGTGTGTGTGCGAGTCTGTGCGAGTGTGACTGCGTGTGTGTGTGTGATTGTGACCGGTGATCTGTCTGCTCGTCTGTGTGTGTCTGTGAGTCGGGTGAGTCCTGTGTGTGCCCTGATTGTTGTCGTCAGTCAGTGTGTGTGAGCGTGCCTGCATTTGTTTGTCTGTCTGTGTGTGAGTGTACCTATGTGTATTAGTTTGTCTGTGTGTGTTTGAGTCTGCCTGTGTGTGTATGAGTCCATCTGTGTGTGAGTCCATATGTCTGTGTGAATGTGCCTGTTTGTGTGTGAGTTAGTCTGTCTGTGTGTGAGTTTGTATGTTTATGTGAGTGTGTGCGTGCGAGCATGTTTGTGAATGTGTGCAGATGTGCATTTGTGTGTGTGTTTGTTCTATTTAAAGCATTATTCTTTTACAAAAGAACAGACAGCAGATTCACATTTTTGTAGAGTGTAGGCCAAGTGCTTAGAAAAAATAGTACAGTAGTGAGACAGAAGGAGAGATTCTGGATGGTGATGTGAGAGTTCGAGCCACATGGGGGTTCTTCTGCAGCTGATGGATTTTATGTTGCACTCCCTGGAGAACGCCGGTGATTATGGGCAAGGCTGACGGAATCTTCGCAGACCAAAGTCCACTCGTCATATTGCTGTGGTCTGTCTATCTCCGTTGTCCCCATGGCGCCCGCCTACTTGGCCCGCCCCCTTTCAGAGCCCAGACGCGCCGCGCTCATCCGCAGTATTAGAGCCGTTGCCTCTAATAGACAGAGTGTTTAACTGCCCGTCTGCGTCGGCGTCTTGCCTTTTCCCCGCTTTTAATCTCTGAGAAATGTAATGGAAGTGACGAAGCGTTAGCGCCAGGGGGAGAAGCGGAAGAGCGGGATGGGCTGCGAGAGCCTTAGGTCCGGCCGCTGAGGTGCAGGCTACGGTAATCTACGGTTAATACCGGGGAAAGCCCCTGCGCCCTTTCTGCCGCCTGTCTGCGCCGGCTGCCCCCCCCCCGCGCTCCGCGGCGCAGCGCAGCGCAGCGCTAATCCCAGCTGCAGCTTCCAGAGCAGAAGCCAATTTGCATCCCGCGGCGCGGCGCTCGCTCGCTTCGTTTGAAGTGCCGAGAGAGATCCTAATTAAAATAACAGCAGCTGTCCCGTCCCCTCCCCAGATGTGGCCTTTCCGGAGATGACATTTCCGTACGCCGCTTACGTGACCTCGGGAGAGAGGAGGATGAGGAGGAGGAGGAGGAGGATGGCGGGTTTCTCCGGTGGGCCTGCGGCCTGCTCTGTGCGCGTACGCGGCCCGTGTGCTCTGTGAGAATTCGTCGCCGGTAGTAACTGCTCTGAGAGCGTGCGGAAGACGTATTCACAGCTACGCTCCGCGCCGCGTCTGCTGTGGTCGCCGTCACGCGTAAACGTCACTGTCGCAGGTTTTGAATGGAGGCCGTGTCAGTGGCTCCCGCACCCCACCCAGGGGCTTCAGGAGCGGGGGTGTGCCCATGTACAACCCCCTTCACCCTGAGGTGGATGGCCCCTGTACAGATGGCCAGATGAGGGACGTACCATTAGCCAGTGCTATATGTGGCGCACAGAAAGGGGGGCGCTAAATATGCTAAAGCTAACGAAGGCGGGACACAGGACCCAGGGACTCTGTGGTGCACAGGACGGCCCACAGACAGTGCCGTTCACCCTAACCTTGGCCTGAACCGTTCATGAGAGCGGCCTCTTGGAATTGAGCAGAAAATGCTAACAGCAGCAGAAAGGTCCACGGGGCCATCTTTAAAGCGTGCTGTGGAAAGTTCTTCAGAGGGGGAGCCTCGGGAGCGGGGCCGGACGGTGCCGGATCCTACAGCGGGATTACCGCCCGCGGGGCTGCCGCGTTCTCCGGATACCCCCGTGGGGGGCGTCCGCCGCGAGGCAGGGTCCACGCGCGCCTCTGACTGGACAGTGATGGAGGAGGCTCGTTAGCCTAGCCCGTCCGCCGGGACCTCCGCCGCCCCGCGGCAGCCGTCTGGCGCCGAGAGCCAATGAGGTGCGGCCGTCTAGCGCGGGGAGCCAATGAGGTGCAGCCCGGGCCCGAGGCTGAGCGGGCGGCTAATGGGGATCGCTCCATCATCCGGGCAGGCGGTCCCAGCGCTGCCAGCCTCCCTCCGCCGGACGTCCCAGATTCGCGCTCCTCCGTAGCCCCGCCGCGCTCTGCTAATCGTGATTACTGCTCAGGCGGTCCCGGGCTCCCGGCAGCAGCGGGAGAGAGACACGCCTGTGCGTCTGTGGCTGCGGCTCCTCATTGGTTGAGGCCGTCAGGTGGAAATGTGGCCTTTGTTTTAAGCGCAGAGGAGGCTGTTTTTTTCCCCCTCCTTTCTTTAAGCTCCGTGTTCCTCCTCCTTTTCGGGTTTTTCCATATAATCTGTGCCCCAACCTTCTGCTGTTGCCCCGGATTCCCCCCTCGTCCTTCTCGTGTTCTGGCCCCTCCCTCTCCCTCCCCACCCATCCTTCAAAGTGACTGGCCCCGCCCCTCCTGTTTCGCGGCTGATAATGAGTCATCGATCTTTAGTTCCTTCGAGCCCCTCATGGCTCTGTGAGCCCAGCAGAATGGCTTCTAGTCTAACATGTATTTTTTTATTTTTTATCCATTTTATTTTATTTTATTAATAGCCTTCCTTGAGGGTGGAGCGTGAGCAGACCATTGATCAGGCCGGGGCACAATCAATCCACCAGGACCAGGGGGAATATGAAAGTTTTATCGGTCTTTCAATTTGATACGCGGTGGAAAATGCACTATTAATGACTTCATGGGGAGGTTGGGATCAATTGAATAATTAAGACCTTGGGCATATCTGGCAATGCAAACGCTGCAGTCTTGAGAGAACGACTCACTGGCTCACCGGCATCGTGAACTTCTTGCATGCTTTGCACCAGGACATTACATCACGCTTTAGCGTAGTCATGTTTATTTTACCCAGACGTTTATTAGAGATGCTGTTTCACCTGAAGTACTCATTTTTAGACCATAAATGTTTCTGTTTCTGATGGTAGTCGGCTTTATCGCTGTGCGTTTTCTTCTGCTGTCGGCTGTCGAATAGTCTAACGGCTCTTGAGGTGTGTGCACTTTGATTTGCCCGCGTGGTTCTCTGGTAGATTCAATGTCTGAAAATGAGCATTTTAAAATAAATATGGAGAGAAAAAAAATCACATTTTTTCATTGTGGCATATTACGTATAAATGAAAGTCAGCTAATACTGAAACTCTATCAGCCAGCTAATACCGAAACTCTAAACTGTATTGGTATGACATTTTCCTTGATTGAACTTTTTTGGTCATTTAAAAAAACAAAGAAAAAACCTTGATTTATGTTAATTTTCCATCTTTATGACCCACATCTCTGTGAAAGCCCCGATGGAGCAGTAAAGGCATGAGCTAATAACTGTTAAGAGATGAATAGGAGAATTTCTGCTGTTTTTGTAAATGAAGCGTAAAGCGGGAATTAATGGGGCGTGGTCTTTATCGGGTCGAAACAGGCCCCTCTCTCTCCCTCTCTCTCCCCCCCCCCTCTCCTCTCTCTCTCTCTCTCTCTCTCCCTGTCTCTCCCTCTCCTCTCTCTCTCCTCTCCTCTCCCTCTCTCTCTCTCCCTCTCTCTCTCTCCACCGCGAACGGTCTGCTCTGTGGGGAGGGGGGAAATGTGTCCTCGCGTTTCATTTGTGGGAATTTATGTCGCTCTTAAGGGGTTTTAATTACTTTTATCACGTGGCGGCGGCATTTAAGGCTTCCCTGCAGTAAAAATAAATTGAAAATAAACACGGGGACAGCGAGCTTCTTGCAAAGGTTGCCCCCCCCCCCCTCCCCTCACCGCTTTCATGGCCAGACAGCTGGAGTTTTAATCAAAATGGGGCTGACATGCAGGGCCGTCCGTAAAGCACCCTCAGAAAGAGGCGGGCCGCGTATATTTCATCCCCGGCTTCATTGCTCCTTCACCGGTGGTGATGTAGAAAACATCCACAGGCCCACAGAGATCGATAAATAAGTAAAAACAAAGTTGCAGGTTTGGCGGGTGATGCTCAGGAGCCTGTGGATCGGTCCTTGATTGACTCGGGCGTGTCTGATGGGGCCCCAGGGGGGCTTGATTGAATTTGCGTCTTTTCTGGCTGTCCGCGAAGCCAACCTGGGAGGAGGGACTACTTCATACATGTGTGGATCAAAACACAGCATCAAGGGTGATTTGACAGCTTCCTTCGCTTCTGGTGTATCCTAATGAGCTTTGCGCTTTGGAAGTGCATTATAATGAGTGCTAACCCGGCGAACTCCGCTGAGAGGCCTGAGATCTTCAGTAGAGCCCTGGCGTTCTCCTGAGGAGCCTTCGAAGGGCCGCTCGTACAGCGCGCGAGCGTAGCGCTGCTTTGAAAGTCCCCGCGTGGTCTGGGAACCGCAGGGGAGCGCACGCGGAGAACCGCGCACGGGGAACCGCGAGCCTCTCCAGCAGCGGCAGCCACAGGGGAGGGGGAGGGCGAGGGGGAGGATAAGGGGAAGATAAGGAGGAACACAAAGTGGCTTTGTCAGGCCTGGCTGCTTTCACACAGCGGGGATTATGGGAAATGTCAGCCAGCGAGACCCCTGCTTGGGCAGGCCCAGACACGGGGAGGGCGAGCCAATCGGCAGCCGCGCGCGCAAAGGTCACCGCGGCTACGCTAATAAGCGCCGGCGCTGCAGACAGAGAAACGCCCAGCTGTGATCTATTTATGCGCTCTAGCCGAGCTGGGCGGCTGCAGCCGGACTGGACTGCCAGGGCCTCTGGTAACCAGGCCACCATACACAGGTCTCGGTGACTTTGAGGGGATCCTGTGCCACACGGCCCGTGTTCTCATCCGGCAGAAGGATGCCGGTTCGTTGGAGCGCAGCCGCGCTCCTTGTTGCGTTCCAGAACGTTCCCGGTGTTTTTTTTCCGGAATGTTACTGACAGCATGTTGAACTCTGAGTACAATGTGCACGGCTCTCTCGTTTTGAGGCCAAAAAGCTTTGCAAAAGCATTCGCTCTGAGTGCCTTTCCAAGTATTATTTTCATGCAAGTAGTGGAAGTAAGCCGCTGTCCTCCGATTGCCTCGGGGCCCACTCAGAACATCCAGCCCTGAACAATAAGATTTAAAAGCATTTCCCCCCCCCACAGTCTTTTCAATGATTGACGTCAACCTGATTTCCATGGAGATACATTTTAAGTTTGAGAATTCTTAATCCCCTTTTGGAGCAACAGTTGATACGCCGCTCAGCACAAAGATGCATGATACATCATCTATCCCCCAGACTGTTGTACATAAATAAATATACTTTACATACCTATATACACTAAACATAAATACGTCGGTCAGTTTTGCATTGTTTGTACAGCCATCCACTACACGTTATATAAATCGTTATGTGCATCAGACTGCGACTGTGTGTGCAGTGGCCATAGTGAGCTTGGTCAGTGAGGGTATATACGCTGTGCTCTTGCTGTGTCGATCAGAATAATGGCTTCATGAATAAATGCCTGCCTTCTCTTTTGTACCTGGGACAGCAGAGAATCCGCTCCGGTTGTGACCATTTGAAGTCACATGGGGAATGTGGGTGTTGTGGTCCAGGTGCATTGTGGGTATTTTGTAGTGGTGTTTTTGATACATAGGCATTTTGAGTTCTTGGTTGATTGGTGGGAACTAGAACTGGAATCAGTGTATGAAGGAAAAGCTCAGGAAGCTTTCAATGAATGCTGTTGAGGCCTAAAATATCTTTCTGTCGAATTGAAATGAATTGGATTTCCTTAACAAGCACATTTGTATGTTAACCTTTGAGTGTCAATCATTAAAATGTATGCTTTCTCTGTTTCTAAGGCTTATATTTCACATTCGTTATATTTCAAATGATGTATTGCCGGTCCAACACAGTGAAATGGTGCCTTTTTTGAAAGAATTATCAAGGCCATGTCTGTGTGTGTCATTGTAGCTGTAGTTTTACATTTTTACTACCTACTCAACTGGTGTACAAATTAAAGTGAATTGTATGTTAAAAGGAAACTGAAGCATCATTTCCATCTGGATGCAGGAGGTAATGTTTTCATGGAAAAAGACTTGAGAAAGAGGCTGGAGGTATTTACGGTTTCTGTTCTCTGTGTGCGTGTGTGTGTGTGTGTGTGTGTGTGCATGTGTGTGTGTGTGTGTGTGTTCGTGTGCATGTGTGTGTGTGTGTGTGTGTTCGTGTGTGTTCGTGTGTATTCGTGTGTATTTGTGTGTGTGTGTGTGTGTGTGTGTGTGTTTGTGTGTGTTCGTGTGTGTGTGTGTGTCAGAGCGGATCAGGCAGAGGTATGGGGACCTTCCGGGAGAGCTGCTGCTGGTGGAGCTGGAGAAGGACCGGCAGGGCCTGGGGCTCAGCCTGGCGGGAAACCGCGACCGCTCCTGCATCAGCATCTTCGTGGTGGGCATTACCGCCAACGGGCCGGCGGGCAGGGACGGCCGCATCCGCATCGGGGATGAGCTCCTGGAGGTGAGAGAATGCACAGGTGCATGCATGCACACACACACACACACACACGTACCTACACACACATACGCGCGCGCACACACACACACACCTACACACACACACACACACACACACCTACCTACACACACAGGCGCGCACACACACACACACATATCTACACACACCTACCTACACACACAGGCGCACACACACACACACGTACCTACACACACACACACACACACACACACCTACCTACACACACAGGCGCACACATACATATGCTTACACACTCAAACGCGTGCACACGCACATGCACACACATACACATACACAAAGAGACACACGCAAACACACACCACTCTCACACACTCTCACTCTCTCAATCTCAAACACACAAACACACACATGCACGCAGAGACAGACACCACAAACAAAAAAGACTTTCAATTTGAACCCAATGAGAAGACTTTATACACAGCTTCTTTTGGTAAAATTTATGCACACATTGAACGTACTGTATGTGAACTATATATGTATATATGTGTGTGTGTGTGTGTGTATATAATATATAGTTGCATGTTTGTGAGCACAGTGCATGCAAACTGTACAGCACATACAATGCATGCACATCCATGACACACATCACAGTGTAACAGGAGCAGCTACACACACGGAGACAGGTTGGCATTACATGCGAGCGATGTTCCCTCAGAACCAGCGCCGCTGCCTCAGGCATTCTTTTGTCAGAGGACAGCTCCAGTGATTGGCTGAAGGCCCTCTGTCCAGGCACCTTTCACTCTCAGTAATAGTATTTTCCTGTTGAGCCCAGAATTCACCCTGCGGGAAAATGAAGCCTTTCCATCACTGTCACTGTGATGGCGCGTCTCTTTCCCAGAGAACAGGGGGAGCCAGGCTGATTTAAACCACCCTGTCACCGCCAGATTAATGGCAAGAGGATCTGTCACCGTGGCAAGTGGAAAAATACCACTTTTCTTTGTGTCTTCCAGAACGGGCCACTCGGGTTAGGCTAATCAGACAGAAATCCTCCTCGAATCGTCTGGGTTTGGAATTAGATGAATTTGTTTGTGCTGTGTTTGTACGCAGGGCTTTAGTTACGTTTCTGCTGGAGTACTGCTGCAGACCCTGCATATTCGCGGGCTTGTGACATGAATGCCAATTCCTGAAAAACTGAACACATCGCGCATATTTCTGGGCTTCTTACTGACAGCCAAGGTTATGTTGCGCTAAATATTTAGCTTTTTTTTTTTTTTTTTTTCTTTCGGAGTAATCCCTTCCAAGATATTAGGAAGCTATTTTCATTTGAGGATTGGTAAAGAGTTCATCAATCACTGCCTGCATGTCGCTCTCTCTCCTCTCTCTCTCCTCTCTCTCTCGCTCTCTCTCTCTCTCTCTCTCTCTCTCGCTGTCTCTCTCTCTCTCTCCTCTCTCTTGCTCTCTCTCTCACACTCTCCTCTCTCTCTCTCACTCTCTCTCTCTCTCTCTCTCTCTCTCTCTCTCTCTCTCTCTCTCTCTCTCTCTCTTCTCCTCTACTCTCCTCCCCTCTCTCTCTCTCTTCTCTCCCTCTCCTCTCTCTCTCCTCTCTCTCCTCTCTTGCTCTTCTCTCTCTCTCTCTCTTGCTCTCTCTC
Organism: Anguilla rostrata; assembly: GCF_018555375.3. Taxonomy (NCBI): domain Eukaryota; kingdom Metazoa; phylum Chordata; class Actinopteri; order Anguilliformes; family Anguillidae; genus Anguilla; species Anguilla rostrata. The sequence goes on along the minus strand of NC_057936.1, from coordinate 21,244,995 downwards.
TCGCTCTCTGTCTCTCTCCATTTCCTTAATTCCTTCTCTGTAATGCTGTTATCCATCACCTTTGTGAAAGCGCACACAGGGATCCCTGGTGGCGCAGTAATAGTTAAGCCACTCGCTGCTAGCGCAGGCTTAGCCCGTTATTCCGCCTGTGACCCGGGGGCTCCTGGGTAGTGGCTTTCAGCAGCAGGGCTTAGCTTCAGTCAGCCAGCGTCCCCTGGGGCTCCCCTGCTTAAGGATCCCCTCGCTGCCCGCCTTCAGACTCCCGACCGTCTCCAGACAGCGAGAGACGTGTCCGTGTCCCAGTCGGCACGAGCTAGCCGCGCACGGCGCCCTGCGACTAACGGAGTGGAAGATGGTCGGGTGTGGGAGGAGCGCACGTACCTGGGCGTGGGCGGGTGCACGCGTGGGTACCTGTGCGCATGACGAGCAGTGGTCAGAGCGTGTAGTAGAATTTGTGATATGAGAAGCTACTTGGAGATGCGTTCATTTAGGAACGCACCTGCACAGTGCACGTATTTTACCTGCTGCTCGCAAACACACACACATACACACAACACATGTACACAACACACACACACACACACCTCTCCCTGCTGTGTTGTATATATTACAGCATTCGCAAATGTAGGTTGCCATCCCTGTTTTTCCTCAGAATATAAATGAAAAAAACGTGCTGTTTTAACACCAGGATGAGTGTCTCAAAAAATGCATAATCTTATGACAGCGTAGCCATTTGATCTTGGCTGTGTGTTAATAAGGTGCATAGCCAGTTTTGTAGCCTTTTGTAGTTTTTATCCCTGGTAGCCATAGATACCCTAGGCTGCCGACCAGAGTTCTAATTCTAATTCTAATGTGTTTTTCCTTCTCGGCCAAGATCAACAACCAGGTCCTGTACGGTAGAAGCCACCAGAATGCGTCTGCCATCATAAAGAGCGCCCCCGCCAAGGTCAAACTTGTTCTGGTCAGGTAAGAAGAACGCCCGCCATTCTGGCTCAGCCGCCAGACAGACAGCCTGCTGTCGCTGTAGGTCACATTCTCACATTCTAATCATTTCTACAGTCAAAACAGGGCTACTTCCTGTTTACGCCGCGGCAGAGCACCCGCAGAATCAATTCACAGGGCGGCGAGACTCGCTCGGTCCTTTCCCGTTCGCACACATCACGGTAATGTTTCGCCTTTCCGTCACACCCGCTGATAACCGGGAGCCTTGCTGCCTGAATTGGCAGCAGATTGGTCAGATTCATCTCAGCAATGACGCCCCAGCCAACGCGAAAGGTTCTCACGGCGTTACTGGAGTGTTTTTTTTGCGAATACTATGACGTTACCGCTACATGACGGCAATATTGTGAGAACGTTTTGTGTTTGCTCGGGTAGGTTCTGCACGTTAATTGCGAAGGTCGTAGCTGTGATAATAAAGTTCTTTACGCTTCGACGAAACGTAGTCCATCTCCGAAACGCGTTAGCCTTCTTATGGGTCAATAAATATTTGAACATGGTGGTGCCGTCTGGACCTTTCTTTTGCTACAGTGATAATTGAGTGTTTGGCTCATTATGAAAATGAATGCTCACTGCACACATCATTGCAATGAACCAGTGGAGTCTGGGCCATCTCGTGGATATACACATATATACATATATAACTGTCGAAACGTACCGTAACACTGCCTCCTGATTTTTTGACAAACCATACCTGCAAAAAATGCGTACTTGTTCTTCTTGCTTAATCTCGGAAGACAGGACAAATAGAGGCAACTCTAAGATGCCTGTGTGAAGTTAGATATGGCCTTTTCCTCAGGTAGTGTGGACTTTGCCGCCCCTGGGGAGGCAGTGAATTGGGACGGAGCCAGAGGGCATGTCTGTTGCTCGTGCATCACGGCGGGCATGTCTGAAACGGCGGAAGGACGAGCACACTGAGAGTAGCGCCTTCCCCTCAGTCCGTTCTGCACTGTACCGATACAGAGGGGAAGGAAAAAGTCCTGGTATTTTCCTGATATTTTTTATCGGCAATCTTCAGCGCTGTATAAATAGTGTGAAACTGTTTAGAGAGGGAGGTTATATAAACTCTAGTTTGAGGGTTCTCGTGCCCTCCGTGTTGCCATCTGAGACAAAGAGCGCGCTACGCGTGTGTCGAATACAAGCGCTTCACCTCACAGCTCTGCTAGCCTCCCGTCTTCCAGGGGAAGTCAAACGAACGAGCTGTGAAGTAATGACCTCCGTGGCTCCGTCCCAAGATGCTTTTTTCCCCCCTACCTGTTCCTCTTCTTCTTCTCCCGTTTTTTTTTTCAAACCGAGCGACCGAGGGCGACCCGTCGTCCCGGGCCTTTTTTTGCGTCTCGTCGCGCAGCGTTCCGATATCTGTCCGCGCGTTCGGCGCGGAACAAGCCCCCGCCAAACCCCGCTCCCTCCCGCCGTCCGCGGGCGTCTCCGGGGAGAGCGACCCCGCCTTCTCCGCGCCCGCTCGCTTTCCTCAGGTGCTCTCCCCGTCGGCTGTAATCGAACGCGGCGACGCCGACGGCTTCCTCCGGGCGGGAGAAGGCAGGCGCGCGGGACGCGCTGCCGGGTAGAGAGCGGGTCGGTGCCGGTCCCTTACCCCGGCCTCTGTTTAGCGACCGCGACGCGGAAGCGATGGCTGTGGCGTCGAGGAGGAGAGAACCCGTGGCGGAGATCCAAACGGGGATGAACGATTCTTTCGCTGTCATACGCGGGGGGGGGAGCTGCGATGCTAACGCGGCGGGAGGCTGCTCTGCCAGGCTCAGATCAATGGACACGCACGCCAGAGCGATGCTAACGATCGCCCGCTATTTTCTCAGGTGATGTTTATTTCCGTCTTTATTAATATTTATTAGGCCGTCTTCGGCATTTTATTTTTCTGGAAATTGACGACCCGTCCCCGCCGCACCTTCTGCCAGGAATCGATGCCTAATCTGGAGAGGAAAGAGAGAGCGCCGGTCTTTTTCTTTTTTGTTTTTTTAAAAAAAGCGACTTGTCAAAAAGCCAGCGTTTGAGACCGGCGGTGTTTGTGTCACAGCCGTGTGCTGTATTTTGTTTTCAAGAACACTTTTTTAAGAAGTAGAACCCCCCCCCCCCCCCCACCTCCCTCCTGTAACTTACAAAAGGTCATCTGCCAGAGGAAGATTGAATGTTGGAAGGTGGCGAAGAGATTCTGTCATATCACTATGGCAACATCAGTGTGAGGCAGTCAGTGTGAACTGATAACCCAAACAGGAGTCACAAAGTGCCCCTTATTTCCGACCGATGGAGCGTCAGATGTCGCCGCTCCTGCGTGTGTGCGGCTTAGCGCGGCGGCGTTTCTGTTCGCACGTCGCCGTTCGGCATCGGGGCGACCTTGTAGACGACGGCGGGCTCCTTCCTCCTCATCCTCCTCCTCCTCTTATTTGCGCGGGGAGGGAGCGGAGCGAGCAGCGACGGATTGATACATCCGTAAATTCTCCCGGCCCTCCTCCAGTGCCCTCCACCCTGACAAAAAACACATTAACTGTAATTGGAGAGGGGTCAGTCACTGGCCAGGGACGATAAAGGGAGACGGGGAGAGAGAGAGGTAGGGAGAGAGAGAGGTGGGGAGAGAGGGAGAGAGGGAGGGAGGGAGGGAGGGAGAGGGAGGTGGAGACAGAGAGAGGGAAAGAGAGAGAGCCAATGATGAAGCCAGTATGAGCTGGAGACGGCGCCCGCCGTGTGACTCGGTGACCACCGCACGCGCTCCCTGGGGAAAACGCCCTCAGACGCCTCAGCCCGGCGTGGCTCCCCCACGCTCCGTCCCTCCGCCCACGGGAGCGCCGAGCATTCTGGGATGTCCGCGCTCCGCCCTTAAACGGACAGACCCGGTGGACGAGGGGGCGCTTTCCCTGGGGGGGACCCCGACACTGAGGGAGAAGAGGAGGCGATGCCGCTGTTCGGCTTGTGTTGCGCTGGGTGACGACTCCTTACCGCTCAACACGTGTCCGTGTGCCTGTGTCTCCATCTTTCAGTTCCTGGGCTTTTCCTGCGTTTCAGGCCCGTTCCACCGAAGCCGGTGCCGTTTGCATGCGTGACCGTGCGTGACCATGCGTGACCATGCGTGACCGTGAGGTGACCGTGCGTGACCGTGCGTGACCGTGCGCGACCGTGCGGATTCTGTGTGTGACCGTGCGTGACCGTGCGCGACCGTGCGGGTTCTGTGTGTGACCGTGCGTGTTCTGTGCGTGACCGTGCGTGACCGTGCGTGACCATGCGCGACCGTGCGGGTTCTGTGTGTGACCGTGCGTGACCGTGCGCGACCGTGCGGGTTCTGTGTGTGACCGTGCGTGTTCTGTGCGTGACCGTGCGTGACCATGCGTGACCGTGCGGGTTCTGTGTGTGACCGTGCGTGACCGTGCGGGTTCTGTGTGTGACCGTGCGTGACCATGCGTGACCGTGCGGGTTCTGTGCGTGACCGTGCGTGACCGTGCGCGACCGTGCGGGTTCTGTGTGTGACCGTGCGTGAGGCGGACCGTGCGGCGTGGGTTTGTGGGACCATGCGTGACCGTGCGGTTTGTTGTGACTGCGTGACGTGCGCGACCGTGCGCGCCGTGCGGTCTGGTGACCGTGCGTGTTCTGTGTTTGACGTGCGTGCCTGCGTGACGTGCGGGTGTGTTGCTCGTGTGGTACTGGCGGTCGAAAGGGAAACAGGCTCCAGTGCTGTCGGTTTCTTACCCGCATGCATAGCTGTAGAACCTGTGACTGTCATAGTAGAGTCGTGCATATTGGCTCATTTAAAAAAGGTCTTTAAAAGTAAATGTTGCGTAATACTGTGTGTGTGTGTGTGTGTGTGTGTGTTTGTGCCTGTGCATTTGTGTGTGTGTGCATGTGTGCGTATGCGTGTGTGCACACGTGCTTGTGAAATCTAGAAACATTAAAGTTGTAGGCTGAGGCCTTGCATGTGTTGCTGGTAGATAAGCAGTTCGGGTCTTTAAACGTGTTTGCTACGGTGTTCCTGCGTCTCTGCCGGTCCGTGCGCTGGCACTCGGGCTTTGTGATATGTGACGCTTTGGTAAACCCCAATCCCCCCTGCCTCCAGGCGGCGTTTATTGCTTTGCCGAAATGTTGGTTTGTTTGTTGTCCTGTTACAGCACACAGACGAGAACCCTGCCTGCGTTGTCGCCGAACATCTGTCGCGATGGCGAGATGGCGGGCAGGGCGCGGGCGGAGCAGATGGAGGCGCGGGGGCTGCCCCGCCCCGCTCAGGGCCACCGGGGCATTCCCGCGTAGTTCGGGGCGGGGGAGGGGGTGGGGTGGGGAGGTGGGGGTGGGGGTGGGGGTGGGGGTGGGGGTGGGGGTGGAGGACACTCGCGTGAGAGCGGGGAGGTGGAGGGAAGAGAGAGAGCCTATGGGAGGTTTAGGCAGAAGCAGGAGAGCGGGCGGCACAATGCGCCGTTGTGTTTTCGCCGGCGATGGAGAATCCCGGTGAGCTACAGGCCTGCGCCGACAGCGCCTCCCGCTGCTGGAGCTCAGCACTGCTGCTGCTGTCGGTTCCAGCCCGCTCTCCTGGGAGGGCGGGTCCGACAGGGTCCGCAGGAGGCGTGGCCTGTCATCGGGAATCTTCGGCTTCCCGTCTCACAGTGTACCGTTTCCATCGGGCTCGCTCGCACAGGAAGCCTTCGCCGCTAACCCAGCGCCCTAGCAAATAACCCTTTTATTTACCCAGCGCTACGTTTTCCATTCTCCATGTTCTCTTCTCTTCCCAAGGAACGAAGACGCTGTCAATCAGATGGCCGTGCCGCCCTTCCCCGCCCCCCCGCCGCCGATCTCGTCCAATGAGGTACGTTCGCGGAGCGCGGCGCTCCCCTCTTCAGCGGCGGCGTTCGGGCTGCTCGGGTTCACGACCGTGACCGTGACCGTGACCGCGACCCTCCAGCCCAGGTGCGCGGGGGGAACAGTCGCGTTTCGCACGCGTAATCGAGCAGCGGGAGGGCGGCGGGATGAGACCGCACGCTCTCTGCTCTCGCTGAAGTCTCCGGCATTTCCGTGGAAGTCTCGTCTGACGGCGCACGTCTCCGCAGATATTTTTTTAATGAGCAGAGGGGCCAAAACAAACGGGTTTTATTAAAGTTTAATACCCGCCCCTGCGTACCGCCGGCGAAGCGTGCAGACACCCGCAGGTTAATGGAGTCTGCGCTCCGTAGTGCCAGGTTATTTAAGCTTAATGCGGAGGTAATGGCCCTTGGGCTCTGAACTCCGGTTCGGCGCTGTTCTTGTTTAAGTGAGTGCCCGCTCATACTTAATTAGCAACGGCGGTAATAAAGCTTTGAAATGAGTGTTGCTAATTGTGCTATGATTATGTTGCAGTCCCTCCACAATGCTGCGGCGGTCCTGCCGCCCGCGGACAAGCCCCAGCCCCCCGAGTCTCTGCCCCTCAGCAGGGCTCTCCCAGAATCCTCTCTGGCCAAGGTGAGGACTCTCGGTGGCCGCGCCTTTCCTGCGCTCGTTGGACCCTCTTTGTGGCGACCGTTGCCGTGGCGCCGAGCGGGAGTCCTGACCCCCCTCTCTCTCCTCCCTCGTTCGTCCGCAGGAGCAGGTCGGCGCGGCGTCTGGCGAGAGCGTGGAACCCCCTCCCCTGGAGTCCGCCCTGAAGAGCCTCAGCGACGGCGAGTCCGTCTCCAAGGTGAGCTCGCAGACGCCTTCGCCGCGCGGTTCTCTCCGTCTCTTACGCTCGCGGCGTCACGCGTGTCTCTTACGCTCGCAGTGTCACGCGTGTCTCTTACGCTCGCAGTGTCACGCTCGTCTCTTACGCTCGCGGTGTCACGCGTGTCTCTTACGCTCGTCTCTTACGCTCGCGGTGTCACGCGTGTCTCTTACGCTCGCGGCGTCACGCGTGTCTCTTACGCTCGCGGCGTCGCGCGTGTCTCTTACGCTCGCGGCGTCGCGCGTGTCTCTTACGCTCGCGGCGTCACGCGTGTCTCTTACGCTCGCGGCGTCACGCGCGTCTCTTACGCTCGCGGTGTCACGCGTCTCTCTGCTCTGTTTGCAGAAGCTCAAGTCCTCGGAGAAGAGCGTGGAGTCGGACAGCGAGCTGGCGGCGAAGCCTGCACTGGAGCAGGTGAGCTGGCTACGAGCAGGGAGGGCTGTATCTATCAGGATATATCATAAAGCACGGTGTTCGGTTGCTGTGTGAGGCTCTGATGCTCTGGGAGCAGATGAACACAGCAAGGTGTGAGGATATATGAGAGAGTGCTGTGTTCAGTAGCTGTGTGAGGCTCTGGGAGCAGATGTATGAGAGAGTGCTGTGTTCAGTAGCTGTGTGAGGCTCTGGGAGCAGATATATGAGAGAGTGTGGTGTTCAGTAGCTGTGTGAGGCTGTAGGAACAGATATATGAGAGAGTGCTGTGTTCAGTAGCTGTGTGAGGCTCTGGGAGCAGATATATGAGAGAGTGTGGTGTTCAGTAGCTGTGTGAGGCTGTAGGAACAGATATATGAGAGAGCACGGTGTTCAGTAGCTGTGTGAGGCTCTGGGAGCATATATGAGAGAGCGTGGTGTTCAGTAGCTGTGTGAGGCTGTAGGAACAGATATATGAGAGAGCATGGTGTTCAGTAGCTGTGTGAGGCTCTGGGAGCAGATATATGAAAGTGCGGTGTTCAGTAGCTGTGTGAGGCTCTGGGAGCACATCAGTGGGGAGGCGCACAGTCAGGATACAGCAGACGGTGATGTACAGTGACTGTACGCGGGCTTGTGTGGGGTACAGCAGCTTTCAGAGATAGCATACGACACAGAGGCTGTGTTCTGAGAGGGTCATATTGCCAGAGATACTATTGTTGTTTTCACAGAGCCTGTGATAAGCTAGTGTGGGATGAGTTTCAGGGGTGGAAATGGGTCATGTCATTTCTATGGTTACAGTTTCTCCAAGGAAATTGTTCTGTGATTATAAGATAATGGCCATGCGTTACAAAAAACTGAAGCATGTTGTTTGTAATAAATATTTGTTGGTGCGAATTTGTTGAGCGTGATTAAATATTAACATACCTCTGTCTCGTAGTGTGTATGAACGTTTCGTAATATTTGCTTTATTAGAGCGTCGTCTTTTCGAAGGCTTCTAAGACCTCCAGCAAGCTACCCTCGGGCGTTTTGGACAGGGCTGTGTCTCTCCCGGCACCCCCTCCCCCCTCCTGCACCAGCCCCGACTTCCAGTACTGCAGTCGAGGTACAGCAACACGAAGCGCTGTGCGCTAGGCATTGCAGCTCTGTAAAACTAAACCTGCAAGCTCTTACATGAAGCCAAGTGTACAAATCTTTCTACGTTATGTTACCTGTGTGTGTCCATTTTAATTCCTAATGTCTAATTCTAATTAGTATTTAAATACTGATGTGTGCTTGTCTTGGTGCTTCTCTCTGTTTGCCTTGCAATGATATGAATTCTCTGGGAAAGTTGGAATAAAAAATGCAGTCCTTCGCAGTGCAGAATAGAGCAGAATGCCCTGGGAAACATCAGGGGGTTGCATCGTACCAGTACGGCAGAGCGTAGCCCAGCACAGAACGGCTCGGGGCAGCACGGCACAGTCACAGAACTGTCTGGCATGCGAGTCAAGTCAACTTTATTTATAAAGCACATTTAAAAGCAACCGACGTTGACCGCAGTACTGTATAATTAGGGCGGGGCAGTCTACTCCAAGCAGGAGCAGGACTCATCTCTCAAGACTTCGAAATGGCAGGGCTCCAGTGTCGTTTTCCAGCTGTAACCTTTCGTCTGTTTTTTTGGCTTTGCGTTCTTCGGTGATTGGAAAGGCAGAGTCGCAGTCGCTTTAAGGTTTATAACTGTAAAGCCGGTCGTAAAATACGCCAATTTAGCCCTGATTTAACTTCGGTAATTTCCCTCCAGAGTTTGCCAGGGCCGGTGTAGCTTAGCGTACGCTCTCTGAAATCAGACTTCAGCTTAATGCCGTAAGTGCTGCTGCCTCACAAGTCCTCAGGAGACAGTGTGTGTGACTGTAATTGCCTCGGTGTGCTGCTTCTGAGCTGCTCACAGGTGTCACACTGTTTTCAGCTTCTCTCTGACTCTTCGCTAAGTTTTATAAGTTTTATGTTGCCGAGGGAGGAGGGTGTGCAGCCAAAATCCAGTGTTTGTTTGTTTATTTATTTCATGTTTTATTTTTTGAAGATGTTGCAAGGTATGCTTTACCAGCAGTGAGAGTGAGGGCTGGAGCTCAGGGGGGCTTTGGTTGCTCTTTTATGTTTTTGACATTCATCAGTGGTTGTTTTCTCCTGCTGGGTAAGTTCAGTTTTGTGGGAACATAATTGAACAGAGACTGAAGGGCAGTACAGTATGAAAAGGTCCCTGGGGAGTCTTGGGTTGGGGGCCCCACTACCCGAACCCCCATTTTGAATTCATGTAGTGAGTGACTCGGTTTTGTCATTATGGACGTTGTGTGCGTTCTTGTTTATATCTGGATTATTTACTGAATTCATTTTGGTTAAGTACCTTGCACAAGGGTACGATGGCAGTGCTCTACCTGGGAATCGACCCTTCAGCCTTGGAGTTACAAGCCCATTTTCCTAGCCATTATGCTACACTGCCACAGTTTAGCTACATTTCGACTACATTTTAATTCCTCACTATTATTGTCATATTACTGTAAAAAAAAAACAGTGCGACTGTCAGTGATTCAGTCCCTGCTCTTGCGGACAGAGAGGCTAACGCTACCTTTCTCCCTCTCGCCCCCCCTCGCCGTAGACCCCGCCACGTGCCCCATCGTCCCGGGGCAGGAGACGGTCATCGAGATCTCCAAGGGGCGCTCCGGCCTGGGGCTCAGCATCGTGGGGGGCAAAGACACGCAGCTGGTGAGCCCCGCCTCCTCCCTCTCCGCTCTGCACGCGTGCAGCGTGTGCGCTAGCGTGTTAGCGTCACGGCGTGAATGCTCCACAGGCTGTTCCTTTGCCAGGGCCCAGCCTCCTTCAGTATTACTTTTCAACTCACTATTTAAACTGAACAAATAGGAAGGAATTCATGCACTCTGTTCACGTAACAAATTATACTCCTGACCCAAGCAAGTGTCTCCCTTCTGTTGGCGACGCGTTCTATTTTTATTGAAATGGCGATCGTTTATGTGCTCGTGTCTGCTCTCAGAGCTAATGGCTCTTCGGTTAGCTTCAGGACCCGAAATGGAAGGCGGTGCCGCGAAGAAGCCGGCGAATTGAAGCGGGGATCCATTAGCGCGCTGCTAAATATTTGTGAAAATTGCAGTCATTATCATGTCATTAGCTGATCACATGACCGGTGAGTCTGTAACTAAGCGCCAGAAACTGGTCTTCTTTCACTCTTCTGTTTTGCATAATCACTGGTGCTTGCGTAACGACGGTCTGCCTTTGAAATAGTTTTGATGTGGAAAGGCACCTGACCTGAAATGCTGATCGCAGGGAGGGTGCCGGCATGCTGGATCTTTCAACAGTTCGCAATAAGCGTAAGAGAGAGGAGGAATTTTATACAGCAAACCCACCTTGAGGGTCAGAGAACCAGTCAGAAGGGCAGGTCCTTATAAAACGCGTGATGGTGAGAGAAGATCTGGACGTTTCACTGGAGCACACAGTGGGGGTGAAGACTGAATAGCGCCACACGGCTGCAGTAAAAACATTTTGGTACAACTAAAGAATTTTGGGAGCCATCCGCATTTTCCTTACCACCCTGAAGACATTCACTGCCAAAAGATCAACATCTCACCTGGCCATCGGGATGCAGAATGGGCTATTTCCTGTCCCCGAACGTCCCTAATCACTCAGATAAGCAGTGGCAAAGCTCCCAGAGCCATGGGTCCCCGGACTGTCCGTCACTTTGCAGCCACTGACGTGCTGAGCGTGCCAAAGACAGGCTCTTCCCCCCAGTACAGTCCTGCCCTGCTGCTGTACCGGCGCGGACAAGCTAGGCTAAATCTCTCACGTGTGATTGTGACTTTGTGAGCGCTGTACTGTGTGAACACCGGCGTGTCGAAATGAACCATAAAAATATCCGGTAGAGCTGTGCATCACGGTTAGCTGGCTGCAAATTGCACTCAGTCCTGCGGTTGTTTACTTGATATTTTCCACTCCGGTTCAGCCAGGTTCTCCTACGGAGAGTAGGATCTATCACAGAAGGACACAGTGAGACTAACATTAATAGAGGGGAGGATCTATAACAGAAGGACACAGTCAGACTAACATTAATAGAGAGTAGGATCTATAACAGAAGGACACAGTCAGACTAACATTAATAGAGGGGAGGATCTATAACAGAGAGACACAGTCAGACTAACATTAATAGAGGGGAGGATCTATAACAGAGAGACACAGTCAGACTAACATTGATAGAGGGGAGGATCTATAACAGAGAGACACAGTCAGACTAACATTGATAGAGGGGAGGATCTATAACAGAGAGACACAGTCAGACTAACATTAATAGAGGGGAGGATCTATAACAGAGACACAGTCAGACTAATATTAATAGAGGGGAGGATCTATAACAGAGACACAGTCAGACTAACATTAATAGAGGGGTGGATCTATAACAGAGAGACACAGTCAGACTAACATTGATAGAGGGGAGGATCTATAACAGAAGGACACAGTGAGACTAACATTGATAAAGGGGTGGATCTATAACAGAGAGACACAGTCAGACTAACATTGATAGAGGGGAGGATCTATAACAGAAGGACACAGTGAGACTAACATTGATAAAGGGGTGGATCTATAACAGCAGTACATACATAGTTATTGCTGCACTAATAGAGGACGATCTGTAACAGAGGGCAGTCAGAGTAACATTACTGGAGAGGTAGATCTATAAAAGTAGTACACAGTTAGAGCTGCAGTAATAGAGGACAGTCTGTAACAGAGGGCAGTCAGAGTAACATTACTGGAGAGGTAGATCTATAAAAGTAGTACACAGTTAGAGCTGCAGTAATAGAGGACAGTCTGTAACAGAGGGCAGTCAGAGTAACATTACTGGAGAGGTAGATCTATAAAAGTAGTACACAGTTAGAGCTGCAGTAATAGAGGACAGTCTGTAACAGAGGGCAGTCAGAGTAACATTACTGGAGAGGTAGATCTATAAAAGTAGTACAGTTAGAGCTGCAGTAATAGAGGACAGTCTGTAACAGAGGGCAGTCAGAGTAACATTACTGGAGAGGCAGATCTATAAAAGTAGTACACAGTTAGAGCTGCACTAATGGAGGACAGTCTGTAACAGAGGGCAGTCAGAGTAACATTACTGGAGAGGCAGATCTATAAAAGTAGTACACAGTTAGAGCTGCACTAATGGAGGACAGTCTGTAACAGGGCAGTCAGAGTAACATTACTGGAGAGGCAGATCTATAAAAGTAGTACACAGTTAGAGCTGCAGTAATAGAGGGCAGTCAGAGTAACATTACTGGAGAGGTAGATCTATAAAAGTAGTACAGTTAGAGCTGCACTAATAGAGGACAGTCTGTAACAGAGGGACACGATGAGGCCGTCTGTCTGCTCTCTTCTTCTGAAGAGGAGCAGTGACTCACCGGCTGCTGCTGCCCAGAGGCTCCTTCAGCGTCCGCACACACAATCGAGACTCTTGTTTCATCTGATGTGTGTGAATGGAGCGGAGGAGACGCGAGCCGCGGGAGGCCAGGGCAGCCGCAGGCTGCAGCGCCCGGTGCCCAGCCCGCCACAGGGCCTCTCACTGGGCCACAGGAGGCAGGGAAAGAACAGACGCTCCCCAGCGAGGCGAGGCAGCCGTTTGATTTGGCCTTTTGTTCGTATCCGGCCGTGCGACCTTTGTCGCTTGTTTCCCCCCCCCCCCTCTCTTGTTCACCATTTTCGCCGTCTCTCGACACAGTACTGTCCAATAAAACTGAAAATCCCATTAAAAATATATTTTACAAAATGTGCTATTTTCATGGTTTCGGTGGTTAAATCAAGCTACATTTTATTTGTTTTTATAGAAAGATAAAATATGAGTCTGTAAAGTTCAGAGGACTGGACTCCATAGGTTAGACATCCTTAAGTAGAATCTGGGCTATGTTATTGGCCAACTACAATCTGGAGTGAACAGTGCTGGAATATAATTGGCTTAATCCCAGCTGGGCAGTGTCAGTATCTGACCAGGATTCTGCTAGTTAATACTGCATTACCGTATCCTAGCAACTGTCCAGGTGCCAAAAGGCTAGCAGTAGTGTGACACCTGTCCTTCACACTCTGCTGTAGTGTGTGGTTTAGATTAGCATTGAAAATAGTCACCCTGACAGCCATAGCACAGGCTGTTGTACACTAGAGAAGGTCTTGGAAAAGGAATGCTTTAGTATAGATGGCAATTAATAATTTATCATTTATCAGTAAAAAACAAAACAATATAGAAATTTTCAAGTGGCTTGTGTGATGAATTGCGTCATTAACTTTGACAGATTTGTGACCGTATGGTAGTGCATATTGTGGCGCTTGTGATTTTGTTGCGTTATGCACTGTGGAATCATCTTAACGATCGGAGAGTGTAGAGAGTGAGCATTTCAGACCTGTGCTATGACAGTGTCATTAGTTATCGTCAACAATCTACCACTGTTTTCACACCAGTGTGTCTGAAATAAGAGCGCAATCCATTCCTGCTGAATTTGTATATTATTGGGATATTCTGCCTTGAGTTAAGTAGTCGGTAATAGCCTACCTGAAAATAGAGACTGTGATTGGTAGTTCCTGTCTAATTGGCTTGTACATGTGTGGTGACTCTATAGGTACCTAAGACTTGCATCAGCATATTACACCATTTCGCTGAAGGCAATGTGCAAGTGCATTTGAATTTTACATAAGTTTAAGTTTAACATAACATTATTGCAGCACTCAAAATCATATTTTTATTAGGTTGTATTTAATTAAATATGCAGAACTATGTCTAAAATTGCTCTATATTGCTAATAAAATGGCCAGATCTGCCATCCCTGTTTGAACCCGTTTCTCTCACCCTGGAACGGTGCTTTGGGGGCTTGCAATTCCTCCATTACAAAAAGAACAAGGTTTTATGGCTGAGCCAGTTCATGGGTGAGCGTATCAGAGGACTGAATGTGCTTCTCAAATTAGGGGTTCTGATTTACTAAGACCTTTAGCACGTGTCAGTCAGGCTACCTCCATATTTTAACCTTATCCATTATGAGCAAATAGGCCAAACTGATCCTAGATCAGCCCACCTACTCTAGGACGTTTTTCATTTGTCCAGGCTCAGGCCTAATTGTGTCTTATTACGCAGGATGCCATTGTGATCCACGAGGTGTACGAGGAGGGGGCTGCCGCTCGCGATGGGCGGCTGTGGGCTGGAGATCAGATCCTGGAGGTGAGCAGCGTGCGGAGTGAGCTCCACCTCAGGCCTGACAGCTCTCTTACCTCATCAGCAGAGGGGAAAATAACACTTTTCCCTCCAAATTCTAATAGAAAGCTCCATGCTGATTTCCTGTTTGTATACCTAGTACAAGAACCCCACCTGCTGGACAGACGGTGCAATGACGTACTGTGGCAGACGCACTGGAGCAAAAACTCCTTTTGTGTTGAGATGACAAAGCTTATAAAGCCAGACTGTTTAGGCCTGAGAAGTCAGGGCCTGCAGTGCCTGCAGGCTTTCCAAGTGCTTAACCTTAACAGTCCACTCATCTCTGTGTAAATGGAGTGCATTCACCTTCCCTCCCAAGCTGTTAGCGTTAGTGGTGTGGAGAGAGCTCAACAGCCCTGTTAACAGAATGCACTGGTGTGTGTGTGTGTGTGTGTGTGTGTGTGTGCGCATGTTTCTCTGTGTGTGCATGTTTGCGTATGCGTGCGTGCACGCATGTGTGTGCGTGTGCATTTTTCTGATTGTATGCGTGTGTGCGTGCGCGCATGTATGTGTGCGTGTGCGTGCGTGTGCGTGTGCATTGTTCTGATTGTGTGCGTGTGTGTGTGCGCGCAGGTGAACGGGGTGGACCTGCGGAGCGCGGCGCACGAGGACGCCATCGCCGCGCTGAGGCAGACTCCGCCCAAGGTGCGCCTGACCGTGCTGCGGGACGAGAGCCAGTACCGCGACGAGGAGAACCTGGACGTCTTCCGCGTGGAGCTGCAGAAGAAGGCCGGCCGCGGCCTGGGCCTCAGCATCGTCGGGAAACGGTAACCCGGACGACACTTTGCCTCTGCTTCCCTAGCGCTTTAGCCTGGTCTCACAGTGTTGCGTGGCTTCAGTTACATCACAAGGTTGCCCTATGAGAAGTGGGGTCGTGCCACA
This sequence comes from Anguilla rostrata, assembly GCF_018555375.3. Taxonomy (NCBI): domain Eukaryota; kingdom Metazoa; phylum Chordata; class Actinopteri; order Anguilliformes; family Anguillidae; genus Anguilla; species Anguilla rostrata. The sequence goes on along the minus strand of NC_057936.1, from coordinate 21,229,789 downwards.
TTAGCCCCTCTGTCAGATGAATGACTGTATGCCTGAATTAATGTGTAGATATAATATCAGTGGCATTACTGTAGGTAGCCTGTCCAGCTACAGCGTTAGCGCTCCATACACTGTGGCACCGCATGTTCCAGACCTAGGGTCCCTTAGTTCCATAAGCCAAATTTTAAAATGTAATTCTTTAATCCTTTTTCACGAGTGCACTATCTGGCTAGCAGGACATCCTGCTGGATTGAGATGCAGTGCTATTTTCTATGCAGTGCTTTTATTTCACAAAAATGTAGGAGCCTGCCCAAAAGTTGGGTAATGGATATGTGCTTTGAGAGAACGACGCCGGTCGCGGTGAAATGCCGTCGGAGCGAGTGGTCCTGTCGGAAAGCGCAGCGTAAACGCGGCAATCATAATTTCAAGAGTACGCGAATAGCGCCGGCTTTTTAGTCAGAGTGAATGAGCTATCCGAGCCTCTTTAGAACCATTTCAGCCCGCAACAATGGAAGTGACAATACGCTTTTTTACGATGATTAGCACTGTTGATTTTAACAGTGACAGGCATCATATCGCAAACCATTTGAGCCAACAAAGTGACAGAAAGCGCTGCAGCCATGCTAGCGTTCCTCAAGGTTAGGATAGCAGAAATCCCAAAACCTCACCAAATAAACAGCTCCCTTCCTTAAGCGGCCGCTGAGGATGTTGTTAGCGGGCGACGGCGCCGTCACGCGCGGAGCCCGCCGACATGAATCAGGAGGTGCCATCCTCCCGTTTGCGGCGCTAATGAGGTCGTCATGGCGACAGTGTGGCTGGACTGCTAATGATGAACGCTCGGGCCCTGAGCTCCGCTGTGAGCCCTGTGACTGTTAGCGGTTAGCCTAGCCCACCACTCCTCTCACCCAGCCTCCAGCCCCCCCCCCCCCCCGGCTCAGGTCAAACGGCCTCCTCTGGGACTCATTTAGCCCCGCGCTGAGGAGAAATGAGGAGGGTTGTGTGTGTGTGCGCTGATGTCATGAGTGTGTGTGTGCGCTGATGTCACGAGTGTGTGTGCGCTGATGCGTGTGTATGAGGGCGCAGGGTCTCGTTCACAGCGTTGTCCCTTCTGCTGTAGGCCGCACCGTGTGTGCGGTTCGTTTCTGCTCTGTCCCGCGTGCAGCGTGCGTGGCTGCTTCCGAAGAGGCATCCCCCTGTCGTCTCACCCCCCTCCCCCCCCTTTTTCCCCCGTCCTCTCTCTCTCCCCCATCTCCCAGCAACGGGACGGGGGTCTTCATCTCGGACGTGGTGAAGGGCGGGGCCGCCGACCTGGACGGGCGCCTGATGCAGGGCGATCAGATCCTGTGCGTGAACGGAGAGGACATGAGGGAGGCCTCTCAGGAGACGGTGGCGGCCGTCCTGAAGGTGAGGGAGAGAGAGAGAGCGAGAGAGAGAGAGAACGAGTGAGTGAGAGACAGACAGAGCGAGAGGGAGGACGAGAGACAGAGAGAGCTTATTGGAACAATGGGAAGAATGTCACAACAAAAGAGCTTTAGCTGGAAAATCATTCGAGCTTAGCTCTAAACAGGATTACATGAACCAGACAGAGCCGGGGTCTAGCGGCAGTGCCCAGTACTGGCCACAAGATGTCGCTGTAGAGGGCTTATTAAATTCACTGCGGAATTGAGTAACACAATCATTCCCCCAAAAGCATGGTTTGGAGTTAATTTGTGAAAATCAGGATGCATAAAATCTCTGTCGTACCTCAAGAACTGATTGCTCACTGAAGCACAGAGACATATCTACACCCGTTCTCCACACGTGCATTATCACCCCAGCTGAGCACATATAACCGCACCCTATCGCGTTCAACGTCGTATGACGATCAAATCGGATCACAGATATGACCGATCACATTATGATCAGCCGTCGATGCGGATCACGATATGCATGTAGTCCGGTCCAGTCCAGTCCGCGCTCTCCACTGGCCCCTGGCTTTTAGCTGATTGGTGTTATTAAAGCCTTTTTTCACGTAGTGATCAGATCCACCCTGAACCCGTGCGGTTTACCAAAGTCCACCTAGTCAAACTCATTCAGCCAATACTTAGTAGTTCAGTTTATAATGGGTTAATACTGGACATTTTACTGACAGTATATGCCCTACTAGTTCCCTTAAAGAAATAAAATACGTAGTCGAGATATACCCAAACTATTGGCATTTCTTTGCGCAAAATAAAAAAAATTCTACTTAAATATGTGCATGTTTATTTAGATGCACTGCTGTGAAAGGTATTTATCATATTAAAAGCGTCCCCGTATTTAAACTGTATGAATGTAGGGGGCAGGGACTGGCGGTGTCCTGTTTCTCTCGCTGCGCGGGTGCGGTGGAGTGCGTGTGCGGCGGGCCGTCGCGCGGGCGGCTAGCGGGTAGCGGTTAGCGGTGCGCGCTCCGAGGTGGTCACCTGCTCTACGCTGTGCTCCTGCAGTGCGCCAAGGGGACGGTGCTGCTTGAGCTGGGCCGTCTGAAGGCTGCCTCCTGGATCTCATCCAGACGCACCTCCCAGGGAAGCCAGGTGTGTGTGAGTGTGCGTGAGAGTGCGTGAGTGAGTGTGTGTGAGTGAGTGAGAGTGTGTGAGAGTGTGTGTGTGTGTGTGTGTGAGAGTGTGCGTGTGAATGTGTGTGAGTGAGTGTGTGCATGGGTTTGTGTATGTATGTATGTGTGTGTGTGTGTGAGTGTGTTTGTGTTTGAGTGTGTGTAAGTGTGTGTGAGTGTGTGCGTGTGTGTGAGTGTGTGTGAATGACTGCGGGTGTGTGTGTGTGTGTGTGTCTGCGTGCGTGTGCATGTGTGTGAGTGTGTGTGAGTGAGTGTATGTCTGCGCGTGCGTGTGTGTGAGTGTGTGTGAATGAGCGAGTGTGTGTGTCTGCGCAGGCAGGCGTGCGTGTGTGTGTGCGCATGTGTGTGTATGTGTCTGCGCATGCGTGCATGCGTGTGTGCGTGAGTGAGTGTGTGTGTGTGTCTGCGCGGCCATTCGTGCGGGCGTGCGTGGGTGTGTGTGTGTCTGCGTAAGCGTGCGTGTGAGCCGTTGCTCCCCTCCACCCTAACGCTGCCGGGAGCTTCGCATGCATGGGCTCCCTCACCTGCACGGCTTTGTCTGTCCGTCAAACTCACCCATCACTCGCAGGAGGGGCGGGGAGGGGCGGGGCGGGCGGGGCGGGGCCAGCGGACGCGCTGGAGACACTTGTGTGCATCCTTCACCCAGAAGCATGCCGCCGCCATTCATCCCAGCGTGGGCGGGGCCGAGCTGAGCTGACGGTGTCTGTTCTCCTGTGTCCCTCCCACCCCCGTGTTCCTTCAGATGAGTCACGCCAGTGGCAACAGCGCCGGCACGACGCCCCTGGCCCCAGGCTCCGCCCCCTCCGCGTCACATTTCCTCAACAACGCCAGGAGGCCCGCGTCTGAGGCTGCGAGGAAGACCCCAGGTTTGTGCGTGCGCAAAGACACGCCACACACACACACACACGTACACACGCCCATACACACACACACACACACACACAAACACACACACACACGTACACTCACTCACACACACATACATGCACACACACATACAACTTGTACTGCTCCAATACACCTTACGCATACACACACATACTGTTTCTACTGCTACTGCAATACACACACACGCACACACATCCACAGAGGCACACACAAACACGTACGTACTGCTCCTACTACTCCAAGACACGCGTATACACACTCACATACACACACACACACACACACACACACACAGAGGGATAGCCCCACTCGCATAAATGCAGTATGACTGCATCAAAGCAACAGGTTCCCTGTATAGATCTGTATAACTGTTGTATTCCTGTATTGCATTTGCTTATATATATATATGTTTTTGCGGGTCCCTCTAGGACAAGAGATTTTATGTATCTGTGGGGATTTAGATCTCATTCAGGAATATAAATGCATGAGCTGCCTCTGCTTCTCATATTCAAGAGCCAGACCGGCACTGTAATGTTTTATCAGACACACTGCCTTTTGTACTTACACCAGCAAAGCTCACACAGATAACTGCCCTTGGCGTTTGGTAATGTTGGGCTGTATGTGAATCTGCTGTGGAGTCCAATGGGAGCAATTAAGAGTAGGGGTGGAATGAAAAGCCTCTGTGTGTCCCCAAAGAGCCCCTCCCCCCCCCCCCCCCCCACCCCCCGTACGGTACTGACGCCGGCCCCGTGCCTCTGTCCCTGCAGGTCCCGACACCGGACTGCGCGCTGTGGAGATAACCCGGGTGAGAGAGCGCTCCTCTGCAGCTGATCTTAGCGCTCGCTGATCGGATTTCAGCCAACCTCACCGCTCTGGGGACATGTGTAGTATGAGCGAGATTCTGAGTGATTCTTGCGGTAGTCTTTAGGCCTCAGGGCGGTGTGTGATCAGTGTGTTGCAGGGTATGTGGTTGCACTCTGATATCAGGGGAGTGTATGCTGTCTCTCTGTGTTTGTGTGTGTTTATGTGTTTGTTTTGTGTGTGTGTCCGTGTGCATGTGCATTTGTGCGTGTGTATGCATGCGTGTCTGGTGTGTGTGTGCGTGTGTGTGCATATTTGTGTGA